>NW_020175199.1:820199-836907 GCF_003031525.2 Neophocaena asiaeorientalis asiaeorientalis
CAGGACGGGCCGGAGCGCAGGCGGAGCGGGCCGGCGCACGTGGTAAGAGTGCAGCTTTCTTTTCTTTTTTCAGAAACGGGACTTTCCACCTTTTTGCCGAGGGTGGGGTACCTACAAGGGTGCTAATTTTGCTGCGATTTCCTTCCTTTCTCCTTTAATTTTTATCTCCAATTGGAAAAGAGCGCGCAGCGCAAGCGAGAAACTTTCCCAAATTTTTTCTGGGCGTTTGAAGTCAGGAAGATGGCCGTCCGCGGGAGAACCAATTTCGCGGCGGGCAGGGGGAGAACCGGAGCGCCGGAGGAGAAGCAGAGGCAGCTCACCACTGCCCCAGGGTCCTGACTGCCGCGCGCGGGGCCGGGCGGGAGCCTACTCGCAGCGGCTGCGGCCGCGGCAGGTGAGCGGCCGGGGAGCCGCCTGCAGCGCCGCGCTTCTTCCACGGCGTGGCGCCGTGGCTCTCGGCCGCCCGGGCCCCCACGAGGCTGGGGCCGTCCTGGCCCGCCGCGGTAAAGGGCAGGGCTAGGCCCTAGAGGCTGTCCCGCGCCCTACGCCAGGCCTCGGCTGCTTTGGGGGCGGGAAAGGGTCTAGCAGGCGGCCACTCGCCAGGTTTGAGCAATTGAGACCAACCTCCTACGGAGCCCCGGCCAGGCCAGGAGCGCTCCGAGGGGGTGGGCCAGGGCGCGCCGGGAGATAGAAGCGGTCTGTGCAGCCAGCCAGAACCCACCGCTATCTGGACCTCTGAAAAGTTTTTAAAAATTGCTTTGGGAACTAAGCAGAAAGGTTCCCATCGGGGCCAGTTTTTTTTTTTTTTTTTTTTTACACGCAAAGGGAAAAGCGCGTACGGTGATGGCTACTCGAAACTGGCGTTAGCGTCACCGTTTGCTGTCACTCTGGACCTCGCTCGGCTCCCCGAGGTGGCTCTTGGCCAGGGATAGGAAGAATATTCCTCCTCATGTGTGTGTTCTGGAGTAGCGCTCGGGTGCGGGCAGAGCGCACCTCCGGAGGGTAGGCTTTCGGGGGTGGATGACTGCGGTGGCGGCAGGTACAGGCAGTGAAGGTGAGGATGGGTGTCTTCGCAGAGCAGCCTGTTCAGCAAACCCAGGCGCCCACTCTGCCGACCAGGCATTCTGTTGGCGAGGCGAGCGCACGAGCGCGCTGTCAACAGGGAGGTGTGTAGCGTAAGGTGTGCGAGTGGGTGTGTGAAGAAGGTGGCGGGGGCAGGAGTGTGTGCAGCGGAAGTGGAGCGTGTGTGAGTGTAATAGTGTGTGCGCGTGTGTGGCGGGGCAGGGTGAGCGTCCAAGCCTCCATCTGGACGCCCCCGCACTGCCGACCGCCCAGACGCGCCGGGAAGGGCGCCCGCTCCGCGCAGCAGCTGAAGGGGGGCGGGGAGCGCGCGGGCAGAGGAAGGGGTGGGGGTGTCTCCGGCTGAGGATTTCTCTCGAAGCTCCCTGCAGTTATCTGCTCCTCCTAGGGAGCTCCCCCCCCGCCCCAAGGTGCCCAAAATACTTAAACAAACAAACAACCCCAAACCTGTTCCGTTTTCGCTCCTGTATAAATAGAACAGACTTTCCAAAAAAGCAATACCGCATTCACTCTTATCACCAGCTACTTCTTTCCACCAAGTAATTCAGAAAAAAGCAGTCAGCTTCCGTGAATGCATGCAGCTTTTTTTTTTTTTCTTCTCTGCCTCCTTTTGCTTGCGGTTTTGAGCTGCCAAGAAAGTGAGTAGGGGTTTGACTGTAGTGTCTCGGCTCCGCTCGGTTTCTTTCCGAAGTTTAATTTTCCGGAATGGCTCCCAAACAAGGGCTGGGGAGGCGGAGCTGCCGGCACCGGATCTTCGCCTTTTTTGGAAAGTCCCGGAGAACCGGAATTCCTCCCCGCCCGGGAGGCCGCGCCGCAGCCCGGACCGATCGCTCTCCCACAGTGGTCTAAGCCGGACCCGTGGCGCGCCCTATCCCCGTCCGGCCCTGCGCTCTGGATCCGGCCTGCGGCTCGGGCCCCGCGCCCCAGACCCCCGCGGATCCTCGCGGGCTGCCAGCCGGGAGTCGCGAGCCCGGAGGAGCCCGCGCAGCCGAGCCCCTATGCAAATCGGCCATGTGACGGCAAAAGCCGCCTGGCCCAGCCCTGTTCCTCAGTCCATATATGGGCAGTGACGTCACGGGCATTGAGGACCTGCCCATAAATACTTAGAGCAACACTTTCCGTCTAACCCGGAGAGCAGCAATTGATTAATAGCTCGGCGAGGGGACACACTGACTGTTATAATAACACTACACCAGCAACTCCTGGCTTCCCAGCCGGAACACAGGAGAGAGTCAGTGGCAAATAGCCATTTTTCTTCTTAAAAAAAAAAAGCAACTTGTTTGCTAGTTTTATTTGTTAGATTTTTTTTTTTGAGGTGGTAGTTGCCTTTAAGTGTGGAGGGCAAAAGGAGATACCTGCCTAGGCTCAGTCCAATCCCTCTCCAAAACGGCTTCTCTGACACTCCAGGTAGCGAGGGAGTTGGGTCTCCAGGTTGTGCGAGGAGCAAATGATGACCGCCAAGGCCGTAGACAAAATCCCAGTAACTCTCAGTGGTTTTGTGCACCAGCTGTCTGACAACATCTACCCGGTGGAGGACCTCGCCGCGACGTCGGTGACCATCTTCCCCAATGCCGAACTGGGAGGCCCCTTTGACCAGATGAACGGAGTGGCCGGAGGTAAGCCGCTTGCCCCCTTCGCGGACAGGGACCCACGCAGCTCGGAGATGGTGGGGGGGTTTCAGTGCATGTGCAGGACTTGGAAGAGAGGGTCGGGGCGCGAGGTGGACGGCGTTGACTGAACTGGCTTTGAAGAATGGAAGGGGGTGCAGGAGGAGCCCGCGTGAGCGGGGATCCGGGCGTTGGAGCTGGACGCGCGGGCAGATGCACCAGGTTGCCAGCGAGCGAGCGTGCGTGCGCCGCGGCGCGCCCAGCCCCCGGCGGGCGAGGGGTGAGAGTAGGAGAGGTGCCCCACCAGGCTTCTGGGCTTGTGCGGGCCTTTCCGCTGGCCGCACCCCAGTCGCCCCTCTCCCGGGGTAGGGGCAAAGTGACGGGAAAGTTCGGGGCTCTGGAGGAAAGCTGCGCGTCTGGAGAGCCGAGCGGCGGAGAAGCCCCAGAGGAAAGCGTCCGCCGCTCCCTCCTCGGCAGAGGAGACCCGGGGAAAATCTCGGAGCGCGCTCCCCCTGCGGCCTGCAGGAGCGCCCGCACCTGCGCGCCGCCCACGAAATTGAGGGGGTTGGCCACTCGGGGAGGAGGAGGTGGAGGGCGGGCAACGGCGGGAAGGGGCCCCCTGGCTGCCGAGGGAAGCCCATCGGGCACCGGTGCCGCGAGTCTCCTTGGCGATGCGGTGGAAAGTGGTCTCCCGCAACCCCCGCGCCTTCCCCGAAGCCCTGCCACTGTCTTTGGGCTGGGGCGAGGACGCGCGGGTGTCGGGCAAGGCTGAAAAGGTTGGGAGGAGAAGGGAACCTATAGACTCCTTCCATCGCAGAGCCCGATTCCCTCCAGCAGTGGGAGAGGGAGGAAAGGAAGGCACCTGGGTTGGGTAGCAGCTGGGAAATCATTGACCCCCTTCTTTGGCTCACCTCTCAGGCTGACACCTCCGCGGCAGTGGCTGGGATCAGTCTTCTGGGTGGTGTCTGCCCCAGCCGTGGGACCCCCCCAGGCAAAGGAGAGGGAGAGAAGTTCCAGGCAGATGGGGAATTTTTAATACTCTTGTTGCTATTTTTGGGTGTTTTTATTGGGGACTAGAGCCACAGATGGCTGTATATGGGGGTTGGGAGTAGCTCATCTGCTTTCCTGGAGGTAGTTTGCATCCTAGACTGTCACTGGCTGCCACAGTAGGATATTGGGCTAGCCTCTTCCGTCTTTGAGCCACAATTTCCTCACCTGTTGAACTCCGCCTCAGCTCTACAGTGTAAGATCCTGGGCCTTGCGGTTGGACTCATGTGAGACAGGGGTGAGAAGGGATTCTTGGCTGCATTCTCATTGCTCCACCTCCATTCTTCCTTCCCCCTCCCCAGATGGCATGATCAACATTGACATGACTGGAGAGAAGAGGTCCTTGGATCTCCCATATCCCAGCAGCTTTGCTCCTGTCTCTGCACCCCGAAACCAGACCTTCACTTACATGGGCAAGTTCTCCATCGACCCCCAGTACCCCGGTGCTAGCTGCTACCCAGAAGGCATCATCAACATTGTGAGTGCAGGCATCCTGCAAGGGGTCACCTCCCCAGCTTCCACCACAGCCTCATCCAGCGTCACCTCTGCCTCCCCCAACCCACTGGCCACTGGACCCTTGGGTGTGTGCGCCATGTCCCAGACCCAGCCTGACCTGGACCACCTCTACTCTCCACCGCCGCCTCCTCCTTATTCTGGCTGTACAGGAGACCTCTACCAGGACCCCTCGGCGTTCCTGTCGGCAGCCACAACCTCCACCTCCTCCTCTCTGGCCTACCCACCACCTCCTTCCTACCCGTCCCCCAAGCCAGCCACGGACCCAGGTCTCTTCCCCATGATCCCAGACTATCCTGGATTTTTCCCATCACAGTGCCAGAGAGACCTACATGGTGCAGCTGGCCCAGACCGCAAGCCCTTTCCCTGCCCCCTGGACTCCCTGCGAGTCCCCCCTCCACTCACTCCACTTTCCACCATCCGCAACTTTACCCTGGGAGGGCCCAGTGCTGGGGCCACAGGGCCAGGGGCCAGTGGAGGCAGCGAGGGACCCCGGCTACCTGGCAGCGGCTCTGCAGCTGCTGCTGCTGCCGCCTATAACCCACACCATCTGCCGCTGCGGCCTATTTTGAGGCCTCGAAAGTACCCCAACAGGCCTAGCAAGACCCCAGTGCATGAGAGGCCCTACCCGTGCCCAGCAGAAGGCTGTGACCGGCGCTTCTCCCGCTCCGACGAGCTAACACGGCACATCCGAATCCACACGGGGCACAAGCCCTTCCAGTGTCGGATCTGCATGCGCAACTTCAGCCGCAGTGATCACCTCACTACCCACATCCGCACCCACACTGGTGAGAAGCCCTTTGCCTGTGATTACTGTGGCCGCAAGTTTGCCCGGAGTGATGAGAGGAAGCGCCACACCAAGATCCACCTGAGGCAGAAGGAACGCAAGAGCGGTGGCCCCTCCTCGTCGGTGCCGGCCGCCTCCACCACCTCCTGCACTGGGGGCGCGCAGGCTGGGGGCACCCTGTGCGGCAGCAACAGCAGCACTATTGGTGGAGGGTCCCTCGGCCCTTGCTCATCTCGGACCCGGACACCTTGAGATGAGACTCAGGTTGACACACCAGCTCCTTGAGGCCCTTCATCCACTGGAGCTGCACGACAAACACTACCACCCATTCCTGCCCTTCCCTCATTTCCTTGGGCAAAGGGCCTTAGGAGCCTAGCACTGCCCCCTCCCCTTTCCACTTAGAAGCAGGTCCTTCCTAAAAGTTAGCCCACCTTAGTCTCTCTTAGGTGAGTTGACTGTCACCCCAAGGTAATGGGGAGGCTCAGAAGGGGGTTGGGTGGGGGTCCCTGGCCTAGAGGGCTGAGGCATGACCCTACTTTAAAGGGTTGTTTGACTAGGTTTTGTTTCCCCTCTCTTACTTTGACTGGTTACAGGTTTTTGACTCTGGATGTCAGAAATGATCTGAGACTTTTTCTACAGTAGGTTGGGAGATGCTCATCCCTTCAGGTGGGGATAGCAAAAAAGGCAGAAGCAAAACTGATGTGCACTTTATGGCTTGGGACTGATTTGGGGGATGCTGTACAGTGGGTGAAGCATGGCCTTTATAAAGCTGCATTCTGCGGCCCTAGAACAGTGAAACAAAGCTTATCTAGTCATCTCAACCCTTTAAGCAATATGTATTATAAACTCCGAGAACAGAAGTGCAATGTGATGGGAGGGACATAGCAATATCTGCTCCTTTTTGAGTGGCTTGAGAAATGTAAAGACTATTTTTTCAGTGTATATCCATTCAGATTTTGTGTATTTTTGATGTGCACTGTTCTCCAAGTTCTGAACCTTTGGGAAAAAAAGTAAAGCATTTATGATCTCAAAATGAGTCAGAGGTTAACTTATTTAAAGGGGGATGTACATATATTCTCTGAAACTAGGATGCATGCAATTGTGTTGGAAGTGTCCTTGGTGCCTTGTGTGATGTAGACAATGTTACAGGGTCTGCATGTAAATGGATTGCCTTACTATGGAAAAAAAAACCATCATTCCCTGGGTTTAGTATGGCTGTATATTTCTGCCTATTAATATTTGGAATTTTTTTTAGAAAGTATATTTTTGTATGCTCTGTTTTGTGACTTAAAAGTGTTACCTTTGTAGTCAAATTGCAGATGGGAATGTAAATAATGCTACTGGAGCTGACTTGTTTGGTTATTAGCTCTTAATAGTTGTGGAAATATAAATGATTTATTCTAACACAAAACCACTAACTAAAGTTCAGATAAGGAATGGTTTATGACTATGGTGTAAATAAATACTTTTCAACAATATTTTTGCTTTAGAAATTACTTATGAAAGATTTATTGGGTGGGACTTCAACAGTACTCAGTGGGTTTTAGTACTTTGACCAAGCCAGGATCTCCAAGTCTTCTTTGCTAGCCTTTCTGACACCAGCCCTCTCACCCCAAAGCAATCTCCATTCACAATCAAACGCTAGCGTTCTGGGGATTTCCCCCATGCATTAGTGTAAAAGTGGGGAGGCGTTGTTTTGACTCATTGTTCCGTCCTCTATAACAGCCTATAACTACTCTCTGCTCCTGAGTGGGCTCCGGAAAATAAATACTTACAAACAAGTGCCCACTCGGAGACTACACATTTGCGGCTGTTTTCAGAACCCTGACCAGGGCCAGGAACTCAGACGAGATGTGGCTTTGTGGAAAGTGTGGTGGCGTGGTCAAGCTGGAAATGACTTTCAGGTTCCAGGATTACTCTCATGACCGCAGAAAACTTTTTGAAAAGCGCTATCACCTCTTCAGATCAAAAATGCACGCAGACACTGCTGATGACAGCATTAATAGGCTGCCAAAGGAATTACCCCAGGACTCATTTCTCTCCAGCCTTGTCTCCCCAATTACACCTATTCAGAAGGATCATTACACTGCCATAGGTTTGGTGGGTCTGGAGACTATTAAAATGTTCACCTTTTTAGATAAGCGTATACCAGCCTTAAGAAAACCTCAAAGACAATCTGAATCAAATAGGCAAAAATGGTCCTCCATGGCACTGGATAATGGTTTGCAAAACAATACACTATAGGGGTCATTTTACTGCAAGCCTTTTGTAGTGATTTTAAAATATAAATTCACCCCCCAATAGTTATCTATGTATCATACAATGCAGATTGTATTTGTGAAGTTATCTTTCTTTACTCTAAAATTGGACCTAAATATCATTTAACGTAACTTGCTGCCTCTGGATCCTTACACAAATGTAACACACTGGAGTGCCCACTGTTTAGCTACATCATCTGAAAACCCTGTCATCTGTTTGTCCTTTGGCACTGTTAGACTCTCTCAGGCGTGGCTGATAACAGATGGCCTGTATTTTAGAACAGCAGTGGCAGCTTCTCCTGGAAACTACTTTTTGCCCTTACCAGCACTAGAATTCGAAATCTAATTTGTGAAAGTAACTAACCCTTATTTCCTTCCTGTCCTTATTTCAAAGCTGCACAATACCTCTAATAACTACTAAATGGAAGTTTCTAAACTTCAGTGTCAGATTGTTCTAGTGACTGGTGTCATTCCATTAGATTCATATTTCCTAGCTTGTCAGCATACTATCATCCTTGCTTGGCCAATTTTCTTAAAGAAGTATGTATAAAACAATGCCACATTTTGATAATTGTGTTTTTAATGATACTACTCTCCTACCAAAATGTCATTATATTAAAATATAATACACCTAAGTTTTATGTTATAATTGTCTTGCCAAATTTTAATTTCAGAGCACCTTCAATTAAGACAATGTAAACAATTATTAACGAAGCAACAGACTAAAAATCTCTTTTCAATAAGATGAAATACATATTGGTGATTTGCCTTGATGTGGGCTTGGTGAACTGGCATAACATACATACCATAAGGAACACACCTTGGTGTTTTTTCAGAGCCAAGCTTGTGGATTTTACTCCTTGATTTCAATAGGTTAGGTCAATCTTTAATCAGATTTTATCTGCTTGAAACATTCAGGGTACTGTTCACAGGTGTCTCATTTTTTACTTTGCTCAAGAAATAAAGCATATAAAGCTGTCTTTCTTTTGTTCAATATGCTTTATTAAATAATATTATTGATGTTTCAGCTGTTACTGGGAATTATTATTATTATTATTATTTTTTTTTTGCGGTATGCGGGCCTCTCACCGTTGTGGCCTCTCCCGTTGCGGAGCACAGGCTCCGGACGTGCAGGCTCAGCGGCCATGGCTCACGGGCCCGGCCGCTCTGCGGCATGTGGGATCCTCCCGGACTGGGGCACGAACCCGTGTCCCCTGCATCAGCAGGCGGACTCTCAACTACTGCGCCACCAGGGAAGCCCACTGGGAATTATTAAAAATAAACTTCTGGAGAGTAATTCCTTAAAGATCATAATGCAGTTGAGATGGTTCAGTACACATTAAAAATAGGTCTATTAAACCTAAATAAGGTTTCCAATTATTAATAAACCAGGCTATTTAATTTCAATATCCTAACTGCTAATGAAGGCAAATTGTTTGGCATATATTAGAAATGGCTGTAGTGATGCTTTAACAGTTCGATACTACTTTGAGGGGTGGTGGTGGTGGGAAAGAATGGTCAGTATCATCACAAGTGCCTAAAATGCTGCCAATCCAAACTACAATTAAATAAACTTTACAGAAAAAGGAAAGACAAGAAAATATTTAAGTCCAAAGGTTCTTTCCTCCGTGAACGAAAGTATTTTTGTTTTCTTACACTAGCTTATTTTCCTCAGGTTAAATATAAAAGGAGTGTTTTCGTTGCAGCAAAATAGTTATGATTGCATGTTAAATAATTTCAGATGTTTTGTCAATCAGGCTGTTTCAAAGATCACACTCAGGGAAATAAACTATTAATTTTAAGTTTATATTATTACTTGGACTTTAGAATCTGCAGAAGGCCCCCAGTTTTTAGTACAACATAATCTTACCATACAGACTGTGAATGTTTAACAGCAATTCAAATGTAGGCATCATAGCAAGTAATATTTTCCTTTTCCCTTTTGCAATAATCAAATAAGATTTACCTCTAAACAATTTCAAAAATGACTTTATTTTCCACAAGTACACTGATTTTAATCTAGAAATGTAAACATCGCTGGATCAGAAGATTCAGTATCTATATGCGGCTTAACAAATGATTTCCTTCTTTGCCACTCATTGAACGCGAATAATCAATGGTCAGCTTCTGTTTGTGATGTGAAGTTCTGAATTCAGAACAGGAGAGTTACAGGAGTGGCACTGCCCTCAGGTTAGAGTTGAATAGCAATGGGCAGAGCCCTGAATTAAAGATATATTGCTTTTTTGTTGAACAGTAGAGCTAGAGCACAAGACTCCAAGTCATTTGGAATAAATGAGTGATGAGAGTCCTCCTGAGATGCCTAGACTAAGGCACCTACAAGGGAACAATGCAAAAGAAGGAACATAAATTTTGAGTTTTGGGAGAAGTTAAGGGCTGTTAGCATTAAAAGATCAGATAACCCATTCCTGTTGACAAACACACATTACTTTAAACACACATTACTTTAAAAAAAGGTTCACCATTTTCACTGATAAACAGCAGTTGGTGTAAACTCAATCCATGCAAATTAGGCTTAATAAAAAAATCAATTCTCAAAGTAGTAGGTAGATATACAACACTCTGAATTGATTTAACCAGAGAATTAAAAAGCTTTAGAAGTATTAGACAACTTCTCACCCATGAGAGGCAATTATTGCATTTGTTATTCAACAGAAAGTTAAGTGATTAGTATCACTGTGCTCATTGGTCTTTGTAGAAGACAACTTTTTTCCCACAGTTGTTACCCATATCGCAGGAATATATGGAAACACAACAGCAGCACATTAAGTCACATCTAACAGTTTATGCAGAAAGGTGCAAGGCTTTTCTGCACCACATTTTGTCTTTGTATTAAGAATATTCTTTCCTTAGTGGCTCACTAAAACAAGTTAATTTTGTTTTCACCATTAATTTACTCAGAATTATTAGCGAAAAAGAAGTTTCACTGTTCTTATTGAACTAGAGAGATATAATGCTGTTTTGGCCTGTGATAATTTCAGTTACTCTTTTGAAAAGCACCTTAGTCTTCTTCATTTAACTTGCTTGTACTTGAGAACTTAAAAATTTTTCATAATGAAGTTTGAAAAAACAATTTCTCTTTTATTACTGTCCTGTTGCCAGAATGAGTTTTTGTAGGTTAGTTTAATGTACTCCAGATTGTATTATAACCTATATATCATTATCAACAATCGTTGTAAGTTGATCAACTTTTTGCTACAATATAATTCAAAACAGGTAGGTATGTGATAACCATACACATTCATCACTGTGCTATGAAAAAAACCCATTTTGTGAACAATTTTAAATGAAATCATCATTTGCATATCTAGAATTTAATTTCAAACTGAATGGCCTGAAGAACTGCTTCAAACTGTCCCTAAGGTATACTAAACCACACCAGAATGTGACACTACCATAAAACAATTTTAGCAAACTTGGAAGAAATGCATTATGCTTGTGTCAGGTTTTACAACACAGTGGCATATCATGTTTAGTAGCATCTTTTTTGTAATTTGTTTTTTAAGAAAAGTCATTAAGAATTTGCTTTTTCATTCTATTTTTAAATTTGGGAACAAATATTCCTTCACTCTGGGCCTCTGTAACCCAGTGTGCAAAAAGAGGCAAAGGCACATACTGCTTCCCTACAAGGTCATCACTTCCCACCAATAGCAAATCTCCCTTTATTACAGATATTAGAACTCAACTGCCACATGGGCAAGTCAATCAAGAGGGCTTAGACAACAGCTGGACAAATTTTAATGTGTTTATTTCTACAGTTTGTTTTTATTAAAAGTTTTGTGAAAAAAAGAGTCCTATAAATAGTAAAAAGGGGGAAACAGGAGTGTTCCTTGGCCTGAAGCAAATGGTGTCAATACATTTGTAAACAAGGTAAAGCTCAGCCAATTAAAAGGACAAAAATAAAACTAGTCACAACACAGCTGTTCATTTCAAGCGGCTGGGAATGGGAAGTGTTTTGTCCCAAGTTTTGGTGCCCTAAAGTGGCCAGCAGTATAGTTAATTCTCAATTTTCTAGCCTTGATCATCTGTGCCTCTCTCTCTTCCTGCAGAAAACTCACCCTAGATGAAGCAAGCACTGGCTCTCTCCTATTTGAGGGACAGGGTTCTGAGAACACTGACACCAACAACACAGCTGGAATCATCAGCCCTCTGGAACGTTAGAACTCCTGAGAGAATTTGAAACAGTCATGAACATTATCCTCTACTTCTGCAGGAAAATACTGGAAGTAAATATGGGCACAGAATTCAACAGCTGGCTAAGGGTGTTTTACATTCAGTTGTTTGGAAGCATACCGATTCAGCTCCTCTGAATCTTATGGTTAGAAAATACAGAGTTACCTTATTACTTCTTAAAGTACACTAAGACAAAAAAAGTCACTTGAGGATAATATAGTTTTTGCATTAAAGGTGAATCTGCAACAAGAAATCTGCTCAACTCAGAGATCTGGAGACTCATCGGGAAGCTCTAAGTGTCCATTTGTCACTGAGATACGCAGGTGCTTGAATTTCTTATTAGATGCTGCCAGAGTAACCCAGATGTGGTTACTGGGCAAGGGGAGGAAAGAAAATAAATCTTGCCCTCGACATGCATAGTTATGTTTGGGGGTAATCCCCCAACTCTGGAAAAATGGATTTAATTTTCACAACGACTTCATTAGGCCGGACAGCTCACTTTAAATAATAGCTCATCTCTTTAAACCTAGTTTTTATCAATGTCTTGAACTAAAAACAATTCAAACCACTAGGTCATGCAAAGTCAGTAAGTTAGAACTATAACAATAAGGAGTAAAAGGGCATAAGGACGTAAGTGGAAAACAAACCCTATTTACCCAAAGAGGGGGGCGGAGAAAACCACTTAGTGTATTTTGTATAGGACGGGGAACAGAGGAAGGGAAATTTTCATTATGGCTTGAGGATGGAAGCGCTTCATATAAGACCCCTGCCCCCTCCCCACAAATCAAAACCCCAGTGGCAGTGACAGAGCCAGGAAACAACCTAGCTTCCCCGCCTGCTCCGCCCCCCAAACGGTGCCCGGTGGCTGCAGTCCAGTCGCCGCGCTTCGCAAGGCTCCCGAGGAAGCGGCTACAGCCCATTCCAGTAGATCCAACGCCCAGGCCTGGGGGAAGGAAGAGAGCCCTTGCGATGGGTCGCGGTCAGCCAAGCCCAGATACGAGTAGGGCATGTCTTTGGCCCACCAATCCCGGGCGCCGGCGGCTTCAAGGGAAGACCTTGGGACCTGGATAGGGCTCCCCCTCGCACCAGAAGTCATCGGCCTGCGGGGTCTCCAGGAGCCACACCTCTCGGGGCAGGTCACAGGCCGAGCCGGAGGCCTCCCTGGCCCTGACAGGCTCCAGCACCCGGTAATAGTGACAGTCCCGGCCGTCGTCGGGGTCGTAGGGCGGGGCCAGGATGTCTAGGAAGGCGGCGGGCCCCTCCACAGCGTCGATCTGGTGCAGGTTGTCCCGGTGTGGCGTGAGGACGCAGGGGCCGCTGGCCGCCGTGTACTCCGCCCGCGAGCGCAGCACACCCGGCCTTAGCGCTTCCCGCTCCCTCGGCTGCAGAGGCGGCTCGAACTGCTGCTCTGGTGGCGGGGCCCGCGGCCGTTGCCCGCTGCCCACCTCCAGCTTGTCCATGCAGCTGATGCGCACGGTGCCGTAGAGCACCTTGAGGATGCCGTGCATGCCCGGGTGGTCGTGCAGCGGGATGGAGGTGCCGCTCTTCAGCAGGAACACGCCGAGGCTGAAGCCGTCTGTCTCGCAGATGTGCATATAGGTGACTGGCGGCAGGTTGGGCCTCAGCGGCTGCAGCGTGGCCTTGCGCGGGGAGATGTTCAGGTCCTCCGCGCGGACCTGGGTCAGCAGGCTCTTCAGCTTGCTCAGGTTCTCCGGGAAGCCCTGCGACATCGACGCCTCGGGGCCTGGCGCCTCGCCGCGGTCGGAAGAGCTGCGGCTGCCCCCGCTGCCCCGGAAGGTGAGGCACGCCTGGCGGGCGATCCGTTGGATCAGGGAGGCCATGTTGTCTCGGGGCATGCCCTGCTGTTCCTCTGCGTGCCGAGGCCGGCCCCCTCCGCCCCCAGCTTTCCTCCGCCCCTTGCGGTCCCCGGCGGCCGCCACGGCTGCCCGCAGCCCCCGGCAAGGCAGGAGGCCCCGCAACTACCGGCCAGTCGGGCGCGCTGCACTACAGCCGCCCACCTCAGCGGCCACGCGCCCGCAACGGCCGGGCGCGCCCGTCTCGCGCTCCCTTTGAGCGCGCACGCGCACGGCCCACACCCCGCACTCACGCTCCAGGAGCAGGTACCGGCCGCGCGGACGGTGGTAGGCTTTGTCTTACGCCCGAAGCTCCATTCATGCGGCCCGCACCTACGGCGGTGGTCAGGCGTTCCCGGCGCCTTTCAGAGCATGCTGGGACTTGTAGTCCGGTATTCCGCATGCTCTCTCAGAGAGTTCCCTTTGTCAGCTGGAAAAGGGAAGGATTAGATATGTGTGTCATAAAGCGACCTTTAGTACGGTCCCAAGGTGTTTGCTTGTTTGAAGAAAGGCGAACTGGGGCACCAGAGAAGTAGCCAGTTAACTACGACTCCCGGCATTCCTCAGCAGGTTGGGGTGACGTACTTCCGGCGTCTGGCCTGTGGTGTGGTGGAGGCTCTTGGCAGTCTCAGGGAACCACGCAAGAGGGTCGTTAACCTTCTGACGCCGCTCGGGCACGGTCAGCGTTACAAGGTCGCTTTCCTGTGGCCTTAGCCTTAGGAATGAGGCTGTTGAGTTAACTTTAGCTCCTTGTGGCCGTCCAGGCGGCACTGTCTGCCACAGGGGTTACGGGACCGCGCTTTCGTAATTTCCTAAGTTTCTGAGGAGATGAGAGGGTCGAGACTGTCCGGGGTGAGCGCCACGGTTACTGTACCCAGCCTTCCCCAGCTGTTGTTTGCATCAGGGTCTGATGACGCTGCTCTTCTGGTTACAGAGTACGATAGTTTTTTGGTGGAACTTGAGAGGCTATTTGCTGTGGTCACCGATTCTGTATACTAATGGTTATCAAACCTTAGATTGCCCAAGAAGCACTTGGTTAGGGGAAGAGGGGAGCTTTTTAAAAATACAGATGCCTGGTCTTCATCCAGAGATTGGTTCATTAGATGATTCTGAGGCATCCTGTGAGAAACCTTGTTGTGGGAGAATCAGGCAAACTCTTGACCTTAACCTTACCCAGAGTTTAGAGTCCTTTTGGATTTCCAAAGCTAAACAAGGGTTTCTTACTCAATTTTGTAATTGGAGTGGTGCAGTAAATTCTCTCCAGTTAAAAAAAGGCATGCTTTTTTAGTGGGCTATGTAACCTATCTAAGGAGCACTCAGTGTTGGTCAGGCATTGTGTTAAGTACATTACCTGATGAATATTATACTAATCCTCACAGCATGTCTTAAGAGGTAGGCATTATTATTATTCCCAGTTTGCAGATGAGGGAATAAGTTGCAAGAGGATAGCGAATAATTGACAGGGCCTAAGCAGAGCAGAAATAAGTACAGTTTTACCAAAACCGGCAGGTTGAATTGGTGTTAAAAGCATTAAATGTGGAGTTAGGATATTGTTTTTCCAGCCTACTGTGCTACTTACTGCTACTTAAAGTTGTCTGTCTTTAGCAGACTCTACCCTTTTATATCCTCAGTTTATTTACTTGTAGAATCTGGAGTTAGGGTAACAGTTATTCTGAACTCTCCTTACGCATCAGAAGACCCTGGGGAGCATTATAAAAATAAAGATTTGGGGGTCAAACCCAAGAGATTCTGATTCAGAAGAATTGATGTGAAGCCCATCAATTTTTATTTTTAAGATGCCCCTTAAGTGATTCTTAATTATCAGCCCAGTTTGAAAACCACTGCTAGATCTGTAAATAATGAACCAGTTCTTAATATTTGGTGATTTCGATTGAGAGGGTGATTGTTTTAGGAAAGGACTCTTAAGTTTTACTCATTTTCAGAGGTTGCCATGCCATTGTTAAAGTACTTAAATGTACTGTCAAAGTTCACGTAATGAAATCCCATGCAATCTTTTTCTAAAGTGAGGAATATTTAAGAGAAAAAAATACCCTCTATTCATGTAAAAATCTGGATTTTTATTTATTGATTTTATTTCTATTAAGGTATAATTAGTGGGAGGTGTAGACTCCATAGATCACAGACTTTATTAACACATCTGTTACTTCTTAATAGTTGTCCGTACTTATTTAACTGAAGCTCATCTATAAAATGAGATATTAAGATACATGTTTAAAACACTGATACCATAGTAGCTGTCTCATAATAGTAGCTATTATTATACTTTCAAAATTGTTAAAAGCTGTAAGGACCAATGAATTTAAATAATATTGAGCAAATATTGAAATGGGATTTGCTTGTATTGAGAATTAGGTTCAAGGTAGAGATTTTTAAAAAAAAGATTATTTTTACTGGTTAACTATTCACCTGGTAATACCATCCCTCAGGTCCTTGCTGTTCATTGTTTGGCCTGAGAGTGCAAGGTTTCCTAAGACTGCCTTTATCAGAATCACCTGGGAGTATTTGTTGAAAGTGCAGCTTCTCAGATCATCTCAAAATCTTCATCTGTATCTTTTGCACATTAAAGTTTTTAAGAACTGCTGAGTGTCCATAAGGCATATGGTACTTTTTTTAGGCCACAGACAGGCTACCTCCATATTTTTTTTTTTTGCGGTACGCGGGCCTCTCGCTGTTGTGGCCTCTCCCGTGGTGGAGCACAGGCTCTGGACGCGCAGGCTCAGCGGCCATGGCTCACGGGCCCAGCAGCTCTGCGGACTCTCAACCACTGCGCCACTAGGGAAGCCCCATAATTCCTTTTTGAAACTGTCCTTAAGAGCTGCTCTAATGGATGAGATCCATCCTAATGGCTTTTGCCCTGAAGAAGCATTTTACAATATTTGGCCTTCTGCCCCACTGCCAGTAGCATAGGCTGACTGGGTTTCTATTACCAATAACGTCTGTTTTCCTTTGTGTTGCAGTAAGCAGAATGAAGACCAAAAGACATTCAGAAAGGAGAACAGACAAAAGAGAAGTGATAGTGAACAAGTGCTAGAAATACAAGACAGAAACAAGATTTGGGAAAAGTTTGGGACAGATGGAATCTATCATTCGATAAATAGTGAGTATTTATTAGGTACCAGGCATTGTTCTAGGCTTTGAGGATTTGGCAAAGAATATTGGAATTCAAGGAATTTACGTGTGTGTGTGTCTCTCTCTGTGTGTGTGTACTTTGGGGTTGGAGGTTGTTACACAATACAAATAAATGAGCAACATAATTTCAGAGATGAGTTTATAAAGACAAACAGGATGGCGGTGTGATGTGTGTGTGTGTGTGTGTGTGTGTGTGTGTGTGTGTGTGTTATTGGGATGGCA
>NW_020175199.1:837021-892093 GCF_003031525.2 Neophocaena asiaeorientalis asiaeorientalis
AAAACAGAGGAGGGGTGTGATGTGTGTGTGTGTGTGTGTGTGTGTGTGTGTGTGTGTGTGTTATTGAGTTGTCAGGTGTGACCAGAAGATAATATTTGGTTCTGAATATTAAGGAGTCAGCTGTGGAAAAATCTGGGGTCAGCATTCCAAGACTAGGAAAATAGTCCTAAGGATGTCAAACAGAGTATTGGAGACCATGACTTTGACCAGATGTAAAGGAACTTGGTATAATTGGGAACAAGAACGAAGGCTGGTGGGGATAGGCTATGTAGTGACCTTCAGAGTTCCTGGAGGGAGATGAAGTTGGGGAGGTAGGCAAGGGACATATTCCACAGGCCTTATAGGCCCTGATTGGGGTGTTACAGGGAGTTGAGGGCCATGGTAGGGAGTTGGATTATAAGTGTTGTAAGAAGCTTTCAGAGAGTACTGGGCAGGAGAATGACCTGATCTGTTTTACACTTTTCAGAGATTGGTGGGCGGGCGATGTAACAGCGTAGAAGCCCAGTTGAAGGCAGAAGTCTAGAGAAAAGAAAACTAGTGTAAAGATTAGCAATCTACTTTGTAGGTGGAGCTGCAGGGCTTGCTGATGAGCTGTTGCTTTGGCAATCTATTTCTTAAAGTATATTCTTTTCGCATATTCTTTTTCATGAGTTGACAGCTATGTGGTGATAGGTAAGACTGATAAAGCTTAAATCTCACCTCCTGCCCACATCTAACTATTAAATTTAGGAATGAGGGAAGCACACAGAAGCATGAGTAAAGCTGAGATTTTTTTTTAACAGTTGCTTAATTAATCAGGAAGCAAGAAGAATTGGAAGAGCCCCCAGCACGCATGCATACGCACACACACACACACACACACATATACACATATCTTTTCTTAATTCTACCTGCTCATTTATATGATCTATTCATTCTTTGGGAACTTGGCTTATATTTTATCTTTCATTCTTCTTCCCCTGGCCCTCTTCTTTATGAGGACTTTTCCTTAATTCATGGGATAGATCATCTTCTGACTTTTTCTCAGATCATTTTTCTTTCTTTTTTAAAAAAATTTAATTTTTTTGGCTGCGTTGGGTCTTCGTTGCTGCGCGCGGTGAGCGGGGGCTACTGTTCGTTGTGGTGCGCAGGCTTCTCACTGTGGTGGCTTCTCTTGTTGCGGAGCACGGGCTCTAGATGCATGGGCTTCAGTAGTTGTGGCTCGCAGGCTCTAGAGCACAGGCTTAGTAGTTGTGGCACACGGGCTTAGTTGCTCTGCAGCATGTGGGATCTTCCCGGACCAGGGCTCGAACCCGTGTCCCCTGCACTGGCAGGCGGATTCTTAACCGCTGCACCACCAGGGAAGCCCTCAAATCATTTTTCAGAATTTGTTTTGTCCATCTCTTTTGATCATGCTTGGAACCCAGTCAAAAGAGTACAAAAGTACTGACATTCTCAAATGCTCAGTGTTGCTAGCCTACAGTAGGCTGGTAGTTTTTTTAAAGTGGGCAGGAAGGTTTCTTTTTTCCCAGTACCTCTTGCCAACTTACTCCTATATCTGCCTTCTAATTTGCTATAGAACATGATAAAAATTGATAAAAATTTTTTCTACTCAGTTGTACTTATTTATATTTGAAATATTTTGGGTTTCTATTGTAGCTTTTCTTTCAGTTTTTAAGAAATTTAGCATATGTTTTCATCCATTATCATGAATGAATGTCAAGTTGTAAGAAAAAATAAATAGTTGTGAAGGCAGAAGAACTAGTTCTAGGCATGGCAAACATCCGTATTTTCTTTTGTCTCATTTATCTAAAATTATTACAGCGTAACTCTTCTTAGCTCTGTCCATCTCCACTAAGGTCTTATAAAGTAACTCTGCTCCACTCTACTCTGATTTAACTTTGCGTGGTTATCTGAAATCAGATCACTTTGGTATATGGGCTGTTCTGTTAAGTATGCCAGGCCCAGTAGTTTGTAGTGTTCAGGTCAGACTTTAGGTGTTCACGTTGCACAAAAAAATTGCAGAGGTTGTTTTGTGTGATATAGCTTTATTTTCTGTGTGATTCTACATACTGATGAATGTAGGGTTGGGATGGAGAAGGACTTAAACTAACTCCTTTTTCTCTTCCTTGCCAGCGTCTTTTTTCAGGCAATGGGAGGCAAGGGAGAAAGAAATTAAAAATTGGGAGCATGCAGAGAGAGGTTGAGGGGGAAGCAAAAAAAGGTGTGGCTTTTGCAAGTCAATAATGTAGAAAAGTTTTTGTGATGCTCAGTGTGAAGCATAGCCAAAGGCCAGGAGTCACCATTTTTGGATGTGATTTAACACTCCCCTTACCAGTTTGATATTAGAGAGGTTTTCCTCTTCTCCTTTAAGTAGTGCAATTATTATAAGACTCAAAATAGTTCTGAACTGTAAATTAAATCTAAACACTCTTTACCTCTCTTAATTAACTTTTCCCCCCAATTTCATGCTTCTTGTTTTTCTTTCCCTTTTTTTTTCCCTTTAAGAAGACATGAGGTATCTCCACCTCCTCCGCTTCCCCATCTGTCCTTTTCCTCTTGGCTGAAAGAGAGATGTTTTTTACTTTATATTTATTTTAATTAATGGATTTGAATCACAAGTAGTGAAACAGTTGATGTTCATCTTCAAGAGGCAGTGAAAGGGAAAATCATCCTCTTTAACTTAGCAGAAAAGAGCTGGATGTTCATTGCTGGTGCCTACCTGAAAAATGGCTGTGAAAGGGGCAGAGGAGGGTTCCAGAATTCTCTGTCCTTGCAAGGAATAGGCACCATAGCCCAGAATCAAGGGAAGTGGGAAAACTCTTGAGAATGAAATCATACTTTCTTGGGAAATACCTTTCTCAAGGGATGCTTAGTAAATATTGCTTGATGATTTATGGTCCATTGATTTAGGATCAAATTCCCTAGGAACAAAATATCAGGGTGCAATTCAATTGCTTGAACACTCTGATTAATAAAATCCACCATAAGTTTATCATCTTCTCCTTTTCAGTTGGGCAAGGTGAACAATAACTTTTAAAAAAAATCTGCTCCCTTGAGTGTTCACCTTAGAATACATCCTGAGACATTTGACTGACTTGAAATAAATAGGGACAGTATTACATGTGTTTCTTTTGAGGAGTAAAATGCTACTAATCAAAGCCTTTTGAAAATAAGCAAACAAACCAAAGACCTTGTCCAACTAGATGCTCTGTTACAGCATTTAGAGGAAGCCTGAGAAATGACGGTACAATTTGAATGTGGAAAGCAGGAATCAAGGAAGAAAGAACAATAGACTGACAGGATACCAGTTCTACTCCTGGTTCTAGCAACCCAGTGTGTGACTTTGGGTAAGTCATTTCACTTCTTGGAACCTCGGTTCCCTTATATACAAAGTGAATAATTTAGATGATTTACTACTTTTCTTCCAGCTTAAAAAAAAACCTTATGAATCTAAAATATTATATAAAATTAAGTAGTATAATTTTATCCTGTGAAATACTGCAGAGCATCACAAAAGACACTTTTTAAAATGTATTTTTAAAAACAGCATGCGACGAGAACTTTCAGTAACATGCATACAGTGATACCTGATTTCTCCTTTGTGTCTGTGTTGTCTACCTAAAGTAGATTATCTTGACATTTCCTGAATATAAATTATTGAATAAAATGAGCAAGAGCTCTTGTTTAAAATAAGGTTTACCGTTATTGTTAAGTTTCCATAGTATTTTATTTTTTATTTTTGCGGTTCGCGGGCCTCTCACTGTTGTGGCATCTCCCATTGTGGAGCACAGGCTCAGGACGCGCAGGCCCAGCGGCCATGGCTCACGGACCCAGCCGCTCCGCAGCATGTGGGATCTTCCCGGACTGGGGCATGAACCCGAGTCCCCTGCATCGGCAGGCGGACTCTCAACCACTGCGCCACCAGGGAAGCCCTCCATAGTATTTTTTAAGGAAAACTTTTTTTTTTCATTCTAAGCATATATTATGCAACAAGAGTGCCTGTATTGCTACCAGGAAAAGCAAAACATGCCTTGAGTTAACTACTCATTTCAACCAGACCTGCTGAGGTAATTGACAACCAACATCATAGCTCTAGAAATTCCCCTAAGTTAGCAGAGCTTTAGTTTAATTAGGTAATTAGCTGTGTTCGGCCTATAATGAACGCACAAGCAATTAGCAATGAATTTGGGCTGCTAAAACCTATTTTTCCTCTTCTGTGTTCTTTTGCTTTCATTAACAACTCTAACTACTGAACAATTTATCTCTTCACACTAACAATCAACTTTATTATCATCAAACTCTTTGCAAGCGATAAAGCAATGAGACCTGAAGTTGGTTGCACAACATTAAGTGATTATGTTAAGTAATGCCATTTATTTGCCTAGCCATCCTGCTGTTATATTATGTCAGACAAATAGAGCTTTTAAAAGAAGTGCACACTACTTGATTTTGATGATTGCTTTATTTGTCAAACCCAAGCAACTAGTAAGAGATGTACCTTAATTTAGAGTTCTTTCTCGTTGGCTTTCAGCAAACTTGAATAAAAGGAAACAGTTCCATAAATCTACCAAAAGCAAAGCCCTCAAAAAACAACTTGTTTTGTGTTTGTGTATATGGCTTGAAGAGTCTTAAGTTTGGAAGGGCTTGAGATAGAATTCAGTAAATGAAAGCCTTCACTTGGCCATCTTTTCCTGTTTGGGGACAGTTTTTAGTCTCATGGATGGCAGAAGGAATCATTATGGTTTTCCTCACATTCCTCCATTGTAAGTCTTTCCCATCCAAAATGGCAGAAAGGAAAAGGAAGAAGAGAGGGGAGTGACAAAGGGATGAGAGGGAGCTTTCTGATGTGGGAGAGCAGAAGTTACCAAAGAGGTGGAGGTCATATTCCGAAGACTTACTAAGTGTTAATGTCAAGAAGACATTTCTGTTGTTCTGGTTCTAGGCATGTAAACTGAAATACTTCATTATATTTCAGTCAGAAATGGGTTTTGAAAAACGGACATTTTAAGTTTCTATGGGCACATTGTACGTCTACAAAGAGATATGATTTGTCATAATTAGAAACCAATCTGATTCCGTTAGAATTTATAGAGTCCCTAATATACAGAGTGTTCTTATAAAGATGCTGTTCTGCTTATTAATAATCTAAAAAGATTTGGGGGAGTTAAACCCAATGTTAGAAAATTAGCTAGCCAGTTAATAGCAGTTTAGGAATTAATTGAAGAAATATATTGCTTACTATTTAAGTAGAATTAAAAATGTATAAACAGAATTTTTCTTCTGATTGGAATATGAACATTGGCTTATAATTTCTTATCTTGAAGCGTCCCATCTGGCTGGTCTTAGAAATATTTTTCCCCCAGCAATAACTAGCAATTAGAGTTTCAGAAATGCCAATTTTAATCAAAACTCTCATTTCCAAAATAGAAAAACTTTTGTGAACTATATAAAGACTCTTCATTTTATTCAATTGACTGTTTTGAAAAAGTAATTTAAGTAATTCAGAGCCAGAATTAAGATGTTCCAGAAATGCTTAGAAAATAGTGCAAATCCTTCCAATTATGGTCATTTTTAGTCTTACCATGGGCGCAGTAATTTCACTGGCATTAATGTTTTTAATCATTTAAATATCAACTTTATAGGAGTTAAATCATGTAAAAGCAGGGTTTCTCAACTTCGACATCATTGACATTTTGGATTGACTAATTCTTTGTTGTGGGAGCTGTCCTGTGCATTGTAGGATGCTTAGAAACATCCCTGGCCTCTACCCTCTAGATGACAGTAGCACCAATTGCCCCCCACTTCACCCCCATTGTGATAGCCATATATATCTCCAGATATTGGCTGGGGGGGGCAAAATTACCCCTGGTTGATAATCAGTAATATAGAATAAGACCTTGGCAACTTCTTTCTTTAAAGGTATTTCAATATTAAAAAAATTAAGTGTGTTGAATTTGGTTGTCTAGGTAGTCTTTAGTCAGTGAAGTCTTAATAGAGATAGAACAAATGAATCAGAGCTTTGCTGACCTCCAGTTTGGAGTGGTTTTGGGGGGCACTGGAAGAACACGCCTGCTCCCAAATTCCTCTTGACTTTCCCTAATGGCTTGCTATAGGGTTGGTAGTTTGCATTCTTAGAAATTTGTTCTTTCTGTCAAAATGCAAATATTCCTGAGAGGAGCATCCCTTTACACTAAAACTGAAAGTTTAGCTAAATACTAGCATGTTATTAACATATCCCTACTTTTTTACTTATGACAAGGTCCTTCAGGAAAAGGACCCAGAAGAAAATTACCTGGGGAATTGAGAGTTAGTGGGTGAATGGGAAGCAAACATCATGTGTGGGAAAAGGAATGATTAAAGGGACATGGAAAACACTAAAAAAAGATCTTCTAGACCACATTTTTAGTGGGTCAGCCTGAGTTGCTCTTGCCATGTTTCAGTGTTTGTTTTTTTCCTACTACTCCCTGTATCTTTAAATTCCATTCTTTTTTTTTTTTTAAGCAGCAAAGACTCTATTGTAAAGTATTGTAAAGTATTGTGTTGGCCAAAATGTTCATTTGGGTTTTTCGTAAGATGTTATGGAAAAATATGAACAAACTTTTTGGCCAACCCAATAGTTGTTTTTTTGTGTACTTTCTTTGCCCCTCTGTGTTGGGTATCCCAGGTTAATTTTTTAAAGTTATGAGTAAATCTGAAAGTCTAGAGAAACATTGACTAGATTACCTGACATTTAAACCTATCATCCACGCTGATGGAAGAGGTGTGAATGATATCGAGCCTGCTTTTCCTCCATTGTTGTCTGGCATTGTTGCCAGTCAGTGACTGGCAGTTTCAGGCCTATAAGAGGGCTTCCTGGACCTTCTAGCATCACTCAGTGGGTACCATAAGGGATGGCACTGCTTGTGGAACTCACAACCTCTCATAAGTAGATGCTCAGGCTATATTCAATTTAAAAAGGTTTCTGAAGATTAAAATAATGGTCCATTAAAAGGAACTGTCTAAAACATAGGAGACATGGAGATCTGATGGCAAGCATGCTGAAGACTGTTCCAGGATATTTTCATAAATGCCTTAGTAGCTTCCACACTGAGTTTCCATGTAGTTACAGGATTTCAGTTACTCAGAGTGGGTTTTTGTCTGGTTGACTTTTTTTTTTTTAATGGAATTACTGTTTCATGGCACTCAGACTAAGACCAAACCTTTAAGTATAGGTTCTGTTTATTTTTCTTTTTTCTATCCAGTGTCAGTTGCCTTTTCATTTCCTGATTTCTTCCTAAGATGAGGGAGCCAAAATAGATCACAGCTAGATTTAGACAACAGGCATCTCCTTCACAGGGACCTTCGCAGAGTCTGATTTATTTATGACCATTTCACTGCTCACTATGTAAAGTTATGGACTCCTTGACTAATTACTGATCTTATACCTTCTAGTGGTTAACCCAACCTATATTCAAAAGTCCAATTGAACATCAAAGTAAAATAAAATATTTTTTCTTGTTTGTTTCACCAGTTCTTGCTATAGTTTAACATTCTGCATTTGACCTTACTATTTTTTTTAGGTTCTTTGCCTCAAACTGGACTAAATGGCTCCTCTTTCTTAGTTTTGACTTACACATATTATATAAGCAGTTGTCTTAATATTATACCTGACTGATAAATTTCACACTTATCCCTTTCAGCATAATTTTTCCAATTTAGTATTATGTTTTTACCTTTATTCTCTCAACTCAGATTTTCCCACAAGCTTTCACATGAAGATAGTGTTTTATTATTGATAATAGTAACAGTAGTACCCTAATACTGATGGCCATATATGTTCACCTTTTAATAATTTGCTTTAGCCTTTTGTCTTCTTAAAAATGTAGGAATCTACGAAAATGATCCCAATCCTGCTTTCAAATATTGAGTTTCCTTGTTCCCCTTAAGGTTGTTGTTGTTTTAACAATATCAGACAGACATACGCATTTCCAGTTCTAATAGATACACATTACTTCACAGAGTGGTACTTACAGATAAGGTAAAAACACTGAATAGAAGTTTAAATTGTTCCAAAGAAATAGTAACTAGGAAAAAAATCTTTAATGATTTTTGAATTCACATTATGTTTACTTAAATTACCTTTTTTTCTTTATTGTTAGCTACCCTGGCCCTTATTTATTCAGACAGACATTTGTAACCAACCACCAATAAAAAAAGGTGAATAGACAGCATGTACTGAATATAAAAACTGCTGATCTAAACTAAGTAAACCCATTTTAGCCATGTCCAGGACAGTCAGAATCATGCTATACTGTTCTTAGATTATATTTCTCTAAACATACACAGTGTGTATTACAGGAATTATCTGGTGGCATCAACAGAACAGTCATGAAATACCATAAACACGAACAAGTGGTCTCTTACTATCTTGAAACTCCATAGATTTTGCAGCAATTCCCTAAACGATATTACTGATAGAAAGTACTTTACTTAATAAATTGTTGACCCAAAAAACTTCCTACAAACATTTTAGAAGACATCTCTGGACAGATATATTTGTTTTAAAATTTTGCAGAAATGAACCTGCACCATTTAGTTCCTTGAAAAACTCCTGCTTCGGGCTGTGCGTCTTACTGGGGTTGATGAATATGGTCACCAAACTTATAAGAGGTAAAGTGACAGAAGCCCACTCCGCCACCCCCCTCCCCTCAGCTCAGGCAGACTGTGGGGATCCAAGATGGTGCTCCCTGAGCCATTTCCTCACTATTGTGGGCAGGGATGGGAGAGGGAATTCATGTATTGGATTACACATTTCTTGAGGACAAAGACTACATCTAATTAACATATTTTTAGCAGAATCCAGGATAATGCCATGAATATCTTAACATGTGTTAGTGACTGAGAGGCTTATTCCTTTTGCACTCTTTCAAGCAGGCACATTCTGGAATATACTCCTGGAAGAGATGGTAATTGGGGAATGTTCTGGGGAAATGAGGACAGCACTGCAGCGGGAAAGAAAATCTGGTGCAGAGATACTGATTTAATGTATAATATGCCCAAGTGATGGAAGAATGGATTCTGAATGGCTTTCCTCTTTCTATTAAAAAAGGATGGGGGGAAGATAAATAATCTGATGGCACTATCACTCCCCTCCTCTCCTTTCCCTGGTAAGGGGTGTGTCTTAGGAAGCACATCTGACCCTGGACATAGACACTGACTAAGAAGAGAACATCTTGCCCCATGTGTGTTACTGCCTACGGGATGAGCTTTACCCGAGGCCTGGAAAGGGTCCTAGGAGGAGATTGCCTCTGCCTCACATCTTCTGCTGGTCCTTTGGGTTCCACAGGTAAGCCGGGCGCTTTCCTGGGCCCCTCTACTGGTTAGTCAGGTGGTCTGGGAAGGCTGCTGTGGAATGGCCAGCAGTGGATGCTGAGGGAATTGAGCCCAGTCATGACAACTTTGATTCCGTGAGAGATTTTGAACTAGAGGGAATTATCTACTTAGTTCTTATTCTACCTTTAAAAGAGAGTTAGGTGGGGCTTCCCTGGTGGCGCAGTGGTTGAGAGTCCGCCTGCCGATGCAGGGGACACGGGTTCGTGCCCCGGTCCGGGAAGATCCCACATGCCGCAGAACGACTGGGCCCGTGAGCCATGGCCGCTGAGCCTGCGTGTCCGGAGCCTGTGCTCTGCAATGGGAGAGGCCACAACGGTGAGAGGCCCGTGTACCGCAAGAAAAAAAAAAAGAGAGAGGTGAAGTGCCAAAAAGTATCACCATGGAAATAAGCACATTAATCACCGTGGAGACCTCAGAAGCTCTCAGGTTTCAGTTATCACACATCTTCAGAGCTGGGTGTGATTTGGGAAGATAAGCACTCTGGGATTGCTTTTGGTACAAGAAAGCAGTCTGGGGACAAACTGCCTAACAATTCTCCTTCAGTGTTCTGCAAATGAACTTGGTTGTGCTGTAACTGTGGTCTGTGCCACCCTTTCCACCTTCCCTCTACTTAGTGCTCTCCTTACACACACCTAGAAATGCTCACTTTATCTCACTCTTGGCTCAGTATTTGGCACATTTCTTCTGGAAACCCTCTTCTTGTTTTGGTTTTGGTGCCAATATTCTCTCCTGACCTTGAGTCTTTGCTCCTTCTGGATCCCCTTCACGCTTCCTCTCCTCTGCTCAGCCCTTAAATGGTGCTGTTTGGTCCGGAGGGCCTTTCTTGTCCTCTCCTGTTCTTTACCTCTTCCTCCTTAACCTAATGTGGTTAATCTTTTTTCCTCCCATCACATTTCAGTGTTCCGTAAACTCCAATTCCTATGCATGGACCCCCCCCCCCCGATTTTTGAAATGAATCCCTATAAGAATATAATTGCTAAGTCATTCCTCCAGGTTTCATTAAAAAACAGTTTTGTGAAAGTACTGTACTATGTGGAGAGAGAGTAGGGGGCATACGTTTCTGCTGGTGGGGAGATTATAATCTACCTTGAAACAGGACACAGAGGGGCTAGAATGAGAACAGAAACAGGCTATGGGGATTTGTGTAGCATCATTACATATTAATAAAGACAAGTAGAGGCTCACAAAATACATGGAAGTCAACCCTAAGCAAGATGTGTTAGAAGAAGCTTTTCTGAGGCTGTGCAGCTTAACCTCCACTAAAGAATTGGGAGCAACTTGATAGAAAGGAGAGAGCAGAGGACTCCAGTGGAAAAACATGATGCAAAGGCTTAGCCCGTATTCTCCCACTTGAGCTTCTACAGAAGAGTCACACATTTTTCTGTTGGCCTTGTGTGCATTGTGTAGCCCATAGAGGCACAGTCTGGGTTACTTAATGGCATTCTCTCCAATCTCCTGGTAATCCTGCCTAAACTTTCCCACCAGAGCGTCTCCTCTTTTATGGCCTCTCCCCTGATACAGTCAACAGTCTGTGTTCTCTCCCTCTCAGACATTTGTTCTCCTGCTCGGGAAAGCCCACAGCTACGCACTGCAGCTGAAAGCCAGGGACAGGCTGCAAGTCCTTAGTCGACACGTTTTACTTTTAAACGTGCAAAACGGACTTTAGGTAATGGTGCAGATTTTTGCTCTAAAGCTAAAACAAAGAGAATTTAATTCCTAAATGAACAGGATTAGTGAAAATAAATTTTCCATTTAGCCATAATCCCACTGTACGACTTAGTCTATGGTAAAGAATGTAGGAAGCCTGGTGGATGCAACTATTTTGGCCCTTTGGCATCTGGCTTCTCATTATTTAATTCACAAAGTACACTTCATACTGAAATGTTTATTTTGTCTGAGAAGAAAAATCTTTTTGGTATTTCTTACTGGTTGTGGAATTTTCACATTTTAGCACGTGACTGTTGTAGTATGTTAAAATTGCATTGGTACAGCAAGAAATGCTGTTGGTGGAGATAATAGATTTTTGTAGCACCAGTCTTCTTGGTACTTCTGGATGTAGGATTTGGAACTCTGCTTAGATTTCAGCAGGGGTGAGGGGAGAGGTTAAAGAGGAATCATTTCACACAATGAAGGTGGTGAAAGAGATGCTCAGGGAGCAAAGAAAAGGGCCTTGTAGACTTTTAAAAGTTACTGATTTTACTCTTACCAAGTTGCTTTTGAAATAAAGAGGCAGTCCTTGTGTATAGCAGCTCCCTGGAGGTCAGAAGAAAGATGAAGTAATGGTGTATTTGTCAGAAACAGTAATAGAGAATTTTGTTTTATGATTCTGATTCATAGTCTGGTAGTTCATGCTTTCTAATAATAGCTTATACTTAGAAATTTTGTTCTTTAAATTGCTTAGATAATCTCAATGACAACAGGCTTTCTCATTTACATGTTTCATTTACCTGGTATTATTGGGGAATGGAGTTCTCACAAGAAAATTTGCTAGAAAATCCATTAAAAACAAAAAACCTATTAGTTCTGAGTTACTAGAAACTCAGAACTTTCCACCATTGACTTGGTCGTTCATTCATTCAGCGAATGTGTATTAAACACCCTCTCCATGCATTAGGTACATGTCTATGGGTGAGTGATATAATAGTGACAAGACAGGCAAGATTCCTGTTTGCATGGAACTTACTCTAAAAAAAGGGGAATAAACAATAGAAAGAAAACAAAGGAACAAGATAATTTCAAAATGCCCCAAGTACTGGGATGAAAATAACATAGTGAATGTGACTGGATGACCACTTTAGTCTGGGAACAAATCTACTTGCTGAATGTAGCATTTGAGCTGGACCTAAAAGACAAGAAGGATCCAGATCCAGTTAAGATCTGGGTAAACATTCCAGGAAGAGGTTTTAAGGCAGGAATAAGCTTGGTAGCTTGAATAGACTAGTTTTGGGGGCATGCTAATTTTTAGGGTATACTAAAGATAATTTTTTAATTATCTTAATAATAGGAGATAATTCATACCTCCTATCCTTTAGATCCTCTCTTTTCCTGGTATTATTCTTTTTTCTGTTGACTATCTCAGAATAGTGGGTCATCCCCAGAGAACCCTCCATCCCTTTGGTGATGGTATAGCCTAGGAAGAACCAAAGCAGATAGGCAAATTTGTTGTTATCAGTAGACTCCACTTACACACACATTACAAATAGGGATGGGGCAGCAAAGAGGAGGCTGTGGGCTCATAGGGTGCTAACCTGTATGGACCCCACTTCTTCCTCCTTGCCTGGATTTTAAAGTTCAGCACCCAGATGTGGATCCAGATGCTTGGGATTAACATCTTCCACCTCCTCTCTCCTCCATCTCCACATGCCAAAGTGAACTCATTCTGGTTATTTGTCCCAAGTTGTTAACAGTTAAGATGAGTAGACCCATGCAAACTGTTTGTTTCATTATATCATGCACTTAGACTATGAGTAGATATAGCCTTGACTAGATATAGACTCTCTCCTAGATTTTTCTTTTCCTCTGGTTTATTAAAGGTGGCTGTTACTATGAAAACATTTTAAAAGAACCTGGATGACTTGAGGAGTATCACATTTTAATCCATGGAAAGTGAGCAAATTTATTCCAAAATTCACTGGCATTTTCCAGTGAAGGTTAGTGGATCAAAGGTATTCAAGACTTTGTCCAAGATCTTTGGTATGTGGTAAACATTTAGGCATTGCCCACAACTAAGATTTCTTCAGTATTTTAGAAAAGCAATCAGTTTTTCTGCTTGGTTCAGATGCTAATGTGTAATTCAGTTGTAATGTTCATACCCTGGACCTGACTCTTTTTTTTTTTTTTTTTTTTTGGGGTAAGCACGAAGCCGTGTCCCCTGCATCGGCAGGCAGACTCTCAACCACTGCGCCACCAGGGAAGCCCCTGACTCTTTTTTTGATGGTGCTGCCAGAATATTAGTTGATAAAAGAACAGATCAGTCAAGGAAATGTGTATGAGTGAGTCAGTGAAGATAAATGATCTTTTATTGTGAAAATAGTATCTAGTCACTATTTCACAACTGAGTCTCCCTCTCTTTCACACCCAGTAGTCAAGCTTCTCTTCTATTTAATATTCAACATAAAATAGTTCAGCTCTCTGGGGGCCCTGGGACTTCCCCAGTGCCACAGGTTGTGATGTGTCTTTTCACACATCTAGGCTGGGGAAACCCCACACTGGGCAAAGAGCCAATTTTAGACCCAGCAGCTCATTAAGAAGATTCAGAATCTAAGGAACCACTGAGAGACAATTATAGGAAGGAGACATATATAGGGAAATACTACCTAAAGCTGGCAGTCTGAACAAGTTAACAATCATCTCAATATCTTAGGAAAAAAACAGACTTACAGACTGAGATAACAAACATATGGTTACCAGGGGGAAGGGTTGGGGAGAGGGATAGTTAGGAAGTTTGGGATTGACATGTACACACTGCTATATTTAAAATGGATAACCAACAGGGAACTCTGTTCAATATTATGTTACAACCTAAATGGGAAAAGAATTTGAAAATGAAAATATACATGTATATGTATAACTGAAAAAAAAAGAACAAAACCAACCAACCAATCAACCAAACAAACAAAATATCTTAGAGGCAGGGGGATCAGTGAATGAGGCAGTATGGAAATTGGGTAAAGATGTTAGTTCACATATGTGGAAGGGAATTGTATGAGTAACAATTTTGCGGAGAAGATAAGGTCATTTATTTTATTTTTTTATATAATACATAACTTTTAAGTGTAGTCATCATGATTTATGTTAGGTATTTAGAACTTACTCATCTTTCTTTTTTTGAATTTTATTATATTTATTTTTTTATACAGCAGGTTCTTATTAGTCATCAATTTTATACACATCAGTGTATACATGTCAATCCCAATCTCCCAATTCATCCCCCCCGCCCCCGCCACTTTACCCCTTGGTGTCCATGTATTTGTGCTCTACATCTGTGTCTCAGTTTCTGCCCATTTTTTTAACTAAATTTATTTATTTTCTGTTATTTATTTTTCGCTGAGTTGTGCTCCCGTTACTGCACATGGGCCTTCCCTAGCTGCAACGAGCAGGGGGGGCCACTCTCCGCTGTGGTGCGCGGGCTTCCCACTGTGGTGGCCTCCCCCACCACGGAGCACAGGCTCTACGCGTGCAGGCTTCATTAGTTGTGGCTCGTGGCCTCCAGAGCGCATCCCCAGTAGTTGTAGCGAATGGGCTCAGCTGCTCCGCCGCATGTGGTAACCTCCCCGACCAGGGCCCAAACCCACGTCCCCTGCATCGGTAGGCGGACTCCCAACCACTGCACCACCAGAGAAGCCCCGTCATGTTTTCTTGTAATTTGTCTCTAGGTATTTTTGATTTCGTCTTTGATTTCTTCAGTGATCTCTTGGTTATTTAGTAACGTATTGTTTAGGCTCCATGTGTTTTGTGTTTTTTACGGTTTTTTCCCTGGAATTGATTTCTCATCTCATAGCATTGTGGTCAGAAAAGATGCTTGATATGATTTCAATTTTCTTAAACTTACTGAGGCTTGATTTGTGACCCAAGATGTGATCTATCCTGGAGAATGTTCCATGCACACTTGAGAAGACTTTCTTTTGCCTCAGTTATTCTCCTATTGATTCCTTCTAGTGTAGTTTTCATTTCAGTTATTGTATTGTTCATCTCTGTTTGTTTGTTCTTTAATTCTTCTAGGTCTTTGTTAAACCTTTCTTGCATCTTCTCAATCTTTGCCTCCATTCTTTTTCCGAGGTCCTGGATCATCTTCACTATCATTATTCTGAATTCTTTTTCTGGAAGGTTGCCTATCTCCACTTCATTTAGTTGTTTTTCTGGGGTTTTATCTTGTTCCTTCATCTGGTATATAGCCCTCTGCCTTTTCATCTTGTCTGTCTTTCTGTGAATGTGGTTTTTGTTCCACAGTCTGCAGAATTGTAGTTCTTCTTGCTTCTGCTCAGGTCATTTATTTTAAATGACCCAAAGAGATGATATATGATCTGTGAGGTAAAATCAATCTCAGAATTCATGGTTACATCACTTGGGAACAAAACCCAAGTCTAACTGTGGAAGGAGCTCTTGAAAATCATCTGGTTTTTCTCTGGCCCCAGCTGCAGAAATGTCTCTCAAGGGCTTGCTGACTGATGGTCACTCGACTTCCATCTAGCCTTTGTGGTGCTGGAGTGCCCGTTGTTGGCCATATGTGGGTGAGGCCGTCATCCCTTGGCTGGAAAGTAAAGTTTGTAAGAAACTTCTCCGTGTCAAGATGAAACTTCATTCCTCTCATTGGCAGCCAGAGTTCTTCCTTTGACATACAACATGTTTTCTGTCGACCCATTCCAAAAGTATTTGAAGACAATAAACCATCCTATAACTTCTAAGTTTTCTCTTCTGCATGCTAAGCATATCAGATACTTCATTTCTCCTTATGTTTCTCTCAGTGTTCTAGTCACTGTCAGTCTTTTTCTGGACTGACTTAGTTTATGGAGGTCCTTCATGAAACCCAGGGCTGGGAATGGAACATAATCCTCTGGATGGGGTCACTCACTCCAGATTAAGACTGTTTGCCTTTTTATGGCACATAATGTGATCTGTCTTGGTGAATAATCTATGTGAGATTAAGAAGAATGTGTATTTTGCTGTTATTGGATGAAATAGTCTATAGATGTCTGTTATATCCAGGTGATTGATGGTGTTATGGAGTTCAACTATGTTTTTCTGCCTGCTGGATCTGTCCATTTCTGATAGAGGGGTGTTGAAGTTTCCAATAGTGATAGTGGGTTTATCTGTTTCTCCTGGCTCATTTCTTGTTTCATGTAGTTTGATATTCTGTTGTTAGGCATATACATGTTAAAGATTGTTATGTCTTCTTGGAGAATTGACCCCTTTATTAAATGTAATGCTCTACTTTATCTCTGCTTGCTTTCGTTGCTTTGAAGTCTGCTCTGCCTGAAATTAATATAGCTATTCCTGCTTTCTTCCTTTTTTTTAAACATTCATTCATTCATTTATTTATCTATTTATTTTTTAACGTCTTTATTGGAGTATAATTGCTTTACAATGGTGTGTTAGTTTCTGCTTTATAACAAAGTGAATCAGTTATACATATACATATGTTCCCATATCTCTTCCCTCTTGCGTCTCCCTCCCTCCCACCCTCCCTATACCAGCCCTCTAGGTGGTCACAAAACACTGAGCTGATCTCCCTGTGCTGTGCGACTGCTTCCCACTAGCTATCTATTTTACGTTTGGTAGTGTTTATGTGTCCATGCCACTCTCTCACTTTGTCACAGCTTACCCTTCCCCCTCCCCATATCCTCAAGTCCATTCTCTAGTAGGTCTGTGTCTTTATTCCCGTCTTGCCCCTATATTTTTATTTTCCACTCTTTTTCTGCCTTTTGTGGTTTTAATTGAGCATTTTTATATGACTCCATTTTATCTCCTTTCTTAGCATATCAGTGGTACTTCTTTTTTTAGTGATTCCCATAGAGTTTGCAGTATACATTTACAGCTAACAAGTCCACTTTCAAATAACACTATAACACTTCATGGGTAGTGTGAGTACCTTATAATAACAAAATAATCTTATTTTCTTCTTCTCATCCCTCGTATTATTGCTGTCATTCATTTCACTTTTATATAAGCATGCACAAGCATATGTATATGATATACTTAAGCATACATAGTCAAATACATTGTTGCTATTATTATTCTGAACAGACTTATTTGTTGGATTAATTAAGGAAAATGAAATTTCTTATATCACCTTCACTTATTTCTTCTTTTATGCTCTTCCTTTCTTTATGTAGATCCAAGTTTCTGACCTATATATTTTCATTCTCTCTGAAGAACTTCATATAATATTTCTTGAAAGGCAAGTCTGTGGCAACAAATTCCCCCCAATTTTTGTTTGTCTGAAAAAGTATTTGTTTCTCTTTCATTTTTGAGGGATAATTTCTTAGGATACAGGTTTCTAGGTTGTCTGTATTTTCTCTCAACACTTTAAATATTTCATTCCCCTCTTTGTTGCTTGCATGGTTTTTGAGAAGAAGTTGGGTGTAATTCTTATCTTTGTTCCTCTATAGGTAAGGTGTCTTTTCTCTCTGGCTTCTTTCAGGATTTTTTTCTTTATCTTTGATTTTCTATAGTTTGAAAATGAAATGCCTATGTGGAGTTTTTGTTTTTTTGTTGATATTTATCCTTCTTGGTGTCCCCTGAGCTTCCTGAATCTGTGGTGCGCTGTCAGACATTAATTTGGGGAAATTCTATCATCGTTTCATATACTGCTTCTTTTCTCTTTCTTCTCCTTCTGGTATTCCCATCACACATATGTTATACCTTTTTAGTTGTCCCACAGTCCTTGGATATTCTCTTCTATTTGTTTTCAGTCTTTGTTCTTTTTGCTTTTCAGTTTCGGAGATTTCTTTTTTCTTTAAAATTAATCAATCAATTAATTAATTATTTTTGGCTGCTGGGTCTTTGTGCTGTGCACAGGCTTTCTCTAGTTGCAGCGAGTGGGGGCTACTCTTTGTTGGGGTGCGTGGGCTTCTCATTGCGGTGGCTTCTCTTGTTGCGGAGCATGGGCTTTAGGCGCGTGGGCTTCAGTAGTTGTGGCACGTGGGCTCAGTATTTGTGGCACACGGGCTTAGTTGCTCCGCGGCATGTGGGATCTTCCCAGACCAGGGCTCAAACCCATGTCCCCTGCATTGGCAGGCGGATTCTTAACCACTGCGCCACTAGGGAAGCCCAGTTTTGGAGATTTCTATTAAGATATCCTCAGGGCTTCCCTGGTGGTGCAGTGGTTGAGAGTCCGCCTGCCGATGCAGGGGACATGGGTTCGTGCCCTGGTCCGGGAAGATCCCACATGCCGTGGGGCGGCTGGGCCCGTGAGCCATGGCCGCTGAGCCTGCGCGTCCGGAGCATGTGCTCCGTAACAGGAGAGGCCACGACAGTGAGAGGCCCATGTACTGCAAAAAAAAAAAAAAAAAATGGTATCCTCAAGCTCAGGTTTTAGAAGTACATGGAAAACTGTGTTGTAAAGGTATAAGTAAAGTGGTTTGCCCCATCTAGTTGGGAATCTGATCCTATGTCCTTCTTATGCTAAGTCCTGCTAAGGCATATCAAACTTGGGACAAAAACTTTCCGTATACTTTTTCCCCTGCCAAGGTAGAAAGTTTATTTAGAGCTCTTTTAAGGTACTGTCATACAAGAAGGAGTAAGTGAAAGGGCATTTTTAAAGCAAGTCTGAAATGGGGTTCAGAGAAGGCACACTCACTGATCATCAGGAGAGATATATTACCTCTGAGAGTCCTGGGTAATAAGAATGATACAAGATTTTCTTTTGGAAGATTTTATATAACAAGCATGCAGCTGTGCATGACAACTTCTGGAAAAAAAAATGTGTGTGTGTGTTAGTTGACATTTTAGACATTTAACCGTTTAAAATCTTTTCTATAAAAAGATTTTAGATGAGAATTTATGATGAACCATCATAAATAAAACATTTGTTATGATAAACCATAATAGGACCAAATACTATTTTTCCAGTTTATATACATTTGTATCTGGATGTATTTTTGTAGCTTTTTTATTTCGCCATATAATTTAAGTACAAGACATATCTTAGTTATAAGATTAAAAGTCCAAAATTATAGCCATTATTTTTTTAATAGACAAAGCTCTTTTTTTTTTCCTGTCAAGCTATTTCATGATTTCCGTAGCTGTACTCCTTTAAGCTTCTGATGCCCCTTTGCCTGTGACTTTAGGAGCACTGTATGGGGCTTCTCTTAAAATTAGTGAGGCACTTCACTGTAGGCATGTTGTGGGTGGCTGAGGGGAAATAGAGAATCTTTAAGTGCTGAATCTGAACAGCCTCAAAGCCTTCTTTCACCATGACTGAGGTTGGATTTTCTGACCATGTAAACTTCATATATCTAGTTCTGCTAAGGCTGATGTGGCAGCATGGAGTATGATGATAAATCAGCTTGAGCTTATCAAAGAGCTGCACAGTGTTCCTACAGATAACTGGGAACTGATAAGAGCTTGATGCTGCTGCTGGTGAAATAAGCTTATTATTGAAAATTTAGAACCTGGGATATATGCTGATAGGGATAGTACCATGTCATTCAGGATGCTTTGGGTTCACAGGAAACAAACTGTAAGTCTTTTAAATAAGGAAGGATTTATTATCTCACATAATAAAAAACCTAGAGGTAGGACAGTTTCAGGGTTGGTTAATTCAGTGGTTCAACAATGACATCAAGACCCCAGTTTCTGTTTTACTATTCTCAACATGTTGATCTTTTCCTAGGTTTATCCTCTCATGGTTGCAAAATGGCTGCTGATGCTCTAAGTATCATATCCTCACCTGTTTTCTTTGAGATGAAGAAAAGGACAGTTTCTCAATTCGTCTCTTTCAAAAGAGGAAAGCTTTTCCTGGCAGATCCTAAGCAGACATCCCCTCACAAATCATTGGACAGAAAGAGTTATGTTGCATACTCGTTCTTAAACCAATTACTGACTTGAGAAATAAAATTATTATGATTAGATTAGTTTAAGAATCACCCCCTAGATACTTAAAGGGACACCTTCACTGAGCATATGGCCATGTGGAGGATGATAAAGATCAGGGTTCAATTAACAAAGAACTAGGGCAAATATTTGTAGGGTGGACAGCCAGTACTGTCTGTTACAAGTCCTTTATGCTTGAATAGCACACCTCCTACCTCATTTCATAAAATGGTTTTATGGCACTGAAAGAGAAAAGGCAATTTGTTTTATATCATACCATCATTGGAAACAAGTACTCTGCATAAAAAATAGAAGTCATATTTCTGCTTTTCTGTAACAGCAAAAAAGAAAATCTTAAGTTTTTCATCAAGATAGAAAACAAAAACAAGGGAACACTGAAGACACTATTCATTGAGTACTCAGCTGCCATTTTCACCCTCTTTGCTCTTTCTTCCTTGCTAATGAAACTTGATTTCTTTTGGCAGCACTGTACTGACTTCTGGGGCTGAATCATGATTATCCAAGCTTATTATAGTAGTCTCATTACCAGATACACGCATTTCCAGCTTTCCTTGCTGTTAGTGGTAGCCATATGATACAATTCTGGTCAACAAGTAGAAATCCTCTGGGAATGAGGCTTCTGCAAAAGCTTTCGTTTTCTTGTTTAAAGGGGCAAGTGTTAGAAAAGAGTTCACTGAGACCTCCCCTTCCCTATTCTTTCTACCATGAATGTAAATGTGGTGTCAGGTGGTGCTACAGCAGCTTTCTTTGCAACATGGGATAGCAGTCATGGGGACCAAGCATTCATGTTAGCAAATGGTAGAAGAGAAAGATAAAAAGACCCTGACTCACAAGACCAAGGCTTGAACTACCTACTTTCATATTTCTGGTTATGTGAGATGACTTAATGGCCTTGTTATTTAATGACTGGAGTTGGGTATTCCATTACTTAATACATACTTAATACATACTAACTGGTATAAGAGCAATGAACAATATCTCATGTAGATACCACAGCTATCCTGTCACCACTCTTCCTCCAGCATTTTAGCTATACTTTGACTCTGGGTTCAGAGAGCATGAATAATTTGCCCATAGCTATATAGCCCTTCAACTCCGTCTTGTTCAGATTATGCCATACTTATACACCCTCAACACTTTTGGAGCTACTTGATTTTCTACTTATTTTTATACCTATTCATGTTTTCTTTACCGACTATATTTGAATCGTCTTCAGGACAGAGGCTGAGCCTCTTACTCTTTTTTTTTTTAACATCTTTATTGGAGTATAATTGCTTTACAATGGTGTGTTAGTTTCTGCTTTATAACAAAGTGAATCAGCTATACATATACATATATCCCCATATCTCCTCCCTCTTGTGTCTCCCTCCCACCCTCCCTATCCCACCCCTCCAGGTGGTCACAAAGCACCAAGCTAATCTCCCTGTGCTATGCGGCTGCTTCCCACTAGCTATCTATTTCACATTTGGTTGTGTATATATGTCCATGCCACTCTCTCACTTCATCCCAGCTTACCCTTCCCACTCCCCGTGTCCTCAAGTCCATTCTCTACATCTGCATCTTTATTCCTGTCCTGCCTCTAGGTTCTTCAGAAACTTTTTTTATTCTAGATTCCATATATATGTGTTAGCATATGGTATTTGTTTTTCTCTTTCTGATTTACTTCACTCTGTATGACAGACTCTAGATCCATCCCCCTCACTGCAAATAACTCTATTTCGTTTCTTTTTATGGCTGAGTAATATTCCATTGTATATATGTGCCACATCTAATTTATCCATTCATCTGTTGATGGACACTTAGGTTGCTTCCATGTCCTGGCTATTGTGAATAGAGCTGCAGTGAACATTGTGGTACATGACTCTTTTTGAATTATGATTTTCTCAGGGTATATGCCCAGTAGTGGGATTGCTGGGTCACATGATATTTCTATTTTTAGTTTTTTAAGGAACCTCCATACTGTTCTCCATAGTGCCTCTATCAATTTACATTCTCACCAACAGTGCAAGAGGGTTCCCTTTTCTCCACACCCTCTCCAGCATTTATTATTTGTAGATTTTTTGATGATGGCCATTCTGACTGGTGTGAGGTGATATCTCATTGTAGTTTTGATTTGCATTTCTCTAATGATTAGTGATGTTGAGCATCCTTTCATGTGTTTGTTGAGCCTCTTACTCTTCTGGTGTGCATTCCTGTACTCAGCATAGAGAGCGTTCTCGGTGATGGGGAAGTTAATGAAATACTATGGCTTCAATTCTTTATCTCAGCCAGCAGGGTGGGAATTAAGTAAATGACTTATCTTAAGAAGGGACAAAGTTACCACCTTCTTGGTCTCTAAATTGGAAAACAGAAGATATGGAATATCCTACGGAGATTTCTTTCATGTTACATCACTATCATCACAAGTGGACATTATTTGAATTTTGGTTACATATCAATATTTACATTCTTTATAAACAACTTAGATACAGAATTGGTTGGTATCCTTTAATGATTAGCTTGAGACAAAGCAGTTTTAGGGAAGCACCCCCATATATTTGAGTTATCGCTGGCAAATGTGGACTAAGGGAACTTCATAACTTAAGGAAGATCTCCAATGGACCTTGTGTTTCAGGGGGAGGTTGGATTGCTACAGCTAAAAAATTCCCTTGCATGAGTTTGTCAGTTTCAGGGGATTTTGGTCATGATTCAGTGAAGTGGAACTTTCAGTTAAAATGAGAATTTCATGGCCTTTTTGCATATTTGCTCATAGCCAGGGTAGCACCTTTGGTGTGTTAATGTCCATCACCAGCTTTGCACATGTCCCTGCTTAGGGCACATGCTCTCACTGGGTTATTCTCCTCATCTAAAGCTTCTGCTGCTATTTCTTTCTGTCCAAGCACAAGTGCCTTTTGTGGCCACAAGATGTAACTCCAATGCAGTGCTTTATACTGATGACTGTGGGTTTTCCTTAAGGTAACTGTGGGTGGCCCCTCCATTTATTTTCTTGCTTCCTTTTTGTTTCTGTAAATTCTGCCCTCCACTTTCCCCTGAAGCACATGCTGTTCATGTAATCTGAATGGCCATTTAGAGGAAAGATCAGAAGTTTGTTGTTTCATTACCAACATAAATCAAAACTTTGTGTTCGCACTGCAATCTGAGTGAGTCCAGGAATAGCTTTGGGATTGCTAAGTGTCTGGAGAGCAGTGACTACACAGACGCGTTTTGAAGCCGGCTATAATAGTTTCTACAGCTGTTAACAGTTCGTAGAAGAATGGCAGCATTATATACCAGCGTTTAAAATGTGCATGACTTGCATTGCACAGAAGTCAGATTGGGATAGAATCAGATTTTTTTTTTTTCTGAAACTTGGCCAGGAAAGTCTTCAATAACTAGAGAAATTCTTTTCACTGCTGAAATCAACATGAAGCACATTGTGTTATTATAATTGCTTATAGCTCACCATAAAGGTTGTCTTTGTATGAGTGGATGTACGGGCTGTACTGTTTTGTTTTTATTTATTCTGCATTCTTTATTCTAATGTCCTTTCCTTTTTCCTGACCAGAGGGATTGTTATTGAGCCCTTCACAAAGCTGAAATAATGCAGTGTGTTAAAAAAATGTTAACAATTCAGAGAAGTTATAAAAATTTATAAGTTGGCTGAATGCTTGGGAAATTTCTGCATATTTTAATATAAATAGGTAATGCAAATATTTGTTCTTTGCATTGAGAGGTGAGTCTCTGTTTTCCAAAAGGCTCTGCTATTTAAATTAGATTCACTTGACTGTATTGAAATAAGGACAGTTTCCATTTTGAATGATGAAAAAGATTAGATACCACAGCTGTTATCAAATACAAAAAGCTTAATAAGTTAGATGTGTTACTGCATCATGGGGTTAAAAAAATTTCCAGAAATGGTAGGAATTGCTTCATGACTAGAATTCTCATGACAGTAATTTGCTTAATAATTTTTTAAAGATTTCCTAGTTGAGATTGAGGTTTTGCATACAAGAAGAACTGTCTGGATCACTTCTGTACCCTGTCAGTTTTATTGTCTCTTTAAAGAATTAATTGACAGACTTAATTCAAGGTAGGAGTGTGAGAGATATCTTGGAGAATATATATAAATAAAGGAAGAAATTGAATAAAAATCAGAAAAAAATCAAATTGTGAGGGGAGCTCCTTCTGTTGAGCTATAACATCAAGTTACACACATTTTGAATGACCATGGATCAAAGGTCTTTGCCGAAGGATTAAGATCTAAGGTCTTAGATCTTCCTGATGTAGTATGCCAAGGCTTACCTTGGGAACGAGAAGTCAGAGCTACCCATGTGGCACTACACAGGGGAAAGCCCACCTAGTGGAGTCTGTTTCCAGAGGTGAAGTTGAGATACTCCAGGGATCAAATCCCAGACCCAGGACACCCAGCATTCTGGACACTGTGGCAGTGGGCTGCTGCTTCATAGGCCATGTAGGCTGTTGGGTCAGCTTGATGATCTGAGGAAAACTCAGCATAGACCTTGAGAGGCTCCCTTTGAAAGTGCTAATGAATTCTCATACCTCACTTTGTCAGCTTCTCATTTACCAGCTAATGCTTCAGCAGTTAGCCATCCGGGTGATAAGGACAGAGGGAGAAAACAGGAGGGCATGAAGGAAGACTCCCAGAATGATTGGAGTGCCCCCCACAAACTTTCCACACCACCTCACAGTTTTACCCAGACAGACATTGGACATCATCCTCTCACTTCTTCATATTGGTGACATAGCTTCACAAGCATCATCTCTGAAACCAGTCTGCACCTTGCTGTTGGCCTATGACTCTCTTAGGCTTGTGGGAACTAAGGACATATCTGGAGGAGTTTACCTTTTCTTGGGAAAAGTGACTTGCCTAGGAATTAAGTTGGCAGTATTTTCCAGGGAGAACAGCCATGAAAACATTGAATTTTCACTTTTCTGTACTAAGTGGCCCTACCTGATTGAGAAATAAGCTCAACAGCTGACATCTCTGTTGAGTACTTACGATGTGCCAAGCATTGTATTATCTTATTTAAAAACAGAGATGTCAGCTGGTAGCATGACCAGCAGAGTGAAATGTAAAAGTAGTTTGATGGAAGATGGTGCATAGGCCAGAAGTGAACTAGAAAAGAAATAGGAGAACTAGACTTAAATTCAGGTTTCTCCAGACACTGAGGGTCCTTGGTATACTTTCCCCTCATTAAAGCCTGTTTTTGTTATAAAATAAGCATAAGTACCAGCCTGGAATATATAATTCAGGTTAATCAGTCAACAAAATGGCCCTATAGCAGTGGTTTTGTTTATCTTCTCAAAATCATGGAACTCTTAGAAGCTAAGTACTAAGGGCTCTCTCTCAAGGAAAACACACACATGTATATGTAAGCAAAGTGTTACACATGATTTCTGGGGTTCCCAGCTTTCTTGGAGCCAGTCATCTTATCTGGGTGGAATGTGGCATCAGTAAAATCTGGTAATAGGTAATATCTTTAGGTCCAGGCAGAGAGGATGGCTGGCAGGAAGTTCAGAGAGAGCCTAGCAGGGGTTTCCCAGCTGTAACAAGGGGAGCAAGCAACAAATCATGTTTCATTGAGGTGGGAGCTGGTGCTAGGAATAACTAGCTGTAGGTATCAGAGCCTCTGCATGGGGACTGAGATTTAGAGGTATAATGCCCATCTGGAGACTCTTGAACTATGAAAATGAGCCAAGAGAAAGCATCAGAAATCATAGAAGAGAAGAGTAACTGAAACTGGGCTAGAAGGTAAAGGCTAGGTCACAAAGAAAGCCCGGTAACTAGAACTAGGGTTAGAGCTGATTTGGTTGGGCTCAGGATTACTCAGCAAGATTTTCCTGTCTGTGAGATAGTTGGCTTCAGACTCTAGCAGGGGCTAAGCCCTTAGGCAGGGCAATGTGGGCCTGTCTCTGGGAATCTGGTAGGAAGGAGAGAGCTGAGCAAAGAATCTGCCTAGGTATTGCAACTCTGGTGTTATCCCTCTTCAAAACTTTAGTCATTGGCTAAGGATGGGCATGAATTAACATTTTCAGATCTTCTTAATACATTAACTTTGAGACCAGAGAATGTTCTTTACCTTTTCTCATTTTGTGGATTTGTCCATTTATTTTCAGTTACCTTTAACCTGCCCCTCCTGTGCCATCAGCGAATTCTGTTCTAGTCTCTCAGTGGGAGACTCACTGATTTTCATAATTTGACATTCTTCAGCAGAATAAAAAGTTGGAAGCATTTGTTAGTCCATCAGATATATTGGGAATTTTACTAGTCTGTAAAATCTAAATACTGGGAACTATTGGATTACAGTATTTTTGACTGGGTAAAGTAGGTACTCAAGGAATATTTATAGTTATATTGAATGAATGATTAAATGAGACATGAATTGTATCACATAAAGCTAAGGGTTGAATTGTCCTCTATTTGCTTACCTCACTTTGATATCTCTTGAAAGAGTAATGCTAAGATAGGCTGAGGTCCACATATGTGTGGTAAGTTAGTGGATTGGGCCACTCTTGACTATTCAACAGAGTAGATAGTCTGTCTGATTAAGTGGTGGCACTTTCTTTGATGGCATTTAGTGTATTAAAATAGTGCTGTTGTCTTTGGTAAAGTGGTGCTTGTTTTCAGCTGTTATTAGTTGCTGGAATTTTAAAAGAGAACACGCATAAAGGAAGAGACCATTTAGCTGATGGGGTAAATTGGGACAGGGGAGACTCCCGGTTCTTCCTCACTCTGGAGGGTGCTGTTTCATAGAGTGAATCTGTGGCCTAAATCATGAATATTTAACAGCAATTAATTAACCTGCTTTAGGAGCTTAAGTAAGCACTAGCTGAAATTTAAGATGTGAAATTTGAAGTCATGATACAATGAAGATTAGAGGAAACAAATAATGGGATATGAAGGAGAGTCATAATTGTGGCATGAAGGTCAGGCCAAATAGTGCAACAGAGCTTTTGTGCTTGAATTCATGAGCGTTTTCTCCCTCAGATTAAAGTTATAAAAAGGAGGATTTTCTCCTTTTTGATGGCCATATTTAACAGGAGAATAGTTGCTCAAATTTACTATTTGGCCCAGTAGAAAGAAACACAATGTAACTTGAAGTGTAGGTCAATGTAATTTATTTATTTATATTAATTTTTATTGGAGTATAATTGCTTTACAATGTTGTGTTAGTTTCTGTTGTACAGCAAAGTGAATTAACTATACATAAATATATACCCCTGTTTTTTGGATTTCCTTCCCATTTAGATCACCACAGAGCATTGAATAGAGTTCCCTGTGCTATATAGTATGTTCTCATTAGTTATCTATTTTATACATAGTGTATATATGTCATATAAACTATGTATATGACAATCCCAATCTCCCAATTCATTCCACCCCCCTTTCCCCCTTAGTATCCATAGGTTTGTTCTCTATGTCTGTGTCTCTATTTATGCTTTGCAAATAAGATCATTTATAACATTTTTCTAGATTCCACATACAGTAAAACCATGTAATTTAAAATATAATTCTATGTGTATGGGAGTGGCCATGGCAAGTTAGATGAATGTGGTTCTGAAGAAAGAATAGGAATCCAAGGATTGAGAGATTCTTGTTAAACAGGAAAGAATCAATAAGTAGACAGATTTCCTCATTAAAATATAGATCTCCACATTTCTGAGATAAATGATAATTTAAGTATCTGAAAAAAGTATGGCACTCCCCATAGAGATTCATAATGCTTTTCAGTGGCTGAGGTGAGTGTATGTGTGTGTGTGTGTGTTTGTGTGTGTGTGTGTGTGTGTGTGTGACAACGCAGAGTAGTCAGATAAGAAGGAATCATGAGACAGAGGATGGAGATCATTTGGGTAGAGGCAGTCATACCTGACTTATCTCGTCTTCCCCATTAGTACCTTGACTCCTTACCACCTCTCAATGCCAACACTTTCTGCCCAGGTGAGAACCCAGTTACTTCCAAAATGGGGGAAACATTTTAATCTTGCTTTCTTCTTAGCATCAGTTAAGGGTAAGGATCAGGACAGAGGGAAAGAATGAGGTGAAATTTTGATGTGGGCCTTGGGAAATGGCAAAGTTTATGTGAGGTGGAATGTGTTATAAATAAAGGAAGGATATAAATAAAGATCTCTAGAAGTTCTGAGGGAGAGATTACCTTCATGGGCAACCAGGAAAGGCTTCAGAGAGGAGGTGACATTGAAACTGGGCATGGAAGGATGGGTAGGATTTTGATAGGCATGGGTGAAGAACATTCCAAGGAGAAGAAAATAACCCAAACAAAGATGTCATGACAAAAAAAAAAAAAATACAACCCTATTATTCCAGAAATGACTTGTGATTCAGTGTAGCTAGAGATAAAATGGGTACAGTAGGTACAGGCCAGGTTATAAGAGACCATGAATGCCAGGTTAAGATTTTATTTGGTATGCAAGTAAACTCCTCACACAACTCACCAAATATGAATGTCCATCTCCTAAAACTTCTGCTTGATAAAGATTGATTTTTTTTTTCTTTTCTTTTTTTTTTTTTGTGGTACGCGGGTCTCTCACTGCCGCGGCTCCTCCCGTTGTGGAGCACAGGCTCCGGACGCTCAGGCCCAGCAACCATGGCTCACGGGCCCAGCCGCTCCGCGGCATGTGGGATCCTCCCGGACCAGGGCACGAACCCGTGTCCCCTGCATCGGCAGGTGGACTCTCAACCACTGCGCCACCAGGGAAGCCCTAAAGATTGATTTTTTACCAACAAACTTTTTCTAAAAGTAGGGGCATCTTTAAGGCACAAACCCATCTCTTAGTGTCTTAAAGGCAGGGGCTTGGCTAGCTTAACCAAAGCCTAGATTATCTATGAGGTTCAGGAGATCCTTAAACACTTTGGGATTCTAAGATGTGTGTGGTGGTTTATTTTTTCTTTTTTTAAATTTATCCATCTTTATCATGTGATCATTTACAGGGTAAATGTGGCAGATTACATTTTCCATAAATGACCAAATTAAGTTCTTCCATCCCACATAATCTTATTACACAGTGACCTTGACTTTCCTCCTGTCAAGAGTTGGGATCTTTGCTCTCCTCCTTAGGCTGGCTTGAGATTATGATGGAATTGACAGCATATGACTTCTGAGGCTAACTCATAAAAGTCCATGCAGCTTCCTCCTCGTTTTTTTGAATGTTGGCCTTTGGAGCTCTGAAGCCCTATGTAGGAATTCAGGGGCCTCCATTCTGTGAGGAAGCCCCGGCCACATTGTAGGCCTTCTGGGTGACAGCTAGCGTCAACCACCAGAAATGTGAATGAAAAATGTCCCAGATGATTCTTGGCCACAGAAGTTGAATATTCAGGTCCTTCCTGCTGAGATCCAGATGTTACAGAGCAGAGCAAATCGCCTCCACTGTGTCCTTTCCAAATTCCTGGCACACAGACTCAGGATAATAAAATGGTTATTTTATGTAGCTAGGTTTGGGGTAACTTGTTATGCTGTGGTAGTAACTAGAACCGTAAGCAGTGATGGCCTTTTCTAGTTCATCTCTCTCTGTTTAGCAGGTTCAGTGTTGCAGAGAGCAGATGGAGGGAATTATCATTGTTTAGAAGGCCCTGTTAGGTAATTCACATATATTATTTCATTTGATCTACCTAACAATGTTAGGAGATTAATATTATCAACCCTAATGTACGGAGAAATAAGGCTCAGAGAGGTTAAGTGATTTGTATAAGGTTACACAGCTAGAAAGCAAACCCAGTTTTTCTGGCTCTGTGGTTCAAAGGATTTCCTCTACATGTGAGGCCTCCCTAGTCTGGATGAGCGCTCCCACAGTATCATATGAACAGTGAATTCTGCTACCTAGGTCACCTCTCCATCAGATGACACACTTGCTAAGTATACGTGGGCCAGGTGCTGTGAGGGAGATGAAGAGAGACATGGCTCCTGCCTTTACAGCAGTGGCAAGCATTTTGGTGGCTAGGCAGCTGTAAGTCCCATGGAAAGATAAAAGCAACACAAGGCAGTGTCTGATCCAGTACTGTGGCCCTTCATAGAGGGGAGGGGTCACTTTGGAGTTTTGGGCAAGTAGGTAGCCTTCCAGTGATCTCTTTTCTAACTAGTGAAAGTGGGGGGCATCATGTCTCCCAGTTCTCCCAGATAGTCTTGGCTTATGCCTGTTGTCCTGGGGAAATTAATTAACAGAGCCTCATTTTGGACAATAAATTACATGGTCACCTTAAGGTGGTACTTTCAGATTGAGTTTCAAGGGAATGGGGTGAAACACTATTGAGTAACCATGTGAAATGGCGTGAAGGCAGTGACTAATGTCCCAAAACAAGTAGTAAAGTGTGGTAATTCAATGAAAAACTTGTCCATTCATTGTACAGCAAAAAAAAAAAAAAAAATCAAATAGTGATTTTGTTCAACATAAACAAATGTTTATTGGGCATCAATTGTGTGCCACAATTAAAAATCTGAATTGACAAAAACAAATAATAAAACCTCCTCAACAAACCAAACAAACCACAATTGAATTGGTCTTCTGAATTGACCTCATTGGTTTGTGTCTGGCCAGAATGGCAAGGTCAGTCCCTATCTCTCTTGAGGAAAATGAAGTAAATGAATCTAGTACAAGGACTAGACTACATTTCTCAAAGTGTAGTCCACAAACTATGGGTATCAGACTTGCCTGGGGGTGGTGGGGGAGGTTAAGAATTCAGAGTCAGGGTCTCTTCGCCAGACCTCAAAATCTTCCTCAGAGGATGGGCCCAGGACTTGGCATATTTAGCAAGTTCTCCAGGTAATTCTGCTGCACCCTAAAGTTTGAGGACATCTGGGATTAGATACTTAGAATCAAGCACTAAAGCCCTAGAGAAAATTCATTATTTGGGGTTTGTTATTAGTTGGTTTGTTATTTAAAATGACAAATACATTTAGAACTTGGACCAGTGGACTAACCCCAGGGGCAGTGTTAACCTCTGTCAGCACTGTGGAAAGAAGATGAATTTAGTCTTAATTCCAAACTGCTTCCCCATGTTATAAGCCCACCCATGAGAATAAAGGGTTGCATCATTTTATTACAAGAAAAGGGAATATGTTTAAGCATCAATTTTTTTCTCATTATAACCTCTGTCATTGGGATTAATTTTGTAATGGATTTGCTAAGTGCTCTCTAATAATATTTAGGAACTGAAGAAAAGAGGAGCTGTGTTGATCAAAATTTGGTCCATTCTTGCAAGTTCTAACAAAGTTGGGCCAAGGGGAAAGTGGTACAAATGATTTTCTGCAAATTCAATGTGGTATAGATTGAATAGATTGCTTTCCCTGGATATTTGTGAAAGAGCCCAGACATGAGAGCTAAAATAGGTTTTTGAGTTAATCGAAACCAACCTTTTTATTGTATAGATGGATAAACTGAGGCCCAGAGAGAGGAAATGGCTGGAATAAATCCTGGCTCTGCTGCTTCCTATCTGTGTATCCTTGTACAGGGCACTTACTTGTCATCTCTGAAATGTGGAATAATTACAGTGTCTACTTTTTGTAGTTTGGGGGAAGAGTAAATGAAAAAAGAGCATGCACATGAAGTGCCAAGCACAGCATTTGGCACTAGTGTTAGCACTCTTTGCCAAGGTGCTGTTTACTGTTATTAGCTGAAGTCACAGAGCTAGTTAATGACAGAGCCAGGCCTAGACCTGCACCCCCCGACTCCCTGCATTTTCTGTAATATCTGTGGAGTTCCAGAGATCAGTTATTTGAGATACCTGTGTGTTTCCACATCATCAAATACTGTTTTAAGACCTTCTTTCAGAAGGGCCCCAGGACAATAAGCTCTGGCTGGCTGCCTTAAGCCACACAGTCTGTTCTCAGGGACGTATGACCTCTGTGCTCTGGCCGGTCCTCTGTCTGTGCCCCGTAGGGCCCTGCTCTCTGGACCCCTCGCTGCTTTTAAGCTATGTGGTGGTATGAATGGGGGACTGAGGCCGAAGATGCCTGAGCCATTTTGAGGGGTGTGTTCCTCAGTAGCGAGATAACCAGGAGGCCTGGGAAGTGTGGGGGCAAAATGTGTGGGTTCTGAAGGCAGACTGTCGGGTTCACCGGGCTGTGAGACTTGGATAGGATACTTGCCCATAAGAAAATCCTCAGTTTTCTCATTTGTAAGATCTGTAACAAGAATGCCTACCTCGCAGGGTTGTGGTGAGGGTCAGTGAGTAAATGTACACAAAGCAAAGGGCCTCTCCCATACTCTACAAATGGTGGCTTATTGCTAACTTTTAATGATGCTTCATGAATTTAGAGAGGAATTAGGATACAGAGAATTTCTTGATGGAAGGGATAAAAATGAGAACAGAGAATTGTAACTTGTAATGCATAATGCTATAGTATTTTGAATATCATAGAAAGGTAAAGCTGAAATTGAGAACTGGTTGAAAATATGGTATGGCCTTATGGGGCAAGTCAAAGAAACTGGCAATAGCTCTGCAAATTGGAAGTGCCTTGTACATATTCCTGCTGTCCGAGGCCCTCCCCTTCCGCCACATGCCCACATCTCCCTCAGAGTTTATTATGACTATTTAAGAAATTGATATAAAAATAAATATTCTAGAAGTTTCTATGTTTATAAGCCTATAATGTAGGAACTTTAAAGAAGTTTTAATTAACAATAAATTACATCAATGGAGTTTATTAACATTGATACTCTTCAATTATATGGAAGCCTGCTGGCCACGGTATAGTAGGCAAGTGAAATGAACTACTAACCACTAACTTCCTTTAAAAGAATTGCTGCTATAGGTTAACTAACGTGAGTAATGACTGACATAAACCTCTGGCTTCATAATACTTCTGCCATGGTGGATATTTACTGCATTAGTCAGCATAGGCCAGGTAATGCAACTCCAAAACTCAGTGATTTAAACAAGAAGATTTATATCTTCCTTATGAGACATGATATCAGTTTGTCTGGGGTCCTGCTCCAAATTAGCCTCCCTGGGGACCTTGGTTGATGGAGCAGCCACCACGGGAGATGTTGCCAGTTATCATGGCCCAGGGAAGCAGCCCAGGCTCTTAAAGCTTCCACCTGGAAGTAGCACCTGTCCCTTCAGCTCGAGTGTCACTGGCAGAAGCATGGACACACTCAACTGTAAGGAAGCGGAAACTGTAAAAGTACAGTCCTACTCTGGTTTTGGCTGGAGAACAGAAATATTGGGTGACCCACACTAACAATACTGCATTTACACACGTCTTCCTAGTCATAAATTTCTTGAATGTAAAAACAGTGATGTTCTATCGCAGTAGAAAGGTGATAAATGTTAGGTAGACTGTGGAGCTTAGCATGTGATGGGAACAAAATGGGAAAGAGGCCAGAAAACTTGGTCTTCTCTTCCCCACCCTAGTTGGCACATCTCTCCTCCCCTTGAGTTGGGATCCCGTCTCTGGAATTGATTATCTGGATGATCCTGAACAATCATGTAGCCACTCTAAACCTCAGTTCCTGCAGTTGGAAAATGGGGATATTATTACTCCCTTGTAAAGATTGAATCAGATGGCATGTGTGAAAGATGCTGGTCAATAAAGTCTTATGGCCCTGACTGTTTCCCAGTGGGGCCCCTCTCTGAGGCCCTTGGGTGTCCATCATTGTCTGCTGAGCTGCCCCACTGAAGCCTGTCCTCAAGCAAGGCCTTACCATGCACTCAGTCTCCTCTGATCTTTTCCCCACTTGTCTGGCAAGTGAAATGTATTCTCTTTCTAAGGCATCTCTAAGGTGCCTTAGAGATCATCTGGCTTTATGGTTTTCAAACTTTTTCTTCAACTGAAAGATAATTCAGAACCCTACCTATAAAACATAAAGGGGTCTGCTCTGATTGAGAAGAGGTGGGCAGCACCTCCATGCTCAGCTTTCCCCAGCCTAAAAGCCCTAGAGCACATGCAGAGAATTCCATTGATTCTAGATCAACCCTCTTGTCTTACAGAAGAGAAGCTGAGGCCCAGAGAGAGGAGGGAACTGAGGATCCCACAGATAGGCAGGACTGGGCTTAGAGCCCCCATCACCTGCATGCTGACCCAGACTGTCTACTCTGACAAAGCTACCTGGGAGAAGGTGGCCGGAGAAGAAAGGGGGGGTTATTTCTGATCGCTCATGGATATGCTCATCTAAGGGCAAAAGCAAGTGTGTGTGTGCGTTTTTTCTTTTGAGGCCCTGTGTAACTGTAGCCAGACATAGTAAGATACAAAAACTTACCTCTAAGCTACTGGTTTGAATGTAGTACAGACTGTTACTCAAGGTCATTATTGTGTGATGGGTTATCAAAGGCCTGTGTGAAACGTGTGGGATTTTTATGAGCTTGTTTTTATTATAGTAGAATGTCTAAAGGCCCCTTGTGTACAAAGTGCTTTGAAAACTCTAATGGGACCCCATAATCACCTGCATAATTATGAAGGTCAAATTGTGCTGAACAAACTTGAGAGCTATTTTTGACCAGATTAGTGGATGAACAGAACAGAATATTAAATACACACACACACACACACACACACACACACACAGACACGAACATACATACCTATATATATATATATATATATATATATATACACACACACACAGTATTTCAATTTGTTTTTATGCCTGTCCGCCACTGCCCCATAGTCAACATATACCCCCCTCAAGAGCGGGCTGGCCTCACCGGATGTCCTTCCATAGAGATGCCTGCTGCTTTCACATGCCGTCCTCAGTTTTCCATCTTACTCTAGGAAACTGCAAGGTTAGAAAAACAATGGACTGTTTCCTTCCTCTTTCTTTAAACTAAGAGACTGAAAGGAGGACTTCATATTCATTACTCACAAGCCAGACTTGAGAATAAAGGTCATTACATACAGTTCAAATGGAACAAAAGTTAAAATCCACAGGTCTCGATGGGTCTCTAGCCTAGCTGGGGCCAAAATGGCATTCGTCCTCTCACTAGGGTCCTTGTCTTAACCTGAGGCTTGCCTTAAGCTTGTGATTATTTCAGACATTTGGAATCTGAGCTTCCAAAAAGAACTCAAGAATATGAGCATGAGGCTGGGGAAGAGTTGACGCAAAGCAAGCTTAAGTTGAGGAAAGTCTTCCCTTCTAGGGCCTTGGCCCCCAGGTGACCTAGAACTGTCATTGTTATTATCAGTTGTTACAGGTACATTTCTTAGAACCCCAGATTTAGGAATGCTCCCCAGTAAACAGTTAGGATGTTTTTTCCTGACATTTTAAATTTCCTCTCTGTAATATCCTTTTGCTGTGAACCATTTTCTTGTGGCTAGACAATTTGTGGCCAGGAAACCCTCATCTGATGGGTGATGTAGATACCCCAACATAGCCACGTTTCCTCATCACACTGAAAGGGAGAAGGAAACCACCTAACACTTCAGTATGTGCTATTTATGCTAAAGATCAGCTGTCATTCTTTTTACAAACCAGACCTCACTTGATATCCACAGGGAAGAGCCAGAAGCCACAAAGCAGCAGCAGTGTGACCTTGGGGGTAATGTGGGAGGGTGCAGTGAGAAACAGTAAGACAGAAACTGCCCATAAACCCTGCTCAGTCAACAGGCAGGGCCATAGGAGGACTTTCAGGGAGCCCTAGACATTTTTGCTATAGTGGGCCCTTTCCTCCATAAAAATGAAATACATAAATAACTATATTTCATGATTATGTTGTTATGAAGACAAATATACTAATGTTATATATCACAACATTTCCTTTGACCCGAGAGTTCAATTTTTTTCTTATTATTTTAAAGGAAATTAAAGGATTTTTGTGGGCCCCTAAAAGTTTTGTGGGGTGTAGGCACTGTGCCTGCTGTATCTAATGTATAAATCAGCACTGCCAACAGGAAGCAAACCCTTCCTTGGTACAATTTGAAGAAACTGAATCTTTATGAATTAGGGCAGTTTCATTACTTTAAATGACAATGCAAGCTGTAAATGGGTTTGGTTCATAAAAATGGGAGAGAGACACTAAGTGTGTATACGACTCTGTAAATCAAGGTCTCACAATTAGCAATAGGCTACTTTGCATTCCAAGTAAATTTTGAAACTTTGGTTTAGGGACAAAAGCCAGAAGTGTTACAAATATTTAGGTGGTATGGCCTTGGGTCAAGATCTTGGTTCTGCTACCCACAAACTTGGGCAAGCTATTATACCCCTTGAGCAAGTTACTTTATTCTTCTGTGCCTTGATTCCATCTCTATAAATGAGACATAATCATAGCTACCTCATCAGGTTACTGGGAGGATGAAATGAAGTCATGTTTGTAAAGCACTTAGTATAATGCCTGGGATATTATAAATTTCTGATATGTGTTAGTTATCATAATTACTATTATTATCATATCATGAAGTGTTCATCAGATGGAAAAACTCAGACTTCTCCATAATTCTGCTGGACAGTCATTTTGCTAAACTCAAGAGAGGTAGTAAGTAGTTAAAAAGAAGGATTTATCCAAGATTAGAATTAATCAATAGCATGTGAAAAGGAGAGTGAGAAGTGACATGGAAGATCCAAAGATAAGTAAAATATAGATCCTGGCCTCAAGAAGAGTACTTCATTGTTAGGGAGACAAGACACATTCAGAAAGGGTCAGAGACAGTCAAAAGGCCAGTGGACAAGCTCAGAGGGCAGCTGGGAAGGGAAACTAGCAGGATAATGAGGAAGGTGTCCCAGACAATTAAAACCTCATTCAGTAGGTGAGGATTCCTCCTGGACATTCCTAGGAAGAGAAATTGCTTCAGACTTTTTACTCAGCAGCACCTACCACATCCTGTCTAGAATTGCCAAATTTCAGTTTGGAAAAATGTCATATTTTAACCAGATAGGGAGCAAAGGTGGTTTGGTGCTGCCCCTAACACACTGGCAGAATTGAACTAGACGAGCGTAGAACTCTTATGCGTTCAATTGGAAGCAGGACAGGGAAAGCAGCAAAAACAAAAACACAAAGGGTGTTTGGCCTTTCTAACAGTACCAGCAATTACATTAATATTACTTTGTATAGTGCTTTTAATTTTTTTTTTTTTAAAGAAGATGTTGGGGGTAGGAGTTTATTAATTAATTTATTTATTTTGCTGTGTTGGGCCTTCGTTTCTGTGCGAGGGCTTTCTCTAGTTGTGGCAAGCGGGGGCCACTCTTGATCGCGGTGCGTGGGCCTCTCGCTATCGCGGCCTGTCTTGTTGCAGAGCACAGGCTCCAGATGCGCAGCCTCAGTAGCTGTGGCTCACGGGCCCAGTTGCTCCACGGCATGTGGGATCTTCCCAGACCAGGGCACAAACCTGTGCCCCCTGCATTAGCAGGCAGACTCTCAACCACTGCGCCACCAGGGAAGCCCAGTGCTTTTAATTTTTAAAGATTTATACATTTTAATTTTTCGTCATTAAAATTATATACTCTACAAAGATTGCAACTGTTATTTTCATTTAAGGATGAGGAAACTGAACTTGATCGATTTGCCTCATATACAGCTAAATTTGGGGCCTTGAGGAGTGGAACTTAGATCTACTAATGCTCTCTCTCTGTTGCATTACCACAAAATCTTCATGTTGCTCATAATAATAATGAGAGTATTTATTGAGCCCCTACTATTTCTTATAGCTACCTTATAAGGTGAAGCTTCTCAATTCCACTTAAAGTTGAGGAAACTCAGGCTTCTTCAGGTCAAGTAACTTATTCCAGGTCCTGTTTCTAATGAGTTGAGATCTTACTCTAGGTTTCTCTGACTTTAAGGGTCAAGCTCTTTTCTCTATGCTTTTTCCTCAATAGTTATTGGGATTTGAGTGGATATGATTTTACTTTAATGAATATTGGCCCATGGGAAAAACAAGTGAAGATTATTCTAAAATAGTATCCAGATACTTCAGAAAGATGTCTTTGAAAATGATTGTTAGTGTTTACACAAATGAGCTGAAGGGTAGATTTTTCAGAAATTAGGTTGAGGCACAGGGAAGACAGTATTAATCCCACTCTTATACTTGATCACAGTAAGATTATGTATGTATTCTGGAGTACTTAGAGCTGAAGGTCTGTGCTAGACAGTGTCAACCTTTGTTTTCACCTTGCCAATTGGGGTGAGATGAGCCTTTGGGCTGAGCGCAAATTGGGGAGCCATGACTGCTCATAAGTTGCCTGACCAGACTGTCTTCTGCATGGAATCATCTGAAACAGCAAGCTCCCTGCCATACATCTTATGTGGCTTTTAACATGGATAGTGTTGACTGTGACGCTTCCTGCCCTTCAGAGCAAGAGCAGATTGTAAATGGTGGGAGACCAGTTGTGCATTGCTCTTTTATGCCTGGACCTCAACCTTCTCCCCAATTTAAAGGATTCCTTATTCACAGTGGCTTGCCTGTATGTTAAAATCCTGCTTCCTGCTTCAGTGATATTTCATATTGCCTTTGTGAACCTAAATTTCATTTAAGATCATGGGTTTGATAAAAAAATAATAAATAATAATTTTGGGAAATAAAATTTTTAATGACCATCCCAAGTCAAATTCAGAGTTTTAAAAGAACTCTGCAATAACTCTCATTAAGTATATGGAAGCATTAGGTTAAGAATGCAGCTGGCAATTTACTACTGTTTTGTATTAGCTAATTGGAAAACACCTAAGTTATAACTAGTCACCCCCGCAGTTTAGGGTTGATTAAACAGCCCATGACACTTTTTTCCCTCATACTTTGTCTTAGGAGTAATTATAATGACTTGCCCATTGGATTGAGTTAATTATTCCTCATTCTTTCTAGTGTTCCGCTCTGCAAATGTCCTAAAAATGTCCTATCATCTTGGACCATTTTTTCTTATATTTCGCAATGGATACATATACACCAGAAAAGTTAAAGCAATTGTTAGGTTTGGTTTGGTTCTTTCAAAGGAATAGATAAATCATCATGCTACAACACGAGAGAGGAAATGACAGTTTTTATCTTTTATTCAGGTAGCCTATATTTACATGAGACCACAAAAAGTTTCTGACAGGATGTTATTGATTGCATTTACCCATTTGGGGCTTAAGATGAGTCTTCCTGCCACATCACAGGACATGCTCTTCTTTTCATTCCTGCCTGAGAATCAAGTCCCAGATCTTTTGGACTCTCCCATGAAATTGTGAATTTTCAGAATAGAGATTTCATACCCCTTGACATTAATTATTCTTCTAATTCAGCTCCCTTCTCTCTGTGCCAATCAATAACACTTTCTTCTCTTGTTGAATACCTTGAATATTATAATAGCTCCAAGGAACTAAGTGAAGTTCAAGTATTCATTGTAGTAATGAAGGTCCTCTTATAAGTGTTTTATGTGTATTAGCTCATTTAATCCTCACAACAACTTTATGAGCGAGGGACTATTTTTATCTTCACCTGAGACACACTGATAGGCTTCCTTCCTTCCTTCCTTCCTTCCTTCTTTCCTTCCTCTTTCTCTCTCTCTTTCTCTTTCTTTCTTTCTTTCTTTTTTTTCTTTCTTTCTTTCTATCTCTCTCTCTCCCTGTCTCTCCTCCCTCCCTCCCTCCCTCTCTCTCTCTCTCACTCCCCCTCTCCCTCTCCCTCTCCTCCCTCCATCCCTCTCTCCCTCCCTTCCTTCAAGTAAAAAATGTTAATTGAGCACTTAGTATGTGCTGCCCAGTATTATGGGCACTGGAGATGGCAGTGAACACAGCAGACAAAGTCCATGCCCTCATGGAACTTAAGCACTATCCTAATACTGCCCCAAATTAGCTTTCCTAGATTAATTCCACTCAACTTCTAACTCACATGGATAATCTCAACTCATCTTCCATTTCAATTCATTTAAGTAATTAAAAAATTCAAAGGGTCATATTTTAGGTAATGTGACTTCCTTAAAACCTTTATGTGCTCATAAGCAATGTCTATCTTTATAATGTACCTTAGGCACCTTGGTGTATGGTCTTGCCTCCTATGAGTGGTCGCAAAATTCAGTGTAACTGCTGGACTATCTGTGTTACAAAGAGAGAGAGAGATACCTGGGACATGACTGGACTAACTTTAAAAAGAGAGTTTATTTTATTTTACCTGATGAAATCATTAAAAAAAAAGTTTAGTTTTCAACAAATGTGGTCATGAAGCTGACTTAGGATTTCCAGAATCACATTTGCAATTTGGGAGTGGAGCATTTAACACCCAAAGCCATGGATCATGCTAGCTTTAGACATCAGCCTGAGGTTTATTGAACATTAACCCCTTAGAAATTTTTCTAAGAAAAATTTCTAGATATTTTAATTGCAATCAATTAAGCTCACTCTTTGCTCTCCAACTTTCTCATTTCTCATGTTACACTTTTCCTTATGTCAAGTGGTATAGGGGAAGTCATGGTTTTTGTATATTTTTAAAATCTGGCTTAGAAAAATACAATTGAGGATACACTTAGGATACACTTAGAGTGGGTTTAGTGGGATATATTTATATATATTTATATATATATTTATATTTTCAGTCACTTCCATATTATAGCTAGTTATCCTGGTATATGCACATCTTCCAGGAAAATTTCTATTGCCCATTGTGCCAGCTCACCTAACATCATGACACAGAGATTCAGGGCAGAGGTTCTGTCTTGATATTGTGTGTGATGGTCCTCAGCACTGGAAGCATGTGGACTGAAGAGGAGAAACAAGGTCTGAAATCTACAGAGTTGGAAGCCAGTCAGTGGATAATTCCTTTAAACCTTACACTTGTGTACAGCAGAAATATTATAGAGATTTCCCCAAAGTTCACAATAATCCTAAATATGCATATGATGCTACCATCAATAATGAAAACAAATTTCAACCAACTATTTTAGAAGAAAGACATTTATCTTTCTGTGCTCTCTATTAAAAAAGTAGAAAGTCATTGTCATAGGAAGGGGGTGATAAAAGAGTATGCAGCCTAAAAATGTAAATATTGTATAGGTTTATCAGGCAGTTAATTATAAAAATATTATGTTTTTTGGATTTTGTGATGCTTATGGTATTTGTCCACTTAAAAAATTTTCAGTTTGTTGTCATTTATTTTCTAATTCTCAATAATATTTAGTTTTGTACCTAATTTTATTTGTAATTTATGTTCTTCAAGAAGACCCCTCCCCCACTTATATTAGTTTCTGTCCTTTCAAAGCCTGAATTTATCCAAGAATGATTTGGTGTAATATAAAGCAAAATGTGTGTGTGTGTGTATAAAACTCACCAATCCTGGACTAGTTAGTCATTAGGATTTTTCATTGTCAAATATGAGAACACTAAAAATCAAAGACAGTTTCCCCCATCTTCTCTTTATCATTTAAAATATGCAGTGTCACTGTATCCTAGGCATTAAAATATGATATTTTCTTTGCTCTTTGTACTGGTCAGGATAAATCACTAGTGGTCTAACAAAGAGCCCCAGCATGTCAGTGGCTTTCACATTAAAGGCTTATTTTTCATTTGTGTCACAGGCCATTGCTGTTCCATGCAGCCGTTCAGTGACCCTCACTTCTTCCATCTAGTTTTCTCCACTGGTTCCTTTGCATCTGGGTAACCAATGGGATAAGAAAAAGAACATGGCTAATTGTGAGAGTGATCATAAGAGGCTAGGCCTAAAAGTGGTATGCGTCATTTTTCTCCACAATCCATTTACCACAACTCAGTCATACCCCTTCACCTAAAGAAGCTGAGAATTTTCGAACATGTCTCCTTTTCTAAAGGAAGAGGAGAAACATGCATATAGGTGAGGAGACGTGTTCTCGACCGTAAGCTTCAATAGATACATAAAAACACATTTTTTTTAATAGATGAGAATGGTCTCTCAGAGGAATTGTCACAGCCTCCAAATCTATGTGAATTTAATTGGGGATGCCATTGTATTTTGGTGAAAAGAATATGGGATTTGAAATCAGAATAAGTGGATTTATGTTTTTCATAGCTTATCACTTAAACTCTGTGGCTTTGTATGAGACACACTCTTCATGCGCATCAGTTTCATTACCTGTAAAATGGTGATGGTAATACTGGTTTCACCTATGGCATAGGTTTTTTTCAGGGTCAGCCGAGGTCAGGGGAAGAGTTATTGTTTTCTGTGAAGTGCTGTTCAAAATTAAGTGCCCCTCCTTTCCTCCTTCTCCTCTTTGGTCCATTTTCCACTTTTACTGCCACGAAGATATGTTGCGTCTCCTGGCTATAAGGAAGACAGAGAAAGATGATAATGCCTACATTACTGGGAGGCCCAGTAATGCGCTACGCACAGGCCCTGCGCTACGCACAGGCCCAGCGGCCATGGCTCACGGGCCCTGGATAATGCCTACATTACTATTGTTTTCAGTCTTCCCTCAGACACTGAGTATTTATAATATATATAAAAAATGTATTTTAGTTCCTGGATTGGTGGGGGGGACTAAGATGGAATGTATTCCTTTTAAACCAGTGTTAAAAACAAAGAAGCAAATTGCCAGCATCCTTAGGTATTGACTTATGTCATCAGCTCCTAAAATTCAGTGTGAAAAATCTTAACTGTCCTTAAAGCCACCTCCTTCCTTGTACAGAAGGAAGGGTTTTAGAACAGGGTGATACAAATGTGGAGTGTGGTCTCTTGAAATATTTTCTTGGGGGAAAAACAAAACGGTAGAGGATAGATGTACTGTCTTGAATTTTCCTTGAGTTGAGATCACTGAACAAGTAGTATATTAAATGGAGTAGAATTTTCTTAATGAAGATATTTTGTATTTTAAATATCTTTATCACAAACTATTGATTAGGTATCAATATGTATATCTTAATTCCAACAAGCCAAAAAGGATTAATTGGTTTTTACCAGTGTAAATTATTTTATAGGCCTCTAGGTCTCTGTCTTGGTTATTGAAAGAACTTCTCCCAAGATGTGTGCAAAGGATACAGTTTGGAGATAATGAGGAATTTGTGTGTGTGTGTGTGTTGTTTTTCACAATTTCCTTCTTTGCAGCCCTCTACCCCACTGTATCAGTGGAATTCATTACTTTAGGAGAAGGCTAACATAGCTGATCCCTAAAAGTCAGTTGAGTTTCTGAGCTTACTTTTTTGTTGTTGTTGTGTTTTTTTTTTTTGCGGTACATGGGCCTCTCACTGTTGCGGCCTCTCCCGCTGCGGAGCACAGGCTCTGGACGCACAGGCCCAGTGGCCATGGCTCACGGGCCCAGCCGCTCCGCAGCATGTGGGATCTTCCCGGACCGGGGTACAAACCCATGTCCCCCGCATCGGCAGGCGGACTCCCAACCACTGCGCCACCAGGGAAGCCCTGAGCTTACTTTTTAAAGTCTTCAGTGACAATATTCTTGAAAGCTGAGACTTTTACTACAAGAACCTGAGATTCAAAAGCTTAAGAGTCTGGAAGTTTCAATGCATAGGGTTTATGCCAAACCACAGAGTGGGAAGGAATGGCTCATGAGTGTTTTCCTGCTCAAGGGAGAGCAGGTTTGAGCAGGAGTCATCCAGGAGGAGAATAGAGGTGAGAGGCTGGTGAGGAGCTGTAGCAAGTGTTTAGTGCCCTGTTCTTCTCCTACTGAGACTTTGGAGGACCTAAGGATAGGATAGGATAGGTTAGGGTGGGATGAATTTGGGGCCATGTAGCTTGCTTCCTAATGAAGCTCAAGAGAAAGAAAGCAATTCTTGTGGGTTGTCTCCCACTCCATCATGGCGCTATAGCAGCAAAGTATAATAAAAGGCAGCAGGAAGGTCTAGGCAGAGAAAGTCTAAAGCAGCATGCCAAAATGCCTGCAACCCCAGGAAATGCCAGATAGTAAAAAAATTTTTCATCCCCCTGAGGTAGTTTGTAAGAATGGTCTTTCGCATTTACTATTTTTTAATGTGTAAACTTCATAATTGCTACAAATTTGAATCATTACAGTCTAATTTTTCTTTCTCGTATTTAGATGTCAAATGATCCAAAAGTCTCTGGAGTCCTCTGTGTGATCTTCGAGGACTCATCAACCTGAAAACAGAACAGGATGCAGGTGTTTCAACTGTGGATGCCATAGTGGTAGGTTCCAAGGATCAAAGAACAAGCTCCATTAGAAGTCAGTGTGGATGGATGCTCATGGCCAGGGTTGACATCCCCTGGTACTCACTAGCAAGGCCCTATCAGTTGTGACAGTTGTTATCTGTTTTGACTGGTTGGTGCCTGTATCCTATTGCTTGTTAAACATTTTGAGTATCACACCTACTGGTGACCTTGGCCTGATGGCGGGAAGTTTAAAAAATCCCCTCCCCCAGTTTGGATCACCCCTTAGGGATAAGGGGAAAAAAAGGGAAGGGAGCATCCTGAAATGACTGATGATTCCCTCTCCGGGACTCTAGAATAAACCAGTGACTACATTTACCTTGATTGTTAGGCATAAGTTTTCTGTTATCAGTGAATTGATTTAAGTTAATTTACAATGAATAAAAGAGAGCTTGATTTTTTTACCATGTAAACTTCATAACTGCTGCAAATGTGAATCACTGCATTCTGGCTTTCACTTCTCATATCTAGATGTTGACTGTGCCCCAAAGTCTCTAAAGCCATCAGGCATTATCTTGGGGAGTTCTGAGGGGAAACTGTCCTTCTGTAATTTTAAGGACTGGGACTTAGGGAGAAGGACTTAGTGGTGATATTACCACAGTGGAGTTGGACTTACAAGCTGGCATAGTGGAATTTAACCTTCCTACTTTGTAGAGATTGAGAAAATCTGTCAAGCAAACCCCACAGCAGATAAGAGGCTGAATAATATGTTTCTTTCACATGGCTTAAAATTGGGAGACCTCAGTTTCAAATAGGAAAAACAGCAAGTGGAAGAAGAATAAAAACCAAAACAAAAATAATAGAGAGGAAATGGACTGATGTTCATAGCTTACCACAGAGTTAATCAAAAGGGCTTAAATAATCTTCTGGGGAAGGTATTTATCAGCATGTCTAGGAACGAATTTTTAAGAGTATTAAGTACTTTATGTATTTTGAGTCTATGCTTGAAAGTAGCAGATAAATTCAGAGGAATTTAAGGGATGATCTTTTGGAAAAGATACTCACTCCTTAAAACATGTTTTATTTGCCTGTATAGACTAGGATGGAGTCATTGCATGTCTCTGGTTAGGGCTTCAGAGACCTGAACAATCAATCCAGAGATATGTTCATCAGATCAAGGATGAGTGCCTCATATGGAAGCAGTGTGATCATTGTTAGACTTTGAAATGAGTGACTGGACAGAGTGATGGAGCCTTTTTTCAGGAAGTTATGAAAACGAGGAAACATTTTCATTGGTCTATTTAGATTACTTGAAGGTGGGAGGGACAGAAGAAGAAATGAGGCAGCCGAGTCAGATGTAATGAGCATTTTGGGTCAGTGCTATTCTCGGTTGTCTTTAAATATGAATTACCTATATTTGAAATTTAAAATAATTATAGAACTTTTGCTTTAAGTAGTGGATAACAAAAATAGATAAGAATGGAGAGCATGGGGGAATATGACTGACATATGGTGCAAGGGAAATGGTCTCATTGGTCTCAACATTTGATTTTAAGAGTCAATATATTTTTCAAAAATTCCATTGGAAGACATTTCATTGTTTTGATACAGAATATAATCAGCTGACGCTAATAATGATATTCATCGCAATCTGGAGTGTTAAGAGAATCTGCTGCCCTAAAAAAAGGGCTTGTGAAAGTTATTGTTCATTCAGTATCTCTAGGTTTCAGGGTGATTTTTAAAAATTCGTATGGAATTAGGGTCATCTTGAGGCTGTACATGGGAAAATATTTTTTTGCAGGGCCCTGTCTGTTTCAACAATTTGACTAAAAAACATAAAATTAATGTGCCCATTTGAGGCATAGTCATTTATCAATGAAAATTTAGAATAATGTGTAAAGAAGTGGTACTTACATATTTGTTTGCTGTCCATTCAGTGCATGTGAAGATTCTTCATGGTGTCTAGGGACCATGTCTTCCTGTTAAGGTTTAGGAACCACCTCTCTGTTTTCTTTTTTGTCAAATACACCATTCCTGTCTAACTTCATATCTCCCACAATAGGAAAAAGGTGAGGAGTATGTTATTATTCACAAAGCCATAGCTCTTTGGAGTCTGTTTGTATTGAAGCAATGTGGGTAGGTCTCTAATAACCATTTATTTAGTGCTGGTCATATCATTACTCATGGCACTTCATCCTCCATTGTGCTGCCTATAAATATTGGCCTCCAATGACTCTAAAGGATCATTACTATGCTTTTTTTGCTGATGACCGCAAATGTGAGTTTTACCCAGAGTATACAGAAAAATGGGAACAATAATTCATTTTTTGGGTCATGTTAAATTTACCATTTGTAATTTTATAGTATAAATATAGAATAACAGATTTTTCATCCATGTCTTCTCTTGATTAGGATGCAATTACTGCATTCCTAGTGATCTCTTTCAGTGTTGGTGATAGGAGAGGGTCCTCTGGGCCCAGTGAGAAGAGTGTCCCATTCCCACAAAATGGCCAACCTTGGAAAATACAGTGCAATATGATCTTTTGCAAGGGTCTGTGGCCATTTTACTCCATTCGTGGAGTAACAGTCTCCAAAAACCTTGGAGAAGATGAATGAGGCCACTCCTGAGGACTTGCAGACATGTGGCAAGGAGCATGTGGGGGTGGGATAGTCACCCTTGCGCCGGCAGCGAGGATGGAAGGGTGGCTCTCACAGGGTAAAGGATGCCTACTGCTGCCTCCCCAAACCTGGCGTTCTGTAGACTGGAGGCAGCACTGCAGTGGGGACACTGGCAGACCCACAAATGCCAGGCTCAAGCCCAAAAGTGGACAGTTACTTCACAACCCGAATGATCCTATGTCCAATGTGAGCAAATCATACAAAAATCAGTAGGCCAACACCATTCTGGCAGCCCAGTCTTATGGGGGTGGGCCACTTGCCTGGGTCTAACAGTGATGCTGTATAGGGTGTTGTAGATTTGGAAGCATTGGAGGAATCATATGCAGACAGCCATACTGTTGACTTAGAGCTGGAGATACTTCAGCCCTTCACTTTGCAATGGGCTGTCAGAGTGAAGTGGCGTAATTACCCAAAAGACAAGAGCTATATATAATTTTGTAGGGAAGCATGTGTATGTGTGTATTCCCTTAATGCATATGTGCACACATCCACACATATAAATACATACAAAATAATATAAGCACATATTTTATATATTTTATTAGTATGTGTGTATTCCCTTAATGCATATGTGCACACATCCACACATATAAATACATACAAAATAATATAAGCACATATTTTATATATTTTATTATGTATAAAGATGCATATAAACATAAATATACCTACATCTTTCACACATATATCTCTTCCATTTGGTAGAAGGATTTGGCTTCATTCATTCATTTTACTCAATTTTATTCATTCACATAACCTACTTATTGCAAAACAACCATTTTCATGTTTTTAATCCAATAAATCATTTTGATTTGTGAAATAATGGCATTAATATGACACTAATCTTCATTTCTTCACTTCTAATGGGAGCTGGATAGGCATACTTACAGTGAATACTGAGTTCTCTTTACAATCATATTTTCTTCATGGCCAATACTTTTGTGTAATTTTGTGTAATTTGGAGGATTTCTTATTAATTTGACCCTGCTCATCTAGTCTTACTTTTTCCTTTCAGTATATAGTACTTCTTGCTATATTTTCAAGAGAATACTTACAAAGAAAAATTATTCAGCAAATAAAGGAAATGAAAACCCCAATGGATATTGTGTAAGAATAGAAGTGTATCATTACCAATGAAATATTTTTTCCTATAAACAAAATGAGGAACCAGACAAACTAGGAAGAATTAAGTATGCTTAAATGTGCTGAGGTCTTGGAAATTTTAACTATAAGAAGAACACACATCACTGCATGTGTTTAAGGGGCATAGCTTTCTCATTCTCTACAGTCACTGGAATTTTGAGAAGTAATACCAAGTATATGTTTTGAGCTTTGTGACCTCTGAACTCAGTGGTAATGGCAGAGGCACCTGGAAGTGTCTTGTAGGTATGGTGGCTGTATCTCAGGTATGAAAAGAGAGAATACAGGGTCAGAGGGACTTCATGGTGAGGCAGTGGTGAATATGGGCCTTGAGGACTGGACAGTAGTTTGGAAATTGGAGTAGTGGATGTGGTGGGGTGCTGTGCAGAAGCCCCTTCAGCAGGACACACACATTGCCCAGCTGCAGGGAAGGTTGGCTGCTGACAGATCTCAGCCTCCCTCTCTGAGAACTGCTCTTTGCCAAAGGTTATGCCCCCTCCCTGAGGGAATCACACCTGCAGTGACTGGTCAATGTGGGGTAGAGCACCAGCCCCTGGACACAATCATGACATCCCTGAAGGGCCATACCAGCTCTAGAGCTTCACGTGGGATCATTTAAAGACCTCATTTGTGGAACCTCACCATGGTTTAATGTCTCCCTTTGCCCAATCCTGCACCCCTTGCTTCCTCATAGGTCTTCCTGAGAACTCCCCAGTATGCCTCTTGCAGGCAAATCTCAGTGTCTCATTGTTTCTGGGATAAGTGATTTAGTACAGTGTTAGGCTTTCCAGGCAGAGGGTTACTTTGGGAAATAGTGAGATGTACGGTTTGGCTAGGGTGTTGGGTTGCATATATGGGCAAAGTGAAGCAGAAGTTTGGAAAGGATTCACTATGGTAGACAAGGGGCAGTGTTGGGGCATGGGGAGGATCGGCAGTTTTGATCATGGGGCAGCCTTATGGCAAGTTTAGATCAAATTATCAAGTTTTTCTTTGGTTTATCTCACAGACTATATTATAATAAGAAATGTAACTGAAAGAAGTCAGTTTATAATGTGCTGTCATTTTTAGGTACAAATACCATCATCAGTAGACCATGCCTTTGGATTTTTTTTCAAGAAATAGAAATAGAGTTGAGCAGATTGTCCACATATGCAAACTCCACATGCATTTATAAAATAGCTGGTAAGGGTTAAAGCTATTGCCTCTTCCCTTTACAGTACTTGTTCCTATTTATGAAAAACATACTATGTACCAGAGATTATTTATGTTATCTCTGAGTCTCACAACAACCCTTCAAGACAGTATTAATGTCCCAATTTTAGGGTTGGGGAAAGTGAGGCTTGGATAGGATAAGGGACTTCCCTAGTGAATTAAGGGGTAGATATGGAATTCAACTCCAGATTTCTTTAACTTGGAAGCTCCTGCTGTTCAAGTCAGATGAGCTGGTCCCATGCAGCCCATGATCTGGGCCTCGTGCTCTTGGGCGCTGACTCATTAGGCCTAAGCGATGATCAAGACATGTGCTCATTAACCCTTAAAACCATCTGTTCAACTAACTGAAGCAGCTGTTCAATAACTTAGCAGTTGATCCAAACTATTCCTTCTTCAATAACAATAATAATCATAGAAAGCACTTCTACTTTTATAATTTGCAAAGCCCTTTTTATGTGTCATGCTGTTTGAGCTTCACAACAGAGCTGTGTGTTAGGTAAAACAGAGCATGATCCCCATTCTACGCATAAAGGAACTGAGGCTCAAAGGAGTTCAAATGCTGACATTCACTTGGCTTAAAAGGGGCAAGACCAGGTCTTGAATCCTGGTGATCCATTTTGTGCTCCACACTGCTTCTCTTAAGCCACTTACTTAAGCATCTGAGAGGGAATGGGAGGCTCTATGGCAGATGCACCTCCTACTTTCTTTGACCTTGGCTGAACCAAAATGCTCCATAGATACAATGAGATTGTGAAAGATTCACCAGCTAAGAAATGAAAATGGCATGTCTGAAGTGATTAAAAGAGAGGTTCGACTGTACTTGCTGGGTAGACACCAGGATTCTGGCACCCTTATACTTGACTACAGTTATCTCTAATTATCATTCCATTCTGGTGGTTGCTTTCTACTTCTATAAAAACCTGATCTTTTCCCCTCATGTCACCTGAAGGGCCCTTTTTCCTAAACTGCCTAGGATTGTCATTTAAAGTTGATTGCCATGTCTCACCAGCAAAAGATTCCCAGGTTACTGAAACAAGCACCTTCTTCTCTATACTTGGGTTTTCTGTATCATTGTTTACCTGGCACTTTGTACTCTAAGTTTTAAGAGTTAAAACTTAAAGAATTAAAAAAATTTTTTTAAGAATTTTTAAATTAAGAATTAAAAAAAGAATTGAAAAAAATTAAGAATTAAAAACTTTTTTTTTCTATCTTTTTGATATCACCTCATTAAAACAGCAATGATTTCTAAGCATTGTGTTTGTGTTGGGTTCCTGGCTTCATGATATACCTGGTATTTATTAGCACCACAATCCTGCAGAAGAAAAGACTCAAGACAGGGTCTCTCTATAACTAGGAAAAGTGGGATATGCTCAGAGTAGCTGAGATGGGGGTGGGGAGAAGTGTGGGAAGAGAGGGGAGGCGCAGGGGAGGGACAGAAATGGCCTTTGTGAGAAAATGCTCCCTTCTGGCTCAGTCAGGCATCGAGACTTCTCTGTTGAGAGAAACTTCTCCTTTTTTACAAACTCCATGAAAGTGAATTGTGTGTGAAGGAAAAATGACCTCACACCTTACTCTGCTTTCCATGAAGTAAAAACATCGTGGTGGAAAATTTACAAGGAAAGCAATTTGATTTCTCTATTTCTCTTGCCATATATTTTCAATATTACTCAACACTTGGACCGTCCCTGCTAAGTGTCTGTCCTTACTTACCTCATTTGTATTTCCCAACCACTTTATTTAGCAGCTTGCTAAATATAATGCCCCCTCACCCTGTTTTGGTTTTTTTTTTTTTTTAAACAGATGAAGGATGAGACAGGAAGTAGTGACATAATTTCTCCGGATTCACACTGCAAGTTTACAGCAGAGGCCAGGGCTGGTTAAGAACTCAGACCAGCTCTTCTCCCAGCTCTGCTCTAGGGAACAAATGGTAGAAGATGAAACATCCCTCCAGGGTGAAATGTTTATCATGGGTTAACAATTCAGTTACATAGAACAGGGCTGGGCATACCCCCCTCCACCCACCCCCAGGGTCAAATCTGGCCCACTGCGGCCTGACCTGGGAGCTAAAAATGGTTATTTGCATTTTATAAGATTTTTCAAAATCAGGAGAAGCAGAATAATATTTCACAACACATGAAAAGTATATGAAATTCTACTTTTGTGTCCATAATACAGTTGTGTTGGAACACAGCCACACCCGTTTGTTTACGTATGATCCTTGGCTGCTTTCACGCTATAATAGAAGAGTTGAGTGGATACAACAGAAACTTGAAAAGCCTAAAATAGTTTATAATTTGTAAATTAGATGGCCTGCCAGGCCTAAAATATTTATTGTAGGGCCCTTTACAGAAAAAGCTTGCTGACCTCTGATATAGAAGATTCTGAGGGATGAGGCATGGAATAAGTATTAATTTTTGGCTCATGCGTAGAGGCCAGTGTCTGTCAGTAATGGGAGGCAAAGAAAGGTGGGGCAATGGATGAGTCTTCTACAGGAAAATTCTAATTTTTCTGAGTATGTCCCATATGAGATATCCCCAAGTACATAAGGACTCCCCTCTCCTTTTTTTTTTAAGTTGGTTCTGAGTTTTTCAGTTATGGGAAAGGAAAATGGTACTCAGAGAAGTTTAGTGACTTCCTGAAAGTCACACAGCTGGTCAGTGTTTTGCCTGTGACTTAAGTCCAGATCTTCTATTTCAAATCCAGGGTGCTTTCAATCACACCATGCTTCTGTAAGCTGGGGTAGCCAGAGAGAAGCCAAGTTTATTGGCAGGAACTCTTTGTAGTGAAAAACAAGGGAGGGCTTGATCCAGGCCTGTGTCACCAGGGTCTCTCCTAGCACTCCCTAAACCATAACACTCTTGTGTTCTTAGTATGCTCTGCCTGATAGCACTAATGGCCCATGTAGTCACATCTTATATCGTCAACGAGAGGATGAGTCCTTTGAACACAGGGTTTTCAGATTTAACAAATTAAATACAGAATATCCACTTAAATTTGAATTTTAGATAAACAGATACTTTTTCAGTGTATGATGTTCCATTTTGCATGAGATATATTTTGAAAGTTATATTAAAAATTCTGTTGCTTATCTGAAATTCAGATTTATCTGGACAGCCTGTATTTTATCTGATTATCTTTCTTTTGAGGGCAGGAGTCAGGGACTTTATTTACTCTTTTTTTTTTTAATATTTATTTTTGGCTGTGTTGGGTCTTAGTTGCGGCACGTGGGATCTTCATTGAGGCATGTGGGATCTTTTGTGGCAGTGCGGGGGTTTCTCTCTAGTTGTGGCATGTGGATTTTTCTTCTCTAGTTGTGGCATGTGGGCTCCAGGGTGCGTGGGCTCTGTAGTTTGCGGCACACAGGCTCTCTAGTTGAGGCGCGCGAGCTCAGTAGTTGTGGCGTGTGGGCTTAGTTGCCCTGTGGCATCTTAGTTCCCTGACCAGGGATCAAACCCACGTCCCCTGCATTGGAAGGTGGATTCTTTACCACTGGACCACCAGGAAAGTCCCCTATTTACTCTATTTTTTTTTTTTTTTTTTTTTTTTTTGGGTACGGGGGCCTCTCCCCGTTGGAGCCGCTCCACGGCATGTGGGATCTTCCCGGACCGGGGCACGAACCCGTGTACCCTGCATCGGCAGGCGGACTCTCAACCACTGCGCCACCAGGGAAGCCCATCCCTCTTTACTCTTTATTTATCTACTTCTTTCCTCCCATATTGCCATTACTCCCACACCTAGTCCCACAATGTCTAACACAGTGCCATTGAAAGATACTTATATACTAAAATTTAATTAAAACCAACCTTTCCCAAGCTAAACACTGGCTTCCATCAAGCTGAGGAGACAGACATGTAAAAAGATTCTGACACCCACTGTAATAGCAGGATGAGCCAAGAGCTGTAGGGATCCCAGGGAATGAGCCCCTCAGCCTTCAGGGTAGAAATTGGAAAGGTTTCCAAGTGGATGTGATCCCCAAGGTGGGTTTTGAAGTAAGGGTAGGAGCTTACTGGACCAGGTCCAGGAGGGGGTATCAGAGAAAGGGAGAAGCATGTACCAAGTCATAACTAAAGAAAAGGGAATGGTATACCCAGAAATAATGAGATGAACTGGGTGACTGATTGCCCGTATCTGCGACTTAGTAGGCACTTAATAAAATAGTAAGTTAAAGATTAGTCCCCAAAGCTAAATTTGGCAGCTCATAGAAATGGCCTTAGAATTAAGACCACCCATGGTCCTCATTCTCAGTACTGTGACACTTATTGCCAATTCTTGAGTCACTAATGTAACAGCCTTTACAGTCAGGCAGATGTTCTTGGTAAGTCCCTGTTTGCTTCAGATTAGCCCCATGATATAGTTACCCTGTCCTTTGCCATGGCGTGAAAGAAATCCCTTAGTGAAGTACAGTATGCAGTTACTGTACTTGAACTGGTGATGGGAAGAGACCCATGGCCTTCCTAGGCCTGAGGTTGGGCATTTCTTCTACCTTAAGGATCTAATTGTCCATAAGTGACTCTCTAGGAGATAAAGAAGTCTGTTGTTAGTCAACTTATTCCCATTGACATTAGCCTCACACATCACAGTTCTTAGTCTTTTTCCAAACACTAACAGATAATATGCACAGTATCTTCTGTCTGTGCCCTTTCTCCACTCTTGTGCATCTTTTTGGGTAGCCCAGAAAGCTGCACTGTATACACTGTCTCAGTGGACAACCTTGCCCTCACTGTGGAGGCTAGTTGGTGAGTGAGGTGGCTCTGTCTGCTGAGTCACTCTAAGTTCATTGTGTCCCTCTACAAAAGGCCACAGCTTCTATCAGTTGCCTTCTCCACACGGCTGCCTTCTCTGGCTCCAGAAAGTGCTCCCTTCCTTGCTCCTCCCCCAACGCAGGCTTTAGGTAGTAATGGCTTCCCACTCTTGCTTGCCATGGGGTATGTACTTGTCCTTGTTCGCTCTCCTAAACGCTGCACCTTGATAAATGGTCATCACTTTGTTAAACTTTCCTCAGTTAATCAGTTTGAATATGCCATTTGTTTCTTGATGGGACCCTGACTGATATTGATGGAACAAGTATTAAGACAATCATTTATTTACTTACTAGTTCATATTCACAATACGAAAAATGGAGAAAAAGTTAAGTCAAGAACATCTCATATTTTTCTTTATCATATATTATGAACAACAGGTGACAATATATTATGTAAGGAAGTAAGCTGGGTTTTGAAAACAAATTGTGTATTAACTTAGTTAATATTTCTAGGGAGTGTCAGGTGTTAAACAGAAAACCAAGTGAATTATTCAATAGAATTGCTATTTCTTTTGCAGGTGCAGGTATAATGGTAAAGAGCATAAGCTCTGATGTCAGGAAGATCTAGTTTTGAATCTGAGCTGTTTTAATTACTACCTGTGGTTATGGGATAAGTTACTTTACCTCTCTTGGCCTTGTCTACAATGTGAGAGAGAATTCCTCCATCACAGGATGGTTGTGAAGATTAAGTGAGATATTGGGTAAAGGACCTGAATAGACTTTTTTCCAGAGAAGACATGCAAATGACCGATAGGTACATGAAAAGGTGCTTAAGATCACTAATCATTAGGGAAATGCAAAAATCAAAACCCCGATGAGATATCCCCTCATACTTGTTAGGATGACTGTTATCAAAAAGACAAGAAATAGCAAATGTTGGTGAGGACGTGGAGAGAAGGGAAACCTTGTGCACTGTTGGTGGGAAAGTAAATTATTGCAGCCATTTTGAAAAACAGTATGGAGGGTCCTCAAGAAATTAAAAATACAACTACTGGGGCTTCCCTGGTGGCGCAGTGGTTGGGAGTCCGCCTGCCGATGCAGGGGACACGGGTTCGTGCCCCGGCCCGGGAAGATCCCACATGCCGCGGAGCGGCTGGGCCTGTGAGCCATGGCCGCTGAGCCTGCGCGTCCGGAGCCTGTGCTCCGCAACGGGAGAGGCCACAACAGTGAGAGGCCCGCATACTGCCAAAAATAATAATAATAATAATAATACAACTACTATATGATCCAGAAATCCCACTCTTGAGTATATATATCTGAATGACGTGAAATAATGATCTGAAAGGAATGTGCTTCCATGATCATTGCATCATTATTCACAGTAGCCAAGATATGGCTACAACCTATGTGTCCGTCAATAGATGAATGGATAAGGAAGATGTGGTATATATATATA
>NW_020175199.1:892483-946676 GCF_003031525.2 Neophocaena asiaeorientalis asiaeorientalis
ATATATATATATATATATATGATGGAATATTACTCAGCCATAAAAAAAGGAAATACTGCCATTTACGGCAATGCGGATGAATCTGGAGAGCATTCTGTTAAGTGAAATAAGCCAGATAAAGACAAATATTGTATGGTATCACTTATATGTGGAATCTAAAAAAAAAGAAGCCCATCTCATAGAAACAAAGAGTAGAATGGTGGCTGCCAGGGGCTATTAGAGTGGGAAGTAGGGAGATGTTAGGTCAAAGCGTGTGAACTTTCAGTTATAAGATGAAGTTCTAAGGATCTAATGTACATCTAATGTACAGAATGGTGTCTATAGTTAATAATACCATATTGTATACTTGAAATTTCCTGAGAGCAGATCTTAAGTGGTCTCACCACAAAAGACAAACAAAAAAACAATTAAATGAGATAATGTTTATAAAGTGTTTAGCTGGTTGCCTGGTGTAATGGGATTATTGAAATGCCTAAGTGATACTCAGAGACCCATCATTTTCATTGTGTCCAACAATTAGCCTTGGGATCTAGAGCAGCATCTTCCAATAGAACTTTCTGCAGTGACGGAACCAGCCTATATTTTTGCTGTCCAATATGTGCCTGCTGAGTACTTGAAATGTGGCTAGTGTGGCTGAGGAGCTGAATTTTTTAAAATTCTAATTAAATTTAAGTGTCTATACATGGCTCATGGCTACCACATTGGACTGTGTAAATCTAGAGAGTAAACATAAAAGGAACAAGTCATTTTGTAAGATCATCAATGCTGTTTGAACATGTGAACACAAAAGCCATAAAAATAGGATAAAGTGAAACGTTTCAACTGTTCATGCTTCTAGAAACTGACATGATATAGTGCATGCAATACTCATAAAAAAGGTTTTTTGTACTGGATAAAGCAGAGAGATTGAATTTATACACAAACACATAAACATACACTTAAAGGGAATATTTTGGATAAATTTATTTTAAACTAGATTATCTGGATAATTATCTCAATTTCTTCTTTTGCTTTGGTTCATCTTAATATGAGGAGTTCTCTGCACCTTGCCCTTCTGGAGTTCATGGCAGGTGTTACTCATCAACACAGCATTTCTTCCTGCTGAGCCCAGTGGGACCTTCTAATCCTCATAAACAGTGAAGGCAGGTATGACCCATACTGACATGTGAGGTATGTGAGATAACATGTGACATGTGAGATAAAGCCCATTTTCCACCCTGGATTTGGATACATTCTTTTAAAGGAGTACTTGGGTAATCTGGAAAGAAAAAATACCAGGTTATGTAATAAAATGATAAATATATTTAGAGCTAAAGAATTTTAGAGCTAGAGAAGGCTTAAAGAGATGTCTTACTTTTCTTGGATTTGAGTTTCTTGAATTTGAGTTACACATGTACCATATCTGCCGCATGTCTTCTGATTACCCCTTCTAGATCCAATGGTCACCCTTCTCCTCCTAGCTCTGTGCCCTGGGAGGCTGACCTGTGGACTGCTTCCTTGCCTTGGGCTTCCTGTTGGAATTGGCCAGTTGGAGGCACCAGCAGGAGATCTGGCAATCAGATAAGAGTGAAATTGGAGTATTTATTCCTCTGACTCCCTTCCTGTGGGGACAGTGTGGACTATCTGGGTCCCCATACTGTGAGTCATAGCCCCTACCTCCTGTTAGGGACCCTTTCTTCATAATTCTCTCTCTCCTTGGAAACAGCTCCTTCCCATTGCCTCTTCAGGCCTAGGGACAGTAAGGGGAGCACAGCCATTGCTAGCCCCTAGTGCTACTCTATTTCTTGTTTCCCCATACCCAGACCACTTCTCTGAAAAGAGTCTCTTTATCATAAACTCTCTTCATATTACACAATTGGAGTATGCCATTATTTTCTGCTGGGACTTTGTCTCAGGTATCTGTGAAATAATATCTGGATGCTCTCTCTGGGCCTTTCTTCGTAGAGACAATTGCTACAGGGATAATTTAGGACACTGCTCTTTAAAGCAGTTGTTTAATCTCACTGCCTTACCAGACACCAACTCAGACCCCTCCAGGGTGAGTCATTCTATCTGTGTGGGTAGGGTTAAACTCCCCAAAGTGTAAGAAAGGTTATCTTGATAATGGTGACAGAATTTTCTCAAAAGTCCAAGTGCATAGACCCCAAATAAAATAAACAACCAAGAAGGCCTGTGCATTTAGATGCCTTGGGCAGTGACCCACAGCTCAGCCCCTCCTTTCTGGGCAGGATGTGGTCAGCGTACTATACACGGTTAAGAAATTTCCCTTCTGAGCTTCTTTATCCTGTAGTTTGGTGTGGATGAAATTGATTCCAAGTAATACCTGGAAGTTGAGTGCAGAATTAGTAGAAGAGTTTTGGAAGAATCAGGATAGTGTATTAATTTTCTTCTGCCCCAAAGATTGTTAAAAGTGGTTCTTAGCAGGGCTCCCTTCCTTTATCTTGGACTGGCTTTCTATGGCATGAAATGTTAGATGGGGAACCCTCCTGGACTCTTGCCTTTCCAGTGTCATGCTCGTAAAAGTGCTAAAACCCCTTCTCTCCCAGATGTCCCTCACGCCCTGAAATACCTTTCTGTGCAGAAGTTCTGTCACATTTCCAGAAATCCCCATTATTAGCATGATAACCTTAAAGGTATTACAGAGTGGTCCATTTTGCTGGGTTAAGGCACTATTTTGTGGGAAAGGGGCATTACATATCAGCCAGATGACATCAGGATTAAATGGTTTAACCTATTACCAACTAGTATCACATGCAGGGAGAATGGAGAAATGGGAGTCCTGGTTGGGAAGGCGGTAAGCAAAGGTGTGAGGCATACAGAATCACTCAGCAATGGCAGAACCCTTAGGGACAGCACAGTGGGAAGTTAGGTGACTAGAAAGCACTGGATGCCTGAGTGTGCCTGGGTGTGATTAACATTGTCATCAAAGATGAACTCTACTGAAACATGACAACACAGTCTTATGTAAAGTGTTCAGGTCAAAACTTGATAAATATATTTCCTTTCCTGCTTCATTCATAATGTGGCTGAAAACTGTCCCAGATAGGAGATTGTCAAAGGATACCTAAGGATGTGTCTGATCTTGAAGAACTAAACTGTTATGATAAATCAGAAGCCAGAGTGGCAGTCTTCTGTCAGCTCACTGATTAATTGGTAGTGGTTGTGTGAAGTGTTGTGTTGATAAGGAGTGTGAGGTAGCGTCCAGTCTCAACGAATAAGAATGACGTTGGGGGGCTTCCCTGGTGGTGCAGTGGTTGAGAGTCTGCCATGACATTGTTGATTAGCAATAGGCTCATGGGCTGAATAGGGGGAGGTGATGCATGTGCTGCACATTTGCCAAGCCTAGCAAGGGCCTTTAATCCGTAATCAAAATGTAATTTTGGGGTGTTCAAGGGCCTTAGACTAGTTTCAGAATCCCTAGTATTTCCATCCTGGGAGTTTACTGTCACTGGATCAGTATATGCATGGAAGGTGTATATGCAGGAAACTTTTCATTTATTCCTATGATTATGTCTATAATTTGGGTTAGATGCCAGTGGATGGTTTGAGGATTTAGGCTGAGGTCTGATGGCCCAAGAGGCTTGGTCTCCAAAAGGAGTGGCTGATGAGGAGCATATCTTCATATGCTTGTTTCCTCATTTCATACTCCTGAACTAGGTCAGGTCTGAGAGAAGCCCTAGGAGTCATCCTTGACTCCTCTCTTTCCCTCATTCCCTGTCCAACCTGTCAGTAAGACCTGACAGAATATATGCTGATATGACCACTTTTTATCACCTCCACTGTCACCAGTCCATCCTCTGCCATGTCTTATCTTGCCTGCTATCATAGATTCCCATCTGGCTTCTTGTTCTCACTCTTTCTGCCTTCAGTCTGTCCTCCATGCCAATTTAAAAAACAAAAAAAATGTCATTCACCTGCTTAAAACCCTCCAATGGCTTTCCAACAGACTTGTAGTAAGTTCAGAATGCTTTACCATGGCCTCAAATATCCACACAATCTGTGATCTGGCCCCTTCCTGTCTCTTTGGCCTCATTTCCTGCCACTCTCTTCCTCTGTCCTGCTCTTCCAGCCGCCCTGGCCTACTTTCTGTTCCTCTGTCTTGCCAAGCTCATTTCCACCTTGGCCCCTTTGCCAGGTATGTTCTCCCCATAGATCTTCACGTGGCTTTCTCTTTCATTCATCCAGGTCTCCTTCGAATGTTACCTTCTTACTTGGCCCCTTTATCTGAAGTGACACCCCTTCCCCATGTTACTCCCCATTTTCTAACTTTATTTTTTTATGGTGTTGTTCATTACTACTGGATATTATTTTAAATATTTTTTTGTTTATGTGTAGCTTTTCTCTCTTTCCTCTGGAATATAAGTCTTTGAGGACAGTGACTTTTATCTGTTTATTGTTGTATACCAATGCCTAGAAGAATGTCTAGAACATAGTACATATACAGGAAGTATTTGTCAAAAGGATGAATGGATTGTTGAAAGTAAGGGGTCTTCTTTAGGCTGCAGGATTGCACATCAAGTCATGTGGAAGCTCAAGACAGTGGTGCTTGGGGCGATGAGGCAGGAATCCTCAGCAAGGAGTGTGGCACCTGAGGCTAGGTCCAGACAGCTGATGGTGAGGGCTGATGCAGGAGCCATAAGGCAGCAGAGCCATCAGAAAGCACAGAGCTTCCAGGGAATTGTGAATTGATGCCAGAATCCAAGTGAATGATCATTACAGCAGCTGTGAGTTCCTTGCACAAAGAAGTTCACACTGAGGTACTTTCTATCTCAGATGGAAAGCTTCCTAAATGCTTCTGGTTGAATCAGGGGCCACAGTGTAGGGCTTGAGTAGGGTCTGAGGTTGAGCTGAATTCAGAGATGGTAAACTGATTAATCCAAAGAGGTAGGTGATAGAGGCTTACCTGCCAGGAAACCATCATTGATCAATCCATTTAATTCTGTGGAGTATGGGGAGAGACTCAAGCCTTCCAAAACCATCTCCACATACTATAACCCACACCTTGCAGATACCCCCCGCAAAACCTTTAGGGGAGATGTCATGGTGCTGATAGTCCCCCAGAGTCCTTTAGGGGAGATGTCATGGTGCTGATAGTCCCCCAGAGACCAATGGATTCTGTGGCCCACTCACTTCTCATTTTGGGGAACTCCACTCAGCAGCAGGGGCCTCTGTGCAGGCTGGGACTCCCCACTGCAGCAGCAGTCACTGTGGTGTTGAGCTGCAAACTGCTTTTCGGATTTAGCACACAACTTCATGAGGAGGCAAAGTTGTGTTGTCTCTGATGAGAACCAAAGCCAGTGATGCTGAAATATCTAGGAAATGGGAAGATTATTTCTAGAGGTTGGAAGCAAATGCTCAAGCTGGAAGTGTAGCAGGCACTGGCCTTTGTGTGTCCCCATCCCCAATTCTGTTTGCCCATTCCTGATATCTGTGTAGAAAGAAGTACATTGTTGTGTGTTCATAACTCAGCTCATCATCTGAGGGTAAGTAGAAAAGAGACTTGGCATGGCTTTCAGAGGAAGTAAGGTTCTTCTCTCCCACCAGGCTCCTAAGTAAACCACTTAGGCCTTTCATGACTCAGAAACCACAGACCCCACAGCCAACATGCATCTATTCATTCTTGTCTACAAATATTGATTGAGACTCTATTGTGTGTGACTAACACAGTGCTTGGGTTGAGGACGTAACAGTAAAATAAGATTCACTCTCTCCCCTCAAAAGTACTTAAACCCACTGTAGTGTGGTACATTCTACAGCATAGAGGGCAATGTAATCTAGCAAGGAACGTAAGCTGAGTTTTTCTACTATCTGTATGACCTTGGACAAGTCACTTGCCTTCTCTGAGTTTCAGTTTTCTCATCTATATTTCAAGGAAATTACCCATATTATGGGATTTAATAAAGTAATGCATGTTAAGTGTTTAGCTCATGTGTCAATAAATGTAAGTTATGATTCTGGTTATTATTTCATGATAAGAGTGGGGAATGCTGTGGCACATTTATATATTGAAATATCATATTTCTAGGCAAATATATTTATGTTCAGGGCCACGCCTAGAAAAAATTAGAGTAATTGGAGATATCATTTTTTTACTATCTGCCCGAGAGCCCCTCTATCCAACTCTATCTCCCTCCGCCTTTCCTGGAAGCCCTGTGTGCTCTGGATCTTCCTCTGATTTTCTCTGTCAGTGCTTCTCTCAGTAGATTGACAGATTGGAAGGAATCCAAGCAAGATATGCATGTCACATTATCATTGATTTAGATCATTGCCCTTCCTGGAGATTTTCACATCTCACCCAAAGAATGGTGTCATTTCAGGTATCAGTAAAAACTGCCTTTTCTGGAAGTAGTGAAAGAGTTAGGTATCTGCGTAAGGAGAGACAGATAGATTGATGGACTGGTCCCAGAAACAGACTCATGAATACATGGAAACTTGGTTCATAACAGAGATGGCAATACAAATCTGCAGAGAAAGAACTATTCAAGTGCTGGAATAATTGGCTGTGGAAAAAAAAAATTATCCCTACCTCATGCTATATACACAAGCAAATTCCAGATGGAATTAAGGCCTACATATTAAAAGGAAAGTTTAAAACTTTGAGGGGAAAACATAGAGAACTTTTAAACATAGGGAACTATGTCTCAAAAGGTATACGCCAAAGGGAAGAGGTTTTAAAATATGATTATATTAAAATATTACACTTCTATACCAACAAAGACACAATAAGCAAAGGTAAAATACAAGCTGCAGACTGAAAGAAGATACTTGTAAGCAACATTCTTAATGAAAATTTGTATTTTTGATTCCTACAAATCAGTAAAAAAGATAATCCAAGAAAAATGGACAAATAATATGAAACTGGACAGTGCAGGAAAAAAAGAAGAAACTCAGTCTCATTAATAACAAGGGAAATTCAAATTAAAACCATATTGTGATACCATTTTGCACTCCCGAGGTCGACCAAGAGGATAATATCTGATAAAACCAATTTGCCAAGGATATAGGGAAACAAGCATTCTCACACCTTGCTGGTGAGAATGTAAATGGGTAAGACTACTCTAGAGAGCACATTGGCAACATCTATCAAAGTTGGAAGTGTCTATATCCTAAGACCCACCTATTCTACTTCTAGGTATATAACCTAGAAAATCTCTTACACATACATACAAAGTGCCAGGCACAAGAATGTTCATTGCATCATTTTTGTAAAGGCAAAAAATTGAAAACTTTAAATGCCCATCAATAAAAGGATGGACAAATAAGTTGTGAATTAGTCATATACTGCAATCCTGTACAGCAGTTAAAATGAATGAGATAGAGCTACATGTACTAATATGGATCAGTCTCTGAAACATAATATTAGGGTAGAAATATCAATCTATAGAAGGATCTGAATTATATATACCATTTAGGTAAAATTTTAAAAACCAAACTTTATGTCATTTACATTATATATTTATTTTATGTTACATTATATCTTTATTATATGTTTATATGTGATATATGTTGCTTATGTTATGTATTTATTACATATGTACATCTAAATCATATACTTAAGAAAGCACATGTATGTTGTTTATGTAAAAATACATAGGGAAAATATCAAAAACAGGCATGGGCAGGACAAATATCAACTGGAGGACAGTATGGAGGTGGAGGAAAGAAAAGGGGATGGCGGTGGTTTGGTGTGGGAAGGCTTAAAAAAGATTTGAACCAAATATGATAAAATGTTATTGCTAAATCTAGGTGGTTGATAGTATATACACAAATGTTTATACATTTCCTTATGTTTGATGTTTTAAAATTTAAAAACAAATGAAAAAGAACTGGTTCTCTTTCTTGACGCTGAGGTTGACCTTCTTTATAGCTTTTCCAGTTAGCTTTCCAATTAGATAATAAGTGTGGGGGTCGATTTATTCCCGACAGTACCTTGTGGATTTGCAATACGTAGTTGGACTCTTTGTCATGTTCTCTTCTTTGCTGGAGACCAGGTTTATCTATGTAAGGGATGCCATGTGTGGGTGCTCCTTCCCTTCACAAAGGTGCTGCTGGCTGAGAGGTGAAAGAGCCTGAAGTGCAGTCTGTGCTCTGCTTCCCAGGCTATGACCCCTGGCACAGGGCTGCATCCCTTGTCTGGCTGCATCCAACTAGAGTGGGCATCTTTTGCTAACTCAGATGCCTGGGGAGAAGACTTGTTTCTAATTTGATTATGTAGCAGGTGGTGCTTTTTTCTATTTGTACAAAAGCATTCTAGACTAAAAGCAGACCTGACCTAGGATATTAAGGCCGCACCTAGGGTTTCCCACCCGTGTTTGGGGTAGGTATTAACTAAGTTGTTGAGAGTAAGGTCGAAAACATGCTTACACTGCCTAAGACAGCCAGACAGAGGGTGGAGGAGGATCCAACTTGTTTCCTAGTCTCTACTGCAGTTAACATTCCTCAGCATTCCTTAAGTCTGCAGCACATGGGAGCAAACCAGGTCCTATTAACCGTCCCCCTGCTAACCAAGAAGCACTCCTGTGAAAACCACCTGCAAATTTTTAAATAAATTTGTGGGCATTTTCTGATGACCTTGAGTGGGAAAGCATGGTTGATGAATGATGAATTAGTCCTTGGCTGGGAAGGCAGACATAGGTGCTGGATAGCAGCTATTTGAGGTGAATTGTTATGACTGAATTGATTTCACCTGGTGTGTCTACTGAGCATCTGCTTTGGATTAGGTATTATGTAAGCCAGACCATAAAATAATCTTCACAAAGCTAATAAATTAATGGTACTTAGGGACACAGCACATCTCCATATCCATTCACTGGCTTGGGAGAATGACAGTGATAACCCTCACTCTTCAGATGTATCTCTGGAACAGCAGGAGATAGGAGATGAACAGTGAGCTCTTAAGTGCAAAATAAACAGGTGTTCATATTCTGTGCCCCCAAAGCTGCAAAAAATCTTTTAAGAAATTTGTATTGATACTACCTTGAAGATGATACTTATTGGATCAACACATAATTGATTCAGTCTCTCAGTATAAAGGTACAGCTGTAACTTAAAGTTAGTACGGTCCAGATTCTGTAACTATCAGATTCATTCAGTGGTCCATTTTTCCTTCCAACCAGTCATCCAAGAAACATCGGTTGAATGCCTACTGTGTGTTAGGTGCTAGGGATAGAAGATTGAATAATAAATTGTTTCTTCTCTCAAGCAAGTCAGATGCTCAGATAAATTACACTCCGGTGTTTTAAGGGCAGTAAGAGAAAGGAACCCAGGAGACTGTGAGAAGCCTAACTCAGCAGCTAGTGAGGGTATGTGTGTGAGTCAGGGAGGACCTCTTGGAGGAGGTGATGTCTAAGCTAGATTCAAAAGGCTGAGTAGGGTCTGCTGTAAGGAAGGACATTTCAGGTAGAGGAATCAGCCTGATCAAAGGTACTATAAATGGAATCTGTTGGTTTTTTGTCCACCCAGATGCCATTTTTCTTCTCCTGGATAACCCTTTGGGGAATTACCCCTCCTCTATATGGCGCCGTCTTGGTGGAACTGTCGGTGCTCTGAAATCTAAGCTTGAGGCAGCTGAGCCAACCTAGGTCTGTGGAACTCTCTTGCTCAGGAATTTGATTCTTCAGCCCAGTTATTGCAAAGAAGGAAAATGGTTGTTGCAGAGCCCCAAAAAGATTGTTCATAGCTTCTACTACATGGATCCCAGATGTGTTCTGGTTCTCAACTTTTCCATGTCTGATTCTGTAGTTTTCCCTTCAATTCTGTGAACTGTCTCACATCCTTCCAATAAAATCTTTTTTGCTCATTATCCAGAATCAGTAGCTGTAGCTTGCAGCTACAAAACGCTAACTGACAAAAGAAAAAAAAAAAAAATCAATGGTGGAAGCTATAAATAGAAGTTTAGGAAGTCTACTCTTTATCTTCCACAGCTCCTTCAGAAAATTTTCTAAACTCTTCAGAGGTAAGAGGTAAGAAAGAGAGAGAAGGAAGGAAGGGAGGGAGAGAGGGAGGGAGGGAAAAAAAGGTAGATTAGTTTATCAATCATGCTGTGACCAGGCATCTTCCCAGATAGATGCATGATAGGAAGTACATTCCTGAGAATGGCTGGGTTTGCAGGGAGAAACCCATTGGTATCATTTAAATCTCTGCCACTGGCCAGCCTCTGTCTCCTCTTCCACAGAATAGCTATTGCATACAGCATTCAGGAGAAAAGAAACTGTTTGATGCTGCTTCACACAGAACCCAGCAGGAATCCACCAGAGACCACTCTGCATTGACAATTTATCCAGCTGGCCCTCAGGGCAGAAATGTGGATGACAAGGATGTCAGATTTTGAGTCTGCAGCTGGCTGAGCTTCTTAGCTTCTAGCCCATAAGCCCAAGGTCTATTATTGAAGTGGAAACAATTAAAAACTCTGGCTTTTTCATTGTATTGTAATTACAGCAACATCTCTGATACAAATTATGACTCATTTACTCTTCAAGTTAATTAGTATCTGGAGCACCACCAAGCAAACCCTTTCTAGGCTGAGAGTGGTATCACATGGTGCCCTCAGAAAGCTGGAGACTCCAGTTCATGAAGGAAGAGGCTTTGCCCAATGTAGGAATTTGGGGAGGGTTCCCCTCTTCATAGATGTGGCATCTCATTGAAAATACTTGGTTCTCCTGGGATGTTATTGGTAGTTACAAAGCTTTATTGTTATTTTCATTATTGTGTATATTGCTATTATCAGAATTTCCCTGCAAAATGACCTTGGTAGTTTAGCCTGCAGGGAAGCGCCTTATGAATTTATGTGAATTCTTTTCACTTAAATTAAATTTCTGCTTTCTTTTCCATTTCCCTGTTGGAGACAACCAATGGAGGACTTCCTGTGACAGATTTATAGAAAGTAGTGTCTGAAAGAAAGCAATCAATCACAAATTCTGTAGTAGTTTTGGGAGAATCAGAATTTTCTCTCTTATGGTGAATACTGGCTCAAATACTCTTGAGTTATTTCTAGTATCAGTCACAACCCTGGCCAATGACAGTTTCCAGGCGTGAACTGGCTTAAGCATAATGGAGAATTTACTGGTTATTGAAAACTCAAGATTCTGATTTTGCTTTGACTTGATTTGGAGTTCAAGTTTCTCTCCTAGTGACTTTGCCGTCTCCTGTGTTGGATTCATTTCCACCTCATACCCCCAGAAGCTCCAGGTTTATCCCAGCACAAGGGTAAACCCATCAGAGGAGAGCAAACATTTTGACCCAGAATTTCCTGCGGGCTCTGTAAAATTCACCGTATTGGATCAATTTAGGTCAGATGCCCACCCTTGCAAGAAACAACCATGACCAGGAAGGGCCCTGATCTCACTGGCTTGTGCACAAAGTAAGGGTGGAATCTTACACCCTGTGGGGCTGAAAGGGAGGATGGCTCACCACGAACAAATCAGTGAACAAACAGTCCTAAGAAATCAGTGCTGTTGTAGGAAGAGAGGGAAATAGTTGCTGGAGAGGAAATTTACAAATGCCCATTGCACCTCTTTACGGTCTGAGGCACCTCTAACTGTAATCTGAAGACCCCAAGGATAACAGAGGCAGTGGGGTCTTTGCCCTGAGGTATTGCCTTAATCTCTTCCAGCAAACCACAAAGATTCTTAGATTCTTTTAAACCCAGACGTCCATGGAGAGGCAGTCACAGCCATAACCCTGTTGTGAGGGTGTGAGGAGGGATAAACTAACATGTAATAAGCAGGTTTGTTCTGAAAAAAGAGATCTTCCAGTTGCTTGCAAATCTTCGCAGAGCATATTAAAAAGAGTTGAATAATTATGTTTTCTGAAGGAATTTTGGGATATAGAATTATACGATCTAATAGTTTTTAGACAGGCTCCTGAAAATAACTAACAAGGACTCCCATTGACCAAAAACCTACTCTATGCCAGGCTTGGTAATAGATGCTTGGTTAATTATTTCCGACAACACCCCAGCCCACTCGGGAAGATACTGTCATCTCCTTTACAATCCAGATGAAGAAACTGTAGGTCAGGGAGGTTAAGTAATTTTCTGGGGCCAGCAAGGATTCAAGCCCCACCCTGTTTAACCTTGGAGCTCCAGGCATTAACCGCCAAGCTACGTTCTCTGTGAGATTACGCATTCTGAGAAAATCCAACTTCCTTTCATAAGAGAGCAGCAAAGATGAGAAAATTTTTCCTCTGTAGTGTTAGGATGCATTTTTATACCTTTTGCCATAGGAAAGGGATAGTACTAACATTTCTGGAGCATCAACTGGATTTGAACCACTGAGAGTAAAGGGAAAAATGCACCGTAGCCTATTTGAAAATGAGTTTTGAGTGATTTCCAAGGTCTCTTACTAGATCCAGTTTATGCACTGAGTTGTACATAACAGCAGTCAGTGCCAGTGAGAGTGCTGGAGGTCAGCATTGGCAGACACCACCTGGCTCTCCACCTGCCTAGCAGCGACTCCCAAGCACTAATGAAATGATGCCAAAAAGCTGCCCTGACTCACTCCTGGAGGCTGTCCACAACAGCCTCTGCCACCCCCGCTCCACAGAGACCGCGTTTATTAAGATCACTGAAGATCCTCTCACTCCTAAACCTACTCGGAAATTCTTCTCTGTGCCTCTTTCTGGTCTCTATGGTGCTTGATCTGATGGACCACTTCTTGAAGCTCAGTATCCTTTCCAGCAAGCAATAGCATCGCTGCTGGGCTGTCTTCTCTTTCCGGACATTTCTATGGCATTTCTCGTAATTCGTAGGAGTTCCTAAGTGTTCCATCTGAGGTTGGTGACTGTGTTAATGACAAAACAGGACCTGAGCAGTCCCACTTGTCCCTGTGTGTTCAGTATGCAGGAATTCCATCAGATAGGTTCAACAGGAAATCTTAAGAATTATATAAATGGCCTGACTTCTGCATAAAGGTTGTCCAAAAAGAGTACTTGACACACATAGCTATTTATAACCCTTTGCCCCATTGTAAACCTGCTGTAGAACTATGTTTATATTTTGAACTTTGATATACAGATTTTTGCCATCAATTTGAGGCACGCACAGTACATCTTCCCTCACTTTTGCTCTAAGAATCTACCATTGTCACAGCTTTTTGGTTGTGATGAAATGACCATGTTTATCTTGGTTATACATTGAATCACCTTGGTACTCTGGTACTCACTTCTTTTGCCTTGACTTAAAATCTTAGTTAAATCTTGCTTTACTCCCTTCTCCTGTCTTCCACCTGACTGTATCAGCATCACTCAGGAAAACAGAAATTATACCAATTGTTTAAATAGAGAGAATTTAATAAAGAATTAGTTAAACAGGTATTGGAGGACTGAAAATACACAAAGGGGAATACTGAAGTATCACAGAAGTCTTGGCCACAGGAAGCAGCTAAGAGAACAGAGGGGAGAGGTAGGAATGATTGGGAACCTAGAAGCTTAGTAAAGGGGAGTGAAGACCAAGGCCACTGAGGAGGGGCCGTGGCCAGCTGATGCAGGTACCTATGAGGGAGTTCTGAGAGGGTAGAAGAAACTCTGGAAACAGAACCAACAGCTGTTGCTAGGATAAGTGCCACAGACTAGAAACAGAAATGAAAATCAAAACAGGAAAGAAATATCCCTTCTCCCATCTCCTCTAGTCTCCTTCTTCTGCCCCCATGAGTCACACCTTAAAGACTTCAGCTGGCAAAGGTGAAATATGGTTTGACGGATTTGAGCCCTAGCATCGCAAAGCAGAGCACAGGAGAGTCAATTGCAGCCAAGAGAAAAGAGCTTAATAAGCACACACCTCTGACAACCCCTTCACCCATTCCCTCTCACTACGGTCTTTGAACTTTTCTTTAAGAAGCATCATTTGCTCAGAATTTTCATTCCCCAAGCCTGCCAAGTCATTATTCCTAGTCATAAAAAGTCCTAAATATCCATTTCTTTCATGAGATCTTTCTTGACCAGAGAAAAAAGGAAGGTTGTCCTTGCGCATTGTCTTCCATACACTGCCCTTCAGCATTATCTGCCAGCGTTTACAGTGATGAAATCCTTACTTTACAGCTGTGTTTCCTTTGTGGTTGAAGGGTGTCTGTATATTTGTCGTTGGGGGAATGACTGAGTATAGGGGTACCTCGTTATATTGCGCTTCGCTTTATCATGCTTCACAGCAGTTGTGGGGTTTTTGTTTTGTTTTCATTGAATTTTTTTCTTGTTTTTACCAAACTGAAGATTTTTGGCAGCCCTGCATCAAGCAAGTTTATCAACTTTATTGGTGCCATTTTCCAACAGCATTTGCTCACTTTGTGTCTCTGTGTCACATTTTGGTGATTCTCACAATATTTCAAACTTTTTCATTATTATTATATTTGTTATGATGATCTGGGATCAGTGATTTCTGATGTCACTACTGTAATTATTTTGGGGCAGCACGAACTGCGCCCATATAAGATGGCAAACTTAATGAATAAACGTTGTGTGTATTCTGAGTACTCCACTGAACTGCTCTTCCCTGTCTCTCTCCCTCTCTTGAGGCCTCTTTATTCTCTGAGACACAACAATATTGAAATTAGGCCAATTAATAACTCTGTAATGGCCTCTAAGTGTTCAAGTGAAAGCAAGAGTTACACGTCTCTGTTTAGGAAAGGAAGAGTTGCTCTTTAAATCAAAAGATAGAAATTATTATTAAGCTTAGTGAAGAAGGCATGTCGAAAGCTGAGATAGGCTGAAAGCTAGGCCTCTTGTACAAGTTAGGCAAGTTGTGAATGCTAAGGAAAAATTCTTGGAGGAAATAAAAAGTGCTACTGCAGTGAATACATGAATGATAACAAAGTGAAACAGCCTTATTGCTGCTATGAAGAAAGTTTTAATGATCTGGATAGAAGATGAAACCAGTCACAACATTCACTTCAGCCAAAGCCTAACCCAGAGCAAGACCTAACTTTCTCCAATTATGTGAAGGCTGAGAGAGGTGAAAAGCTGCAGAAGAAAAGTTTGAAGCTAGCGGAGGTTGGTTCATGATGTTTTAGGAAAGAATCATCTCCATAACATAAAAGTGCAAAGTGAAACGGCAAGTGCTGATGTAGAAGCTGCAGCAAGTTACCTAGAAGATCTAGCTAAGATAATGAAGGTGGCTATACTAAACAACAGATTTTCAGTGTAGATGAAACAGTCTTATATTGAAAGAAGATGCCATTTAGGACTTTCATAGCTAGAGAGGAGAAGTCAATTCCTAGCTTCAGAGCTTCAAATGACAGGCTAACTCTCTTGTTAGGAACTAATGCAGCTGGTGACTTTAAGTTGAAGCCAGTGTTCATTTACTATTCCAAAAATCCTAGGGCCCTTAAGAAATATGCTGAATTGACTCTTCCTGTGCTCTATAAATGAAACAACAAAGCCTGGATGACAGCACATCTGTTTACAACATGTTTTACTGAATATTTAAAGCCCTTTATTGAGACCTATTGCTCAGAAAGAAAATTTCTTTCAAAATATTACTGCTCATTGATAATGCATCTGGGCACCCAAAAACTCTGATGTACAGTGAGATTTATGTTGTTTTCATGCCTGCTAAGACAATATCCATTTTGCAGCCCATGGATCAAGGAGTAATTTCAACTTTCAAGTCTTATTATTGAAGAAATACTTTTCATAAGGCTATACCTGCCATAGATAGTGATTCCTCTGATGGAAATCAAAAACCTTCTGTAAGGGATTCACTGTTCTAGATGCCATTAAGAACACTTATGTGGGGGCTTCCCTGGTGGAGCAGTGGTTGAGAATCTGCCTGCCAATGCAGGGGACACGGGTTCGAGCCCTGGTCTGGGAAGATCCCACATGCTGCAGAACAGCTAAGCCTGTGCACCACAACTACTGAGCCTGTGCTCTAGAACCCGCGAGCCACAACTACTGAGCCTGTGCTCTAGAACCCGCGAGCCAGCTGGTGGGAATGTAAATTGATACAGCCACTATGGAGAACAGTATGGAGGTTCCTTAAAAACTAAAAATAGAACTACCATATGATGCAGCAATTCCACTACTGGGCATATACCCTGAGAAAACCATAATTCAAAAAGATCCATGTTGGACTTCCCAGGTGGCACAGTGATTAAGAATCTGCCTGCCAGTGCAGGGGACATGGGTTCAATCCCTAGTCCGGGAGTATTCCACATGCTGTGGAGCAACTAAGCCTGTGTGCCACAACTACTGAGCCTGCGCTCTACAGCCCACGAGCCACAACTGCTGAGCCCACGTGCCAAAACTACTGAAGCCCGTGTGCCTAGAGCCTGTGCTCCGCAATAAGAGAAGCCACCTCAATGAGAAGCCCACACACCACAACAAAGAGTAGCCCCTGCTTGCCATAACTAGAGAAAGCCCACATGCATCAATGAAGACCCAAATAAATTAAAAAATAAATTAAATTTATTTAATAAATAAAAACTAAATAATAAAAAATAAATTAAAAAAAAAAAGATACATGTACCACAATGTTCATTGCAGCACTATTTACAATAGCCAGGACATGGAAGCAACTTTAATGTCCGTTGACAGATGAAAGGCTAAAAGAAGATGTGGCACATATATACAATGGAATATTACTCAACCATAAAAAGGAACAAAATTGAGTTATTTGTAGTGAGGTGAATGAACCTAGAGTCTGTCATACAGAATGAAGTAAGTCAGAAAGGTAAAAACAAATACCGTATGCTAATGCATATATATGGAATCTAAAAATATGGTACTGATGAACCTAGTGGCAGGGCAGGAATAAAGACACAGACATAGAGAACGGACTTGAGGATGGGGGGAAGGGGAAGCTGGGACGAAGTGAGAGAGTAACATTGACATATATACACTGCCAAATGTAAAATAGATAGCTAGTGGGAAGCTGCTACATAGCACAGGGAGATCAGCTCGATGCTTTGTGACCCCCTAGAGAGATGGGATAGGGAGGGTGGGAGGGAGACGCAAGAGGAAGGAGATATGGGGATATATGTATATGTATAACTGATTCATTTTGTTGTACAGCAGAAACTAACACAACAATGTAAAGCAATTATACTCCAGTAAAGATGTAAGAAAAAAAACACACGTGATTTTGTGATTCATGGGGCGGGGGTGGAGGTCAAAATGTCAACATTAACAGGAGTTTGTAAGAGGTTGATTCCAGCCCTCATTGATGACTTTGAGGGGTTCAAGACTTTGGTGGAGGAAGTAACTGCAGATGTAGTGAAAATAGCAAGAGAACTAGAATTACAAGCGGAGCCTGATGATGTGATTGGATTTCTACAATTTTGTGATAATACTTTAATGGATGAAGAGTTGCTTCTTATGCATGAGCAAATAATGTGGTTCTTGAGATGGAATCTATTCCTGGTGAAGATGCTGTGAAGATTGTTGAAATGACAACAAAAGATTTAGAATATTACATAAACTTAGTTGATAAAGCAGTGGCAGAGTTTGAGAGGATTGACTCCAATTTTGAAAGATGTCCTACTGTGGGTTAAATACTATCAAACAGCATTGCATACTGCAGAGAAGTCATTCATGAAAGGAAGACTCCATCAGTGCAGCAAACTTCACTGCTGTCTTATTTTAAGAAATTGCCACAGCCCCGCCCACCCTTCAGCAACCACCACCCTGTTCAGTCAGCAGCCATTAATATCGAGGCAAGACCCTCCGCCTTGTAAGCCAAGATTACAACTCACTAAAGGGTCAGATGATGGCTAGAATTTTTTTTTTTTATTTTTTTTGCAATAAAGTATTCTTTAATATAGGCATGTACATTGTTTTTCAGACATAATGCTATTGCACACTTAATAGACTACAGGATAATGTAAATATAACTTTATATGTACTAGGAAACCCCCGAAAAAAATTGTGTGGCTCGCTTTATTTATTGTGATATTGACTTTATTGCGGTGGTCTGGAATGGAATTCAAAATATCTCCGAGATATGCCTGTAGTCACCTCTCAACTATGTGCAAACTGCTTAATTTTCTTTATGAAAGCACTAATGTTTCACTAAATTTCATCCAAACTGTGAAATTAGGTCTGATCCTAAACATTTTGAGTCACTTATGGTTTAGAATAGTCTCTTTCAAATAAATATTCAATCCAAATCAAGTGTTTTAATTAGCCACTGTCCAGTTTAAAACACCAATTTCATGGTTTCTGTCCATTTCTTGAAGTTTTCCTTTCTCCCCTCTGGGACCTTGGGCCTGCCTGTACACCTCCATTGCAGGAAGTGGGCAGAAAGAAGTGCTCCTGCAGGTAAGGGTACATGAGTGGAAAGGAAATTGATCAAGTGGGGTAGAGTCCAATTTTTCAACAGGGCCCAGCCATTGGTTTCCTGCTGGTCTGCTCTCAGATGCTGGTGATGCCAGCTGTCCTGACAGGTGGCTCTCTTAGCCCAGATGATACCTGCTGGTGCTTTCTCATGGAGCATGTTGGATGGACAGCAGTTGCTTGACTGGTACACTCTAGCCTGAGAGTGTCAGGGCACCATTGAGTAGTGCTGCTTCTTTTCTCTCAGCCTTGGAGAGCAGTCTCCAGGGGTCCCACTATGCTTCTCCTTCCAACAGTGGAAATCTCTGGGGTGTAGCTAGCTGGCCTCTGCTGCTCTGTCATCCTGTGCCAGTCTCAGGCATTTTACTCTGGGCTCGTTTCTCATCCTTCTCCTGCTACTCTCTGCTATCACAAGGGGCTAATCCTATAGGCTATGTTGCCCAGGCTCCTAGGTCAGCTGGAATTTGTCCAGATTCAGCAAATGGGAGGGTTGACAGGAGATTGAAGGTTGCAGGTGGCATCGCTGGCAACCCTGGGATGTCCTCTGTGGCTCCAAAACCACTGGAAGGGTGCTCCATGGTCCCTGGACCCTGCACACCAAGAACACCACCTCTATCCTTTCTCTCTCCATCATAGAGCTAGTTTTCATTTCTATGCTGCTAATTTCTAGTTTGTCTGTTTGACTCTTGGTTCCTTCACCACCTGTATAACCAATTCCCTGCCTAATTTCTTTTGTAATAAATACTTAAGTGCCTTATGTTTTTCTTTATGTATAGGCCCAGTCTGGCCTAGATCAATGGGAACATTAGGAACCCCTCCACACTCACTTTGGCTCTATGGAAAATGCAGGGGTGATCTTTGCCCACACTCACTATGCTGCTGTGCCAGGGCAGGTTGGCAGATCCTGTCACCCAGGAAACCTCAGATGAGTAACTGGCTCCAGTTCTGATACTTAGAAAACCACCTAAAATCAGGGGAGAAATGTCCAGGAATTGCAGTTTCCCATTCCACTACAAGGTTTGCTGGGGAGAAGGTCAAGATGTAGGAAGCTCCACAAATGTCCTCCCTTACCTCACTTTTCTTTCCCAGGTGCTTTTATTTTCCAGGTGGAACAGCTGCCAAACCAGTTCTGCCTTGGTCACACCTTGATGGGATTAGGTGGATCTGACTCTGGGACCTCTGTCTTCAGTAACTCCTGTAACTTCTGCTTGACCAGTGGATGAGGGGCTAACAGGCTAGTCAGATAACCCAGGGAAGCAAGAAGGAGCCTCAAAGAATATTTCATGCCTTATGTTACATATGTACCTATGTAAGACCTGCTCAGAGCCTAAAGTATTCAAGGCATTCCTAGAAAACTGTAGGATCTTGGGTAAATTCTATCATGCTGATGTGTTGGATCAAGTTAAATGAATACCAAAGGAAACCTTATAGGGGTAGAAAGACATCACAGGAAGAAAACTTGCAGCCTTGCAGGAACATGGGCTTCCAGAGAGAAGAGAAGAAAGATCTTTTCCTTAATGATACTGTATTTCTGGATACTTCTAATATCATCTGGTAGAAGTCACCTCCTTTCCCAGTGACCTACACCACCATGATGCTAACATATGCTTCCCCGAGAGTAAACTGTACTCTATAGAGATTCATTCATTTTTCTTTTTCATTTCTTGCCCACCCCCAATCTCTTCCCATGGCTTAATCACTAAAAGGTACATTGAAAAGCAGGCTGGCTCCATGGAACCTTAAAATGGAAGTGATTTGGGTAAAACAAAAACAAAACCACTAAACTAAAACAAACAAATCCCATTGGTTCTAATCCTGTACGTTGTGCTAGACACAATGGATTAATACTGTGACACCCACAGTTATCAAGTCCAGACCTTGCAGCAACCCCTTTAGTGTTGTTCTTATTGTCTGAAGTTCTCCAACGATTCAGTGTCACTTTTTCTCTTTGGGACCATTAATTTTCATGGTTAGATAGAGATCAGTAGTCACATTTAAAGATCGGCGTCTTTGGAGGAGAAATGTGTTGTGCCTCTGTTCATAGATTGGATGGCTCCCCAGTTAAGAAAATGGTATGCTCTCTCCTGATTGTGTTCATCAGCAGTACCCTGAGCATTATTTTATTCTGTTGCAAAGATTCTGACAGTCTCTTGTAGTATCTTATCTACCCCCAAGTTTTCTTTCCTCTCCTTTCATATTTGATCTCTGAAGTGGAACTTTGTTTAAAAGGCCCTGATATGAGAAAGAGTGACCATGGCCAGGCCACTTTTCTTGGGCACGAAGGAAAGTGGTCAAGTAGTCAAACACCCAAGTCAAGGACCCAGTCTAGTGTCTGCCCCTCTAGGGTGTGGCTTTCAAAGTAATCAGTCTCAACTGGGGGACTATATGATAGTGAGTATTTTGATCTTACAAAATCTTGGGCAAAGTTGGCAGTCACATCCCTGAGCATGGTCACTGCCTGATGCCTGACTCTGAAGAAGATAGCCCTCGGAGACTCTCTTCTGGGAAGGAGGAATTCACTTTGTTTGTTTGTCCTTTCAATAAATATTTGTTAAGTGCCAGTAATAGGCCAGATGCTATAAACACAGCATTGAACAAAATTGATAAAAATCTGTGCTCTCAGGGAAATTATATGTGTGTGTGTGTGTGTAGACAAACAAAAAAATTAACCAGGACATTATCTATCTATCTATTAAATGGTGATAAATATTATCACCATTTACAAATAAAGCAGGAAAGGTTGTGCCAGGGTATGTGTATGGGAGGAGAGCTGCCTTTTTAAAGAGAGAGGCCAGAGAAGGCATCACTGTCAAGGTGACATTTGATCAGAGACCTAAAGAAAGTGCAGGGATAACCCATGCAGATATTTGCAGGGACAGCAAATGCCAAGTTCCTAGGGTAGAAACAAGCTTGGTGGACCAGCAAAGAAGTCAGGGTGACCCAAGCCAGATGATTAGAGGAGAACATGGTAAGAGCTGAGGTCAGAGGTAGTGGGGACCAGATTGTCCAGAGCAAAATCTCTTACTTGGGGTCTACTAGATATTGTTATTTAATATAATAAAGGAATTCTTACCAATCACAAATTTGGACTTATTTAATTTTTGTTCACTGTATTTCATAGTTGGTTTCTTTTTTAATCCTATATATTTTATTTTATGCATTTTAAAATGTTATTTTAAGAAGGGATCTGGAGACAGTCTGCCAAAAAGATTCACATCACAAAGAAGGTTAAGAATTACTGATGTAAGGTCTTCAAGCCATTGCAGGACTTCAGCTTTTACTCTGAGTGAGATGATAAATAGTTATTCTGGCTGCTATGTTGAGTATAGACTAAAGAGGGACAAGGGTGGGAACAGGAACATCAGTTAGGAAGCTATGACAATAATTCAGGAGAGATTTTAAAGGTAAAGCAAACAGGATTTTCTGATGGATTGGATTTGAGCCGAGAGAGAAAAGGAATCAAGGGTGACCATGAGATTTTTGGCTTGAGCAACTGGAAGGATGAAGTTGCTTTCCTTTGAGGTAGGGAACTATACAGGAGGGTCAGGGAGGAGAGGTGAAGAAAATCAGATTTAGTTTTTGGACATCTTATGTTTGAAATGACTATTATATATCCAAATGAAATGTCATATAGGCAGCTGGAGTTATAAGACTGGAATTACTAGGAACAGTCCAGGCTGGAAATTCAAAGCTGAGAATCATCAGTTTATACCTGGTGTTAAAGCTGTGTGACTGGATGAGATCATCATCCTGGAAAATGGTACACATGGAGAAGAGATGAGTTTTGATGGCTGTGACCTGGGACAACCTAAATGTTTAGGATTTGTGAGGAGGAGAAGGAATCAGCCAAGGAGAGTAGCCAGTGATTTAGGGGGAAGTTAGGAGGGTTTGATGTCCCTGAACCCTAGGGAAGAAAGTGTTTCACAGAGAAGTGATTACCTGCTATATGCTGCTGATAGGTCAAGTAAGATGAGGCTTGAGAGTTGACCGTGGATTTAGCAACTTGGAAGTCATTGGTGACCTAGAAGAGAGTTTTGGCCAAGGACCAGGACCAGAGTCCTACTGGAATAGGTTCAAGGAAGAATAAGGACAGAGGAATTGGAGACAACGGGAATAGAAAATGCATTTCAGAAGTTTCCCTCAAAGGGAAACAGGAAGTTTATGTGATAGCTGGACAAGAGTGTGAGGCTCAAATGATTTTTTTTTAAGACGGGAGAAATTTCAGCATATTTAGATGATGATAGAAATAATTTTAAAAAGAGATCACACAGATGATTCAAGTGAGATAGAGACCATTGTTAAAGCAGTGTCTTAGGTGATAAGAGATGGGTGACAACGCGTGGAAGAGCAGAGGGGTTGACCTTAAACGGCACCTGAAGACTTCACCCATAGTAACAGGTGGGAAGGCAGAGTATATGGGCAGAGTATTGTGGGTAGAGGTGGTAGTGAAGCATGGAATTTCTCTTCTGATTGCCACTATTTTCTCAAGAGAAATAAGAGACATGGTAGTCAACTAAGAGTAAGAATGGATGGGGAGAAGAGGTTGGAGGTATGAGAAGAGAGGAAAAGGTTTTGAATGGTTGTCTAGCATTGGTAGACTGAATGGAATTCAAAATGCTGTAGAATTGCCAGGTAGCATTCAGGGCCCTCTTGGGATTAGTTTCAAACATTTAAAATGAATCTATTCATAACGTTATATTTTTATCCACTCATATTCAAGTCTTTGGGTGTAGACCTGAAGTAGGTGAAGAGTTAGATTCAATCAGAGTTGGGTTTCACCATGTAGGTAAGATGAAGAGAGGACCAAGCAAGAGAACTGGGGGTAGACGCAAGGGAATAATTGATTAACTATGGAATTTAAATAAAATAAAGGAATGAGGCCGTGCAGGTGGTGTAGGCAGTAAAAAAGGTGGTAGAACCCAATGGATTATAGGTTTTGGTATAGAGGGAAATTTTTCAGAGTCAAAGCACTGGAGCGAGAGAGCTAGAAAGATAGGAGGTGGGGGACAAAGAATAGGATGGTTAAGTAGAGATTATGGAAGGGATGTGGCTATTGGTGAGTATTAGGTTAAAGTGTAGCCATGAGAAAGAGGAGCTGAGTTAGGGTGGAGAGTAAGATCATCAGAGGGAAGGAGGTGAGCCTCTTGGAAGGATCATCTACTTGGATACTGAAATCACTGAGAGTTAGAGTTAGGTCAGGAGTAATGTTGACAATGATAATAATTAAGCCTGGAAATCAAATCTTCACAGAATAGGAGTGCTGGTGACCATGGGTCTTTAGATGTCTGCAGCAAGTAGAAGAGTATAAGGTATAGTCTAAGGGTGTAAGTTTTACAGCTGGGGGCTGGGGCAGTGATTGTCTGTCTGCCAGGGTCAAGGCAATGGCAATGGTCTTTTTAACACTAACTCTCCTCAACTGTGTCTCTGGGATATTTCTTCATCAAGTGGGTAGATAGAGGAAGAGTAAAATTACCTTCGTCTTTTTGTTTCAGGTAGATTTTATATTTTTTCGTCTTAATTTTGGTGGTTCATCTACTTTTTTCATTGTTCATTTAATTGTGACACCATTCTGGCCAATGAAATACAAACAGAAGTAACTGAATGAGGTTTCTGAGAAAGAGTTTCCTTTCCTGAGAAAAAGAGACAGACTCAGCAATCATTTCCCTTTTACCCCTTGCCCTTCCTGCCTCTTTTCCTTTTAGCAAAGCAGATGGTCAGTCTCAAGGTGCAGCAATCATCCTGTAATCGTGACAAGTATGAAGCACCAAGTATGCCTACACACAAAAGGTGGGAGAACAGAAAGTAAGAGTCTGGGTCCCCATTGCCATTGTTGAACTACTGCCCAATCCTCAGCTTCTACCTCTGGAAGTTGTCCTTGTCACATGTTCTTGTCATGTGAGACAAATCCCTCTTCCTTGAGGCCAGCACATTAATTTGGATTTCTGTTATTTGTAACTTATCGCTTCTGTAACTCATAAAGCTACTTTCTTATGAAGATAGAAATGCTGGTCAGTTGGATTTAAGAAGGAATTTCACAGACTTACATGAGTAACTATTTTGATACAACTGTTAACAAAAATGTTTGACTCTACCTCTTCTTTAAGTTACCACCTTAGTTTGCTGTCAGATATCTTGTTTGAGTATCCCACTCATGCCTTCTCTACTCCTTCACCTTTCACCATGCACCAGGCCACTAGAGTTGATCTCTAGATAACTTCCACAGAAACTGTCATAACTAAGATTATTGATGACCCCATAGCATCTTTTTTGGTCCTTATTCCTCTTTAAACCTTTATAGGGATGTCTCAATTGACCATTTCCTCCTCTCTTCCTTCATGGGCTTCTGCAATACCATTCTTTTCTAGTAGAAGTTCTCAGCTTCTGAATTATTTTCTTGATCCTTTCAATAGCTCCTTGTCATCTGCCTCTCACTGTTTCTTCTCCAGTGTACTCCCCTTAGTCCTCTCCCTCTATCCTCCCAACCCCTTCCCATTCTTCTTTCACTCTAGGTTTTCCCAGGATGATTTCATATACTACTAGGTCTCTACCTGCTTTCAAGAGTTCAATAATTTATAAATTTATAATTTCATTCCACACCTCTCATTAGAGCTTTAGATTGCTATTTCTAACTGCAGTAGAGCAAGGTGCAGAACACCTTACTTCAAACATTACTTAACCAAAATTGGATTTAATCATCTTTTCCAGAAATCCTACCTATTCTTTCCTACTTTGTTTTTTATCATCACCATTCATCCAAGTACCCAAGGAAGGAGCTTTGAAAACAGCTTCAACCCTACTTTCTCTTTCTCTCATGTTTTCACATCTGATTAGTGAACAGTCCTATTAATTGTGCCTTGGAAATATTTCTCCAACATCTCCTCTCTTCTTCATCCTCATCACCTCTGCCTCTGTTCAGGACCTTCCCTATCTGTATACTCTTCCTTGGCTTACTTCCAGAGGACAAAGTTTTTCTCTTTAGGTTCCCCTATCTTTATGAAGACGCCTCCTCAACTTTTATAAGACATACCAGTCCTTCTTCCAACTTGGTCTTCTGCTAAAGGCAAAAAGACCTGTGATCAAGGGCAGCACAGAGTAGCTTGAGGCTCTTGTTATTTGGGGCCCTTTCTAGCTTTGGACCATCCAGTTTTTATCAAGAGCTTGACCCAGAAAAGCAATATCAAGGGAGAATGACTTGAGGGCTCCTCCAGATCAAATCTAACCCTGTATCAAACCAGATCTGCAGAGAGCTAGATTATCAAGGGTGCTATTCATGAATTCACAGAGTCCTCCTTCACCCAGGAGACATTCCTGTCAAATGTCAGTAACCAAGAAGAGTGAGTTGTACTTGTCTTGGGCAATCAGTGATAAATATATAGAGCATTTATTTTTAACTCTTGATTTGTGGCTCCATCTCAAATGGAGCCTTTTGACCTTGTTTTTCATTCTTCTTTGGTTCCACATTTATTTTATGCCACTTTATGTCTTATATATCCTTGAATGCTACTTGCAGTTTTCTCTGTAACAAGATGGGAAACAAACATAAAAATAGTTCAGGTTCTCATTACCTATTTCCCTGGCTATGATATTGGCCATCCTTGTCTACCTCATATCCCTCCTCCTATATATCCTTTACTTACTAATCATGTTATTCTCCTTAAAGACATTTCATAGTTCTGTTCCTTGCTTTTTAGCATGATATATAAGGCCCTTCACAACTTAGGGGAAGTGGGATAGTTCTTGCAATTATCTTTTCCAAAACTTGGCCTCTGGGCATCCCCCATGCCCTCCTTTCCAGCTCTGCCAAGCCACTCACTTGGAAATGTTGTATTTTTATACTTCTAGACTTCATTTTGTTCAAAATGGTCAATATAGTTGTTTAGTGTATGTGCTATGCCTGCTACTTACACTCGTGACTCCTGTTCATCCTTCAGAAGTTATGCCTGTAGTGCCTTTCCTGATTCCTTCCAAAAACGTTTTTCTTTCCTGTAAGTGCTCCCATAATACTTTCCATATTCTTTTGCTAATAGTAATTATCACACTGTATTTTATTGATTTGTTCCTTTGTATATTTCTTAATCATTTATTTTCATTTATCTTTGTATACTTTGGTCTTGTCATAGTATAAGTGCTTAATAAAAGTTTGTTTTGATTGTGCAAGTGAACATTACAGAGTTTTTTGGTGGGTGTCTATGGCTGACATTTCAGCACCTCATGTGATACCCTGGCCACATGACTTTTTGGATTTGTGGGTTTTGCTCAGTTGCAACAGTAAATCACTTTTTAAAAAAAAAATTTTGACTCCAATAATAGATTTATTGAGTCATAATAGTCATCTCTAGGTCAAAATAGCCAGAAGACAGTATGCTGATGGCAGAAGAGATTATACTGATACACTATAATATCTTTTGGGGATACCACCATTCTGTCTTTAATAAAATCATTCAATAAATCTATAACAGAATCTTATTGACTAGGAGGTTATGAGAAATTAGTGATGACTAGGCTTGTTGAATTAAAATTGGAGGCAAAGGCTATTATTAGGGATGCTGTGTTTATGGTAGATAACTTCATGATGAACCATTAGGAACTGAGGAGTTTTTGAAAAATAGGTTTGGTATGTTTTATTAGCTAGCCCTCAGACAGACATCTTAGCTCCTGTTTGCCAGCAATTTGCTGGTCATTTTATGTGTCTGTAGCTTATTTCCTCAACTACATTGACGGCAATCTAAGATCAGGGATCACATCTCATCTACTATAGGCCACAAGCTAAGCATACTGATGCCAAAAGACCACCTGCCATAGTTCTTTTGAACATGTGCTTGATGTAGGAAGGATTCTTACTGCACTGTGGGAACACAGTCCAGTTTAAGCTGCTCTGAAAGTGGAACATCCCTCTTTTTCCTATGCCGTAGGGCTCAGTGAGTTGTGTTTTGTTTTGTTCTGTTTTCTCCCTGTTTGGTTCTGTGGGAAGTCATCTGACCTTAGGCCCTGGGCAGGGACTAATGGGCACATGAGGTCTTGAGGGTTCTGGTCCAAAATGCAATGGGAAGAAAACAATCAACTGATAGACTTTTGTCAAGTCAGGACAACCAGTCAGCTCTCAAAATACACCCAGGAAATGAAACATACCCAAAAGACTCACAATGAGGATTTTCCTGACCTTGACCCAAAGTAGTTACAGCATTTATGCAAAATGATCTCCTGGAGACAAAAACCAGGAAACGTTAAACAAAAATTTTCTTGTAGGAGTCAGTACACACTTTACGGAGAAGAGCTGACCTAAAAAGTGAGCATGTGCTTTTAGGAGAGCTTATCTTGGAAGGCTTTCACAGCTATTTAGCTCTGGCATTGCAATGCATGTCAGAGATTAAGCATACTCCCTGTATCTATGATATCAGGAAAAATGGAATAAAATACATAAATACACAAAATAAATCTGCTGGTGCAGGAGGAAAATATGTATTAAACCAAGACAGTAGAGTTGGCTCCTTTGTGCAAAACAAAAACCACTTTAATGTTATTATTCCAGTTTGAACCCCAAAAGGATCAAATAGTAATTGCGTGGTTCTAGTTTCGAAAAGAAAAGTATTTAGCAAATATATTTCTTCATTGGTACTAGGCTACAGGCGTCCATGGGAGCCAGACTGCTTATAGTCTCTGATTTTTTTTTTTTAGCATCAGTAGAGTAGGGGTTGGCAAGGTAAAAATAGGCTCACACTAATTTTAGATAATTTGCATAGCATTCTTAGAACATGGTTTCTCTTTGACCTTCATGAAATGAACAACTGGGCCAAAGAGAACAGGACATAAATGAGGCATTTTTATGAGCCTCTTTCAGTCTTTGTTGGCCTAATACATCTATAAGGCATACTTGAAAAAGTCATTGGAGGGTCTTTATTGTATATGTCAAATGGTTGCTTCTCTGTTAATAACCTTTTAGATAAGACTAAGTTAGAGATGAAGCTTCCAGTGCTTCTCTGTAAGGTGTTGGTAATGTATTGAGTATGTGAGACAGGGCTCAAAGTGACTGAAAGATTCCTAATAAATTATAGGGGACAGGACTACAGCCCGCATTTCCCCAGTGTGGTGTAGGCATGTGGAAGGACAGTGGCAAAAGGAGCTCAGTGGATGGATTAAATATTTTGAGGTTTTCTGATCTTTGTTCCTATGTTCTTGAATGCAGTGCAGCACCTGCCACATTTCTTTTTTCTTTTTCTTAATACTGCAGGTTCTTATTAGTCATCAATTTTATACACATCAGTGTATACATGTCAATCCCAATCGCCCAATTCATCACACCACCATCCCCACCCCACCGCAGTTCTCCCCCCTTGGTGTCCGTACGTTTGTTCTACACGTCTGTGTCTCAACTTCTGCCCTGCAAACCGGTTCATCTGTACCATTTTTCTAGGTTCCACATACACGTGTTAATATACGATATTTGTTTTTCTCTTTCTGACTTACTTCACTCTGTATGACAGTCTCTAGATCCATCCACGTCTCAACAAATGACTCAATTTCGTTCTTTTTTATGGCTGAGTGATATTTCACTGTATATATATACCACAACTTCTTTATCCGTTCGTTTGCCGATGGGCATTTAGGTTGCTTCCATGACCTGGCTATTGTAAATAGTGCTGCAGTGAACATTGTGGTGCATGTGTCTTTTTGAATTACGGTTTTCTCTGGGTATATGCCCAGTAGTGGGATTGTTGGATCATATGGTAATTCTATTTTTAGTTTTTTAAGGAAACTCCATACTGTTCTCCATAGTGGCTGTATCAATTTACATTCCCAACAACAGTACAAGAGGGTTCCCTTTTCTCCACACCCTCTCCAGCATTTGTTGTTTGTAGATTTTCTGATGATGCCCATTGTAACTGGTGTGAGGTGATACCTCACTGTAGTTTTGATTTGCATTTTTCTAATAATTAGTGATATTGAGCAGCTTTTCATGTGCTTCCTGGCCTACTGTATGTCTTCTTTGGAGAAATGTCTATTAGTCCATTCACGTTTAAGGTAATCATCAATATGTATGTTCCTATTACCATTTTCTTAATTGTTATGTGTTTGTTTTTGTAGGTCCTTTTCTTGTCTTGTGTTTCCCACTTAGAGAAGTTCCTTTAGCGTTTGTTGTAGAGCTGGTTTGGTGGTGCTGAATCCTCTTAGCTTTTGCTTATCTGTAAAGCTCTTGATTTCTCCATCGAATCTTAATGAGATCCTTGCTGGGTAGAGTAACCTTGGTTGTAGGTTCTTCCCTTTCATCACTTTAAGTATACCATGCCACTCCCTTCTGGCTTGTAGAGTTTCTACTGAGAAATCAGCTGTTAACCTTATGGGAGTTCCCTTGTATGTTATTTGTCATTTTCCCTTGCTGCTTTCAGTAATTTTTCTTTGCCTTTAATTTTTGCCAGTTTGATTACTTTGTGTTGTGGTGTGTTTCTCCTTGGGTTTATCCTGTATGGGACTCTCTGAGCTTCCTGCACTTGGGTGGCTATTTCCTTTCCCATGTTAGGGAAGTTTTTGCCTATAATCTCTTCAAATACTTTCTTGGGTCCTTTCTCTCTCTCTTCTCCTTCTGGGACCCCTATAATGCGAATGTTGTTGCGTTTAATATTGTCCCAGAGGTCTCTTAGGCTGTCTTCATTTCTTTTCATTCTTTTTTCTTTATTCTGTTCCGCAGCAGTGAATTCCACTCTTCTGTCTTCCAGGTCACTTATCCGTTCTTCTGCCTCAGGTATTCTCCTATTGATTCCTTCTAGTGTAGTTTTCATTTCAGTTATTGTATTGTTCATCTCTGTTTATTCTTTAATTCTTCTAGGTCTTTGTTAAACATTTCTTGCATCTTCTCGATCTTTGCCTCCATTGTTTTTCCGAGGTCCTGGATCATCTTCACTATCATTATTCTGAATTCTTTTTCTGGAAGGTTGCCTATCTCCACTTCATTTAGTTGTTTTTCTGGGGTTTTATCTTGTTCCTTTATCTGGTACATAGCCCTCTACCTTTTCATCTTGTCTGTCTTTCTGTGAATGTGGTTTTTGTTCCACAGGCTGCAGGATTGTAATTCTTCTTGCTTCTGCTCCACATTTCTTACAGTAGGCACAGATGTATGTGTGGTGCCCATATTCAGAAGTAAGCCAATCTTTGCTTAAAGTTCCAAGAATCATGTAGAAAGGCTAAATATTACAAAATTATGGTTTCACAAGAAAACACTTTTGTGTTTTCAATGTAATTACTCTGTTAATTTAAAACAGAACAATCAAAAATGCCCCACTTTTTTTTTTGTTTGTTTTTTGTTTTTTGTTTTGCGGTACGCAGTCCTCTTACTGCTGTGGCCTCCCCTGTTGTGGAGCACAGGCTCCAGACACGCTGGCCCAGCGGCCATGGCTCGCGGGCCCAGCCGCTTCGCGGCATGTGGGATCTTCCTGGACCGGGGCACGAACCCGTGTACCCTGCATTGGCAGCTGGACTCAACCTCTGCGCCACCAGGGAAGCCCTTTTTTTTTTGTTTTGTTTTTGTTTGTTTTTTTTTGCAGTATGCAGGCTTCTCACCGTTGTGGTCCCTCCCGTTGCGGAGCACAGGCTCTGGACGTGCAGGCTCAGCGGCCATGGCTCATGGTCCTAGCCGCTCTGCATCATGTGGGATCTTCCCGGACCGGGGCACGAACCTGTGTCTCCTGCATCGGCAGGCAGACTCTCAACCACTGCGCCACCAGGGAAGCCCTCAAATGCTGCACTTATTAAAAAAAAAGATTTAAAATACCTTTTTTTCTTTTTAAAGATTTTAACGCACTTTAGACAGCTGGTACAAAACAATACTGAAGTTAGCAAAGTTCACCCAAACATAGGATGTTTCAAATGCCTTAACAATGCCTATGAAAACTCATAATCTCTTACCTTATTCATGGATCAAGGACACTAGTAGTTGTGTGCAAAATGCCAGCAGGCCAAGAGTTACTGCTATGTAGCATTCATTCCACAATGTGAGTTTGGCCTTCCTCACATGTCTATCTACATATACAGATAAACTTTTCTCTAACTCAAATCCCTCATGACAATCTGGTTCTAATTTTATTAAAATTTTGTCAAAGCTGTTCCTGGACTGGAAACTTGCCTGCTGAGTTTTAGCCCAAAGCATATTTTAATGGCCAAGTTCTACAAACATCAAAGGGAGGAGGAGTTAGCACGAGGGTGCTGTCTCTTCCCAAACGTGACAGCCTGCTCTCATGCGAAAACTTCATAGAAGTATCTCAAGTGAGGAGAGATTGGAACATCTCTGACAGGCAGCCTGGAATTTAGTCACATCTCTTCCTTCCGTGATGCCACCTCAGCGCAGGCATTTCATGCCCTTAGAAGTTTTCAAATGCTCAAACTGATCAGAGCATTTGGAAGTCAGAGCTAATTTCACCTACAGATGTGCCTTCAACACAAGTTGTACCTTTTGTATATTAATTTACTTCTTTTTAACTTGGACTTAGTTTTGACTGTTCACTCATCATTCATTTTCCCATTTTTCTTCTCCCTGAATGAGACCCATAAGGACAAAGGATTGAGTTGTCTGAATCGCCTCGATGAGTTCTGAATTATTATGAAGACATTTGAGCTTTTCACTAAAAGTTTTTAATGAGAAGACAGTGCACAGTCAGGCCATGGCCCAAGCGTCTCCTACCTGTTGTCTTTATCTTGAAATGGGTGTAATTTTAATTAAGTCAAGTTAGAGAGAGAGAGAGGGACGACATGATTATTAAATTTTCTGGTGGTGGATGCTAAGGGGTGTAATTGGACCAGTTATGCTAAAGGTCACCTTTTTACTGGTGGGGTGGTTCAGAAGTAAGTAGTTCCCTACCAGAAAGGGATTGACTCAAATCCACACATTGGAGATTGCTTCTGAGGCAGCCACATACGGCACAGCTTCAAGGCTGATTGACAGTTTTGCTCTGCTTAACGTCCCTGAGCTCAAGAAAGCCAAAGAAAGGAGGCTTACTAAAAGTTGAGGCTACCCAGGTTCTGTGTGACCATTTTTGACCCCCATATATGTGTGTGTTGGGGTCAAGGGGTAGGGGAGAGAGAAAGTGCCTAGAGGAAACATATCCCTAAGGGGGTCATGACTCAGGCAACAGGTTAATCTATTTGGAAAATTGTCAAACAGTATAAAACCCATCACAGACACATCAGCCTCCTTTCCCTCCAGCCACCCACACTAACAAGCTATATTTTCATATATTCTGGGACACCTGCAGGAAAAAAGACAATACTCGTTGGGGATAAATATTCCCCTCCTCTAGGTATTGACTCTTGCTATCTTTGTTGCCTTTGTCTTCAGCAAGAGTGACCTCAATGGCTCATCCCTGGTTCTTCACCAGGGAGTCCTATTACTTGGTACAATGTCTTGCAAAAAAAGAAGTCATCTTAGACTAAGTCCCTTCCAGACCAATAGAATCAGAATCTCTGGAGATGGGACCTGCACAGCTGTTGTTAATAGCACCCTGGGTGATTCTAACTTACAACCAAGGCTGAGAACCAAAGAACCACAGTCTTACACAATTCTGTACACTCTGTGGATGCAGAATGAATGCAGGATCACCAAATAAAAGCATAGCTAGCACTGTTTTTGTCTATCTGTTCAACAGCTACCTATTCAGACATTTACTAAGGGCCAATCATGTCTAGGTCCTGGGTTAGGCAGTGAAATTCTCACACTTTAATGTGCTTGAGAATTACCTGGGACTTTGTTAAAATACATGGTCTGGCTCACCAGGTTTGTGGTGGGGCTGAGTTTCTGTATGTCCTACAAGCTCCCAGTGGATATGGGACTGCTGGTTCAGGCACCGCATGTTGTGTACCAAGACTAAGAAAGCCCTTTTCCTCTTTCCTGCAGCAATTTCTTGTGCTTCTTTTAGGGCTGACATAAAGCCCATTTGGACAAAAAGGTCTGCTTCCCTACCTGGGTCCCAATCCCTTCCTGTAGCCCCACCTCCCATTTGCCTCCTCATTCTGTGTCAGTTTCCTTCCCATCAAAATCTAGCCTCTGAAGAGAATCAACATTTAAGTGTGTTTTAGAAGGACAATGCACAGCAGCTTTGCTTTAGCTATTTAGTTTTCCCTCCTACTGCTCTCCCACCACCCCACCCCTGCTTTCTGACTGGGTTATAAAAACTTAAGCTAAGGTTTTAATAAAAATATTTCAGGCATCCATGAGGCTGCCTCAGAGAGTTTTAGGGTGTGAGGGAGGGGCAGGAGGGTCAACACTTTGACAAAACCTCTAAGATCACACCATAGCAAGAATAGATGACATTTGTATCATTGTCTAACAACTGCTTTGAGTACTGACACCTTATCTTTCTTGTTATAACAAAATTGTGACCTCAGTGAAGCCGTGCTGTTTCCTTGGCACTGCCTATTATAACAGTTAATATTTATAGACTGTTTTTTTTACAAAGCACTTTTATTATAGAGAATTTCAACAAACCCTACAAGTAGAGCTCTGTGTGCCCATCACTCAGCCCCAACAAACATCAGCCCATGTCTCATCCTGCCTCATTCACACCTCTGTGTACTTCCCCTGAGTCCTAGACACCAAGTTCAGTGAAGAGTTTATGAGTGTTCAGTGAGGCACTGAACATGAGGCATTCTTTGAGTGATTTACATATTTAATCCTCACCATGCCCCTATTAGGGAGGCTCCAATATTATCACCATTTTACAGATGAGGAAACAGAGGCACAGAAAGATTAAGTGACCTGCCTAAAAGTCACAGGTTTGGAAGGGATAGAGTTGGTACTTGAACCCAACAAACAGGGCAGTCTGTCTCTGGGGAGAATGCTCTGAATCACTGGACTGTACTGCCCAGCTGATCAAGATGTGGGAACCTGACCCACCTTCTTTTCCTTCACCAGGGCCTCTCCTCCCCATGAAAGGGCTGGAACTAGTGATATTTCAGCTCAGGATCTATGCCCAATATTAGCAGCTTATCTCCAGTGTTGTTCCTCGGGGGAAAATCAGGCAACTTTCCCACTTGCACTATTTCTCCCAGGACCATTGGTAGTGAGCTGGTGGTCCCAGGATGATCAGGCCTCCTGGCTTTGTGCCCCTCAAGGTTGTTTGACAGTTAGATTGACTACAACATTTATGGCATAGAAAAGGCAAAATAGTACAGTATGATTCTATTTTTGTGAAGGAAAAAAAGTATGTAACAGTATTTGTACCCAGATACAGACCAGATGTGTACACATAGACACATACCAGACACACACACAGACACACATACTGTTTATGCAGAGACATACACATAGACACTGATATTATACTTCTATATAATTTTCTATGCTTTTAAAAACAAATAAACTAGTCTGTGCTCATTGTTCCATTTTTTCTTCTATTGGTTTAAAGTTACATACTCCAATTCTATTATTTTTTACATTTTAGTTTTTATTACATACATGTGAACATATGTTTTTATAATAAAGACGAGAGCTAATCAGTTAATCTATATTCCTCTGGACGAAGACAAGAACCTTTACTTCTCTTTGAGCTTTTTCCACTTTCAATGTTCATATAATCCAGAAGGTTACTTCTAAAATGCTCTGACAAAGTTTTTTTGTTTTTGGAATAAATACTTATTTTAGAATTAATTCGTTTACTGTATTCTTTACTTACAAATTTTTCTTAAATCCCACTCCTTTGGCTGTGTTCATTTGTCCCTTGTTCGGAGTACATTCTGTAGTGTTTCTTTAGAAGATCATCTGTGAGTGCTAAATTTTCTGAGGCTTGAATTTCTGAAGATTTAAAGAAAATTTTTTGCTCTTAAAAAGTAGGGTTTTTGTTGTATTTTCTTTGTGTTCTTGAGGTTCTAAAATTTCACTATGATGTCTATAGATTGAGTTTTTAAAATATCCTTTTGAGTAATTGGGCGTTTTGTGGTTGTGGCACGTATTCAATCTGAGGATGCTTATGTTTCTTTGGCTCTTGCTGATAATTTCTGCAAACATTGCCTTCCTTCCATTCTCTCTGTTTTCAGAATACTAAACTTCCAGTTACTATCCCTAACCCTATATGTTCTTGTTGTCATTTATAGTACTTTCACCTATTCTATACACCCCACAATGCGTTGTTATTATTTTACTTTAGAAGAGTAAAAGTGGGCTTCCTGCTGGTGCAGTGGTTGAGAGTCTGCCTGCCGATGCAGGGGACACGGGTTCGTGCCCCGGTCCGGGAAGATCCCACATGCCGCGGAGCGGCTGGGCCAGTGAGCTGTGGCCGCTGAGCCTGCGCGTCCGGAGCCTGTGCTCCACAACGGGAGAGGCCATAGCAGTGAGATGCCCACGTACTGCAAAAAAAGAAAGAGTTTTAGAGTGTCTGGCCTTAGATTTAGGTCTTTAATCCATTTTGAATTTATTTTTGTATATGGTTTTAGGGAGTGTTCTAATTTCATTCTTTTACATGTAGCTGTCCAGTTTTCCAAGCACCACTTATTGAAGAGGCTGTCTTTTCTCCGTTGTATATTCTTGCCTCCTTTATCAAAAATAAGGTGACCGGGCTTCCCTGGTGGTGCAGTGGTTGAGAGTCCGCCTGCTGATGCAGGGAACATGGGTTCGTTCCCCGGTCTGGGAAAATCCCACATGCCGCGGAGCAGCTGAGCCTGTGAGCCATGGCCACTGAGCCTGTGCGTCCGGAGCCTGTGCTCCGCAATGGGAGAGGCCACAGCAGTGAGAGACCCACGTACCTCAAAAAAAAATAATAATAAGGTGACCATATGTGCGTGGGTTTATCTCTGGGCTTTCTATCCTGTTCCACTGATCTGTATTTCTGTGCCAGTACCATACTGTCTTGATGACTGTAGCTTTGTAGTATAGTCTGAAGTCCAGGAGCCTGATTCCTCCAGCTCCGTTTTTCTTTCCCAGGATTGCTTTGGCTATTTGGGGTCTTTTATGTTTCTATACAAATTGTGAAATTTTTTGTTCTAGTTTTGTGAAAAATGTCATTGGTAGTTTGATAGGGATTGCATTGAATCTGTAGATTGGGTTGGGTAGTATAGTCATTTTCACAATATTGATTCTTCCAATCCAAGAACATGGAATATCTCTCCATCTGTTTGTATCATCTTTAATTTCTTTCATCAGTGTCTTATAGTTTTCTGCATACAGCTCTTTTGTCTCCTTAGATAGGTTTATTCCTAGGTATTTTATTCTTTTTGTTGCAATGGTAGATGGGAATGTTTCCTTAATTTCTCTTTCAGGTTTTTATAATTAGTGTATAGGAATGCAACAGATTTCTGTGCATTAATTTTGTATCCTGCTACTTCACCGAATTCATTGATTATCTCTAGTAGTTTTCTGGTAGCATCTTTAGAATTCTCTATGTATAGTATCCTGTTGTCTGTAAACAGTGACAGCTTTACATCTTCTTTTCCAACTTCTATTCGTTTTATTTCTTTTTCTTCTCTGATTGCTGTGGCTAAAACTTCCAAAACTATGTTAAATAATAGTGGTGAGAGTGCACAACCTTGTCTTGTTCCTGATCTTAGAGGAAATGGTTTCAGTTTTTCACCACTGAGAACAATTTTGGCTGTGGGTTTGTCATTTATGGCCTTTATTATGTTGAGGTAAGTTCCCTGTATGCCTACTTTCTGGAGGGTTTTTATCATAAATGGGTGTTGAATTTTGTTGAAAGCTTTTTCTGCATCTATTGAGATGATCATATGGTTTTTCTCCTTCAATTTGTTACTGTGGTTTATCACATTGATTGATTTGCATATTGGAGAAACCTTGCATTCCTGGGATAAACCTCACTTGATCATGGTGTATGATCCTTTTAATATGCTGTTGGATTCTGTTTGCTAGTATTTTGACTAGTAGTTGAGGATTTTTGCATCCATGTTCATCAGTGATATTGGCCTGTAGGTTTTATTTTCTGTGGTATCTCTGTCTGGTTTTTGGTATCGGGGTGATGGTGGCCTCGTAGAATGAGTTTGGGAGTGTTCCTCCCTCTGGTATATTTTGGAAGAGTTTGAGAAGGATAGGTGTTAGCTCTTCTCTAAATGTTTGGTAGAATTCGCCTATGAAGCCATCTGGTCCTGGACTTTTGTTTGTTGGAAGATTTTTAATCACAGCCTCAATTTCAGTGCTTGTGATTGGTCTCTTAATATTTTCTATTTTCTATTTGTTCTTGGTTCAGTCTCGGAAGGTTGTGCTTTTCTAAGAATTTGTCTATTTCTTCCAGGTTGTCCATTTTATTGGTATAGAGTTGTTTGTAGTAATCTCTTACGATCCTTTGTATTTCTGAAGTGTCAATTGTTACTTCTCTTTTTTCATTTCTAATTCTATTGATTTGAGTCTTCTCCCTTTTTTTTCTTGATGAGACTGGCTAATGGTTTATCAATTTTGTTTATTTTCTCAAAGAACCAACTTTTAGTTTTATTGATCTTTGTTCTCGTTTCCTTCATTTCTTTTTTATTTATTTCTGATCTGATCTTTATGATTTCTTTCCTTCTGCTAACTTTGGGGTTTTTTTGTTCATCTTTCTCTAATTGCTTTCGGTGTAAGGTTAGATTGTTTATTTGAGATTTTTCTTGTTTCTTGAGGTGGGATTGTATTGCTATAAAATTCCCTCTTAGAACTGCTTTTGCTGCATCCCATAGGTTTTGGGTCATCGTGTTTTCCTTATCATTTGTATTTTTTGATTTCCTCTTTGATTTCTTCAGTGATCTCATGGTTATTTAATAGTGTATTGTTTAGCCTGCATGTGTTTGTATATTTTACAGATTTTTTCCTGTAATTGATATCTAGTCTCATAGCATTGTGGTCGGAAAAGATACTTGATATGATTTCAATTTTCTTAAATTTACCAAGGCTTGATTTGTGACCCAACATATGATCTATCCTGGAGAATGTTCCCTGAGCACTTAAGAAGAAAGTGTATTCTCTTGTTTTTGGATGGAATGTCCTATAAATATCAAGTCCATCTTGTTTAATGTATCATTCAAAGCTTGTGTTTCCTTATTTATTTTCATTTTGGTTGATCTGTCCATTGGTGAAAGTGGGGTGTTAAAGTCCCCCAGTATTTTTGTGTTACTGTCGATTTCCCCTTTTATGGCTGTTACCATTTGCCTTATGTATTGTGGTGCTCCTATGTTGGGTGCATAAATATTTACAATTGTTATGTCTTCTTCTTGATTGATCCCTTGATCATTATGTAGTGTCCTTCTTTGTCTCTTGTAACAGTCTTTTATTTTAAAGTCTATTTTGTCTGATATGAGAATTGCTACTCCAGCTTTCTTGTGATTTCCATTTGCATGGAATATCTTTTTCCATCCCCTCACTTTCAGTCTGTATGTGTCCCTAGTTCTGAAGTGGGTCTCTTGTAGGCAGCATATATACGGGTCTTGTTTTTATATCCATCCAGCCAGTCTGTGTCTTTTCGTTGGAATATTTAATCCATTTACATTTAAGGTGGTTATTGATATGTATGTTTCTATTACCATTTTCTTAATTGTTTTGGGTTTGTTATTGTAGGTCTTTTCCTTCTCTTGTGTTTCCTGCCTAGGGAAGTTCCTTTAGCATTTGTTGTAAAGCTGGTTTGGTGGTGTTGAATTCTCTTAGCCTTTGCTTGTCTGTAAAGGTTTTAATTTCTCTGTCAAATCTGAATGAGATCCTTGCTGGGTAGAGTAATCTTGGTTGTAGGTTTTCCCCTTTTATCACTTTAAATATGTCCTGCCACTCCCTCCTGGCTAGCAGAGTTTCTGCTGAAAGATCCACTGTTAACCTTATGGGGATTCCATTGTATGTTATTTGTTGTTTTTCCCTTGCTGCTTTTAATATTTTTTCTTTGTATTTAATTTTTGATAGTTTGATTAATATGTGTCTTGGCATGTTTCTCCTTGGATTTATCCTGTATGAGACTCTGCGCTTCCTAGATTTGACTGACTATTTCCTTTCCCATATTAGGGAAGTTTTCAACTGTAATCACTTCAAATATTTTTTCAGTCCCTTTCTTTTTCTCTTCTTCTTCTGGGGCCCTTATAATTTGAATGTTGGTATGTTTAATGTTGTCCTAGAGGTCTCTGAGACTGTCCTTTTCATTCTTTTTTCTTTATTCTTCTCAGCAGTAGTTACTTCCACTATTTTATCTTCCAGGTCACATATCCGTTCTTCTGCCTCAGTTATTCTGCTATTGATTCCTTCTAGAGAATTTTTAATTTCATTTATTTTGTTGTTCATCACTGTTTGTTTGCTCTTTAGTTCTTCTGGGTCCTTGTTAAGCATTTCTTGTATTTTCTCCATTCTGTTTCCAAGATTTTGGATCACGTTTCTTGCTCCTTCATCTGCTGTGTGTTTCTCTGTCTTCTCATTTTGCATAACTTACTGTGTTTGGGGTGTCCTTTTCGCAGGCTGCAGGTTCGTAGTTCCCATTGTTTTTGGTGTTTGCCCCCAGTGGGTAAGGTTGGTTCAGTGGGTTGTGTAAGCTTCCTGCTGGAGAGAACTGGTGCCTGTGTTCCGGTGGATGAAGCTGGATCTTGTCTTCTGTTGGCAGGACCATGTCTGGTGGTGTGTTTTGGGTGTCTGTGACCTTATTGTGATTTTAGGCAGCCTCTGTGTTAATGGGTGGGGTCTTGTTCCTGTCTTGCTAGTTGTTTGGCATGGGGTGTCCAGCACTGTAGCTTGCTGGTCGTTGAGTGGAGCTGTGTATTAGTGTTGAGATGGAGATGTCTGGGAGAGCTTTCATCATTTGATAATACATGCAGCCGGGAGGTCTCTGGTGGACCAATGTCCTGAACTTGGTCTTCCACCTCAGAGGCACAGGCCTGACACCCAGCCAGTGCCCCTAGACCCTGTCAGCCACACAGCTCAGAAGAAAAGGGAGAAAAAGAAAAAAATAATAATAAAATAAATAAAGTTATTAAAATAAAAAAATTAAAAAGTCATAAAAAAAAGAAAGAAGGGCTTCCCTGGTGGCACAGTGGTTGAGAGTCTGCCTGCCGATGCAGGGGATGCGGGTTCGTGCCCCGGTCCAGGAAGATCCCATGTGCCGCGGAGTGGCTGGGCCAGTGAGCAAAAGAAAGAAGAGCACAACCAAACCAATAAACAAATCTACCAATGATAACAAGCACTAAAAACTATACTAAGAAAACAAAAAAACAACAGAGAAATGGACAGACAGAACCCTAGGTAAAAGCAAAGCTATACAGACAAAATTACACAAAGAAGCATACACATACATCCATAAAGAGAAAAAGGAAAAAAAAAAATATATATATAAAATAAAGGAAGAGAGCAACCAAATCAATAAACAAATCTACCAATGATAATAAACTCTATATACTAAACTAAGATAAACATAAAACCAGAAACAAATTAGATGCAGAAAGCAAACCCCAAGTCTACAGGTGCTCCCACAGTCCAGTGCCTCAATTTTGGGATGATTTCATTCTCTGTTCAGGTATTCCAGAGATGCAGGGTACATCAAGTTGATTGTGGGGATTTAATCTGCTGTTCCTGAGGCTGCTGGGAGAAATTTCCCTTTCCCTTTTTTGTTCACACAGCTCCTGGGGTTCAGCTTTGGATTTGGCCCCACCTCTGTGTGTAGGTTGCCTGAGGGTGTCTGTTCCTTTTGGGAAGTCTCAGGTTTTCTGCCAGCGTTCAGTAGGTGTTCTGTAGGAGTTGTTCCGCATGTAGATGTATTTCTGATGTATTTGTGGGGAGGAAGGTGATCTCTATGTCTTACTCCTCTGCCATCTTGAAGGTCTCCCTCAAAGTGTCTTCTTTGTCAGTGGTATCAAGCAGGTTTTCTCTTATTATTTTGACAAATTTGGAATCGTCTCAGGGAATCATGGCCAAGAAGGTCCTATAGAACTTAGTCCCTTCATTCCACTCTCCCCACCCCTTACACACCCCACTCACTCTGCTTCAACTCTGATATCTTCTCTCTGTTTCTCACACAGGCAAAGCCTGTTCCTGCCTCAGGGCCTTTGCATTTGATGTTCCTCAGCCTGCAGCACTTGCCCCCACCATTATCTTTTAAAAAATTTCTTCTATTGCTTTCTCTCTTCTCCTTCTGGAATCCCAATTGTGTGTGTGTGTGTGTGTGTGTGTGTGTGTGTGTGTGTGTGTGTCTTGTATGTGTTGTGAATATTTCCCTCCAGATTATATCATTTGTATTTTGATCTTATTCATGGTTTCATTTTCCATTCTGTGCACAGATTTGAATGTCTTATATAGATGTCACTGAATAAGAATATTAACTCTATATTGGACTTTTAAAAGAAATTTCAGACTTATGTATGTTTAACATGTAAAATTGGGGCATACATATGCCATTGTCAACTTTAAAATAGTTTAATATAGTCAGTTGAGATATAAACACATAACATGCCATGTTGTGGTGACATATTGAAGTTAGTTTTAATTCTGGGTATCTTTTACGTTTTGGGTAACACTGAAAATACTTATTCATTTATTTATTGGAACTCATTGTAAGACTTTATTCCAAAAAAAAAAAAATCTCTTTCTAAAATTGTTGAAAAATCATTGGTCTAGATACTTTGGGGGTTGGGTTCTGACTGATAGTATTTATATGAAAGTCTGTTTTGATTGTTGTTTGGACTTCTGTTTTATTTTGTTTGTTTGTTTGTTTGTTTTGCGGTACGCGGGCCTCTCACTGCTGTGGCCTCTCCTGCTGCGGAGCACAGGCTCCAGACGCGCAGGCTCAGTGGCCATGGCTCATGGGCCCAGCTGCTCCGCGGCATGTGGGACCCTCCCGGACCAGGGCATGAACCCACGTCCCCTGCATTGACAGGCAGACTCTCAACCACTGTGCCACCAGGGAAGCCCTGATTTTGTTTTAATTGAAGGAGTACTCTTCTGCTGCTACCCCTCTGTTATAGGAACATAGTTCAGTATCCCCAGTGGCTCACTAGGGACAGCTCTGCTCTGAATCCTAGGCCATTTCCCTGCCCTAAGAAGCTGGCCTGGACTCCTGAGGAAGGTCTTCATAAATTTTCTGACCCAGTGGAGAACTCTAGGTGTGGCAGAGGGTTCTTGAAATTAACTTTTTTTATTATAAAACTTAAAAATATCAAATTGGTAATAAACAGACGGTGGCTGTATCCCTGGATAAAGCAGAAAATGTCCCCAGTTTTAATAAACATATTATTGAGCATTTATTGACTGCCCTTGCTAAATTGAAATACTGTAAATTATAACGGGGCACCAGTATCCTACATGGTGTCTTTGTATGAATTTAAAATGGCATCTCCTCTGAACAGATGTAGTGCGTGGGCACATGACTTGGAGTGCCCCATGGATCAGCCCCCTTCTGCAGGGTGCATCCCATATAACTACATGTGGCAACCCTGAGGTCCATGTAAGGATTCAGAAAATGCAGAGAGGTTTATAAAAGGAAATGAAGATTACTCATAATCCCATCCCAAAATAACCAGAGTTCATGTTTTGATGCACAATATTTTCATATATATATTTACATACATATATACTCATATATATACACACATACATATACAATTGGTATCACATTGCATATCTAATTTTTTATCACCTTTTTTGCATAGCATTATATATTATGTTCCCAGGTAGTGAAATACTCTTTGAAATGCCATTTATAATTGACTGCATAATATCCATCGTAAGACTGTTTCTTTTCTCTTTTTTTTTGTAAGACTGTTTCTTAATTTATTTACGGGCTTCATTGGAGTTGGTATCCACTTTTTCTATTTAATTAAATAACATTGCATAGAACATCTCATGTGTACATTTTGATTCCAGCTTCTGAATATTTCATTATGATAGATGCCCAGGAGGGAATTATGGGTCGAATGGTGTGAAGTTTTATTTTAAAGCATTCAAGGCATGTTCCCAAGTCATTTCCCTGAAATGTAATCCACAGATGTAGGCTTCTAGGGCCTCATTCTACTCCATGCCTCCATGACATAGTTTTAATAAAGGCAGCGGGACTTTTTCAAGTAAGTCCTTTAGTTTCAGGTAGTCCTCTATGGTGCTGATTTGGTTATGTGGATCTAGACTAGAATAACAGCTCACCCAAGACAATTTAATGTCTGACCTGAATTTTCCCAAACTATCTCATTTCTCCACCCTGGAGTGAAGCAGACACTCATGTGTGACAATGTTATAAGTAACACAGGTTAAGTTATTGATCAGGAGTGGATATGTTGTTTTCCAGTGGGAGGATAGGAATGGAGAAACCAATCTATTATTGCCTCTATCAGCTATCTCACTGAAAAGTAATTGGGCTAATGATACAACTTATAATTGTTGATTTATTTTAGCTAGAAAGTAAACAGTAATTCATTGTATTGTTATGGCATCTGCTAAGAGGATACAATTGAGGATGGCAGGTTCCAAATTTTATGTTCTTCTCCTTCATGTACTTTTTTAAAAAAGAGAAACAAAAAACAGTCTTTTCTTGAATGGGAAGAATAGAATACTCTTCATCCCTTCTGACCTCTGAGAACACGTACTCTGGTATTTGATTAGAATTCTGTTCTGACAACCTGATCTTTGCCCATGTCAGATCTCTGTCTTCTCAACTAGATTCTATAGAGTTAATCAGAGGCTAATTGGTGTTCTTGCTTCCACAGAATGGAATTTTAAAACTTCAGAGAACCTGAAGATGCACTTGAAATCCTGTAGTTCAGCATGGTAAACCTGTAGCCTCTAGGCTGAATTTGCCCTATAGATATATTTAGTTTGGCTTAATATATGTGTTTTTGTATCTAGGGATAATTGCTAACATTTATCGAGCACTTACTATATGCATTATCCTAGGACCTTTGCATGTGTTGTGTCATTTAATCCTGATGATCTTGACCTTATAAGGTGGGTATGATTATTGTTTTTATTTTAGGTGAGAAAACCAAGACTTAGATATGTTAAAGAACTTGCCCAATATTTAAGTTAGTTGGGAGGTAAACCTGGGATTCAAGTTCAGGCAACGTAGCTCCAGAGCCCACCTTCCTATGTGCTACAAAGAATGAGTTACCAACATTAAAAAACGGAGAAAGTCAAGAGACTTTACAGAATCATGGGATTCATGCTCTCTCTTGAACAATTGTAACATATGGTGAGGGTCCACTGGAGATGAGGATTATCTTCCTTTTTTGATAGGACATATGCTCTTGAATTTGCCTTTCTTTCATCTGATCTTCTCTCATTTGTATAACAGCTGATTATTGTTGGCATTTCTGACTCCAGGTCTAATTCTGTGGCTCTCAGCTGAGGTGATTTTGCCCCCCCTCCACCAGGGGACATTTGGCAATGTCTGGAGTTATATTTGATGGTCACAACTAGGGTGTGGGTAGGGGTGTTACTGGCATCTAGTGGGTAAATGCCAGGGATGCTGCTAAACATCTAAAGAATTGCTTGATCCAAAATGTCAGTAGTGGTGAGGTTGAGAAGCCCCAATCTCATGTAACCTCCCCACTTCATAGATGGGAAAATTGAGATCAGAAAGGACATGACTTGCTCCAGATCCCAAAGCAAGTCAGAGTCAAGGGTTGGGGGACAGGGCACATATTTCAGTTCTCCCTGACCCTCTCCTGGTTATAAGCTCTGTGAGCCTTGAACAGAGATTTTTATAAATGATGTCCTTCTACTTTGTTTTGTTAAAATGAGGAAAAGTGAACTAAATATTACAGTGGTTGTGAAACATCTTCATTGTCTAATCTGTCACCTGGGAAGATTTGCTAATTGAGAATCCTCTAATTAGACTTAGGTAAAAAATTGTATGCTTCAAAGCAGTTGCCAGGATCCAACCGCAAATTGCACACTTTTCAAAGAATCTATAACATGTATTTATTATATAATATGCACACGATGGCCAGGAATATTATTGCTCTTTCTTCCTAAAGTGTACAGTTTACAAGGAAGAGGAGAGATACTACTTTTGGTTTTGATTCAATTAATAAACAAGGCCAGCAAATTCATAACAAACCTCTAAACCATGTCCTTTACTGTGGGTTTTTATGATTCTGTAGTCAGGTGAGCTCAGGTGGTAGTCTTAGCTCAAATCTCTGAACTTCTTTGCTTTGTATAGATTCCATTCAGACTATTGCCAGAATTCAGCTAATGTGTTTTGAGGTTGAACATTTCTGAGACTTCTTCAAGACCTGAAATGGGTTACACAGACCAACTGCCTTCATGATTAGCCTTTTTATTTGGGGAGCAGGGAAGAAGACACAAAACTGGGAGCTTTATACACATATGATGAATGTAATAATAGCTAAAGTTTTTTATATGGCAGGTACTGCTGAAAGTCTTAATGTGGATTATCTTTATTTTCATTTAACCAGGATTTCCTGCAGTGAACACTGTTGCTACATAAGAAAAATATATATCTTATGTAACCAAAATTTTGGAAAATATATATATATATAATATATGTATATATCTTATGTAACCAAAATTCCAGTCTCTAAGGGTTGGTTAATTTGGTGTGTAAACAGTGTCTTCAGTGATTCAAGTTCTTTCCATCATTCCAAGCTGCCCTTCTCAGGGTGGTTGGATTGGTCCTCTGGGGAGATAGCCTGAGGTAGCTACCAACATGGCTGTTGGCAGTTCCTGCAATCACATCCTGTTATGACAAATTCCAGTGAAAGAAAAAAGATCATTACTTTCTCTGTGTGTCTTTTTTTTTTTTTTTAAATCCAGTGTAGAAACCTTTCCAGAGCCCCTCTGCATACATTCCCTTACAACAGATTGGCCAGAATTATGTCACTTGTTTATTCCTTAGTCAGTCATTGGCAAGAGAAATGGGGTTACCATTATGGGCATAGTGAAACATTGGTCTGTGAGGAGGAGGTTTAGCTGAACAAAATCAGGGTTCTATTAACAGAAAGAAGGGGGAATGACTGACCGGTAGTTAGGAAGCCAGCAGGGTCTCTTAAAACTCTTTTGAGATGTGCTGAGTTTCTGTTGCTGCTGCCTTACCACTCAGCATGATAGAAGCCCTTCCCTAAGCAAATGGGTCAGATTGCATGCTGCAGGATTACTCAGTTGGATTTCTGGGGGCTCAGGATGAGTTAGTGCCTCCTTCAAGCTGAGGCAGGGCTGAAAGGGTGGGTTACCCCACCATACTGGCAAGTCCAGGAGCTGGAGCCCTGTATGCTGGTTGTTGGCAGGCAGTCCCCCGGAGCTCCTTGCTCTGCCCAGTGGCAGTGCCTGCTGGAGAGCAAGCAGTGGCCCCACAAGCTGATGCTGAGAAAGAACTGAGCTCATACCTACCATCAGCTGATAAGCTTTCCCTCTCAAAACCAAGAAAGGAGCTGGGTCTTCCTCACCCCTGCTTTGGTGACATGTTTTCTACTTTGAGACTTAGCCATGAGGTTCATTGTCAGCTTTCATCCAGATTACCATTGGTGAGGAACCCAATGATGCAATGCCCCACTCCTACGCTCCATGGTTGGTTCCTTCTACTACAATTGTCTAGACTTCTGGACTGCAAGTCAGTGTTTATATCATCTATAATACACACTGGAGACTGAGTCTAAATCCTGACACCAGCAACTAACTGCTAGTGGGGGACCTGAAGAGTTACTTAATTCCTCTAAACTCTAGTCTCCCCAGCTATAAAATGTGGATAACAATAATAGCAATATCTGTCTCTCAGAGTGGTATTACCTATGCGGCTTAAATGAAAATATATACGTAAAGTGTTGAGAACAGGGCCTGACACATGGTAGACCTCAATGAATAGAAACTATCAACATTATTATTTAGGAAATATGCAAAAGTTCTAGAGTGATCCATAGATGACCAATTAATACACTGTAGTAGTCAGTATCAAGATCTAGAATCAGACAAATAGGTTGACCAATTTGTCTTCTAATTTTGGCCGACCCTCTAATCCTCAGTTTTGTCCCCCGGAAAATGTCCTGTAAATGTGTAATGAGACTGTTGTGAGAATTCAGTAAAATAGTATACCCAACGCTTAATTAAACAGAACTACTATTAATAACATTCCAGTTTTCAGTGGCAACGTGCCTTTGCTCTGTCAAGACTTAAGTGTATCCATACCATATTCCTGAGCCCTAGATTTGAGGGTTTTCCCTCTCCCTCTCCTCTCAATCCAGGCCTCTGGAGATTGTGGAAGTTTATTTAAACTGACAAACTGACTGTCAGTGCCCTCCTCCTAGACTCTTCAAAGCCCTAGGCCTAATTGGGATGCAAATGTCTCCCCCGGTAGCTTCTATCATCAGGGGAAGGCCCTTGGCCATCAGGAGAGATGTTTGGCGAAAAGGACCTCTTCCCGGGGCTCTCCATCTTTGTGGGGAGGAAATGATGATGATGATGTATGAGACAGCAGTGCCTTTGGAGGCCAAGGAGGACATGACAGACAGGATAATATGGGAGGAAAATACTGTCTTTGTAATGGAGACTGATGGCCTCTGCTTGTCTTCCTGGCATTGTCAGGGCTGGGGCTGAGCCAGGCCTTCTTCGTTTGGCGGCAGGTTGGATGTGGCATCCACGCTGCCCTCTGTGGTAGCCTTCACCCAGGGTGGGGGTGGTGGGAGAAACAAACAGAGGGGGTTTCTGGGGCCGCTGAGTGCAGGCCTCACCCCCCCGGCTGTGACCTGCCTGTTTGTCAGGAATGACAGGCCTCACTCGATCTATTCATAATTGCTGGCTTCTGGGGTTTTTGGCCTCCACCCATAACTCTTCCTTGTGCCCTCCCCCACCCCCAATAAAAAACTACTAAGTTAAACTAAAAACTCTAAAGTTAAAAAAAAACCCAACCCCCCAGATCCTTACCCAACCACTCCCACTCCCCCTTCAGGCCCCTGCTTGGCTGCAGGAAAGAATGCCTAAAACTAGAGTAGGAATGTCATCTTTAGAAATCATCTTTTGGAGCAGTTTTATTAATTTCACTTCTCTGTGGTTACCACATGTTTGGGGAAGACAATTGATTTCACAGATCTGTGTGGGAGGCTGAAGATTTGGCTCTGAGGCGGCAGAGAAAATCTACAGCAAGAACAGGCTCCCTAATTGACATACAGCAAAGATGTTCTTTAAGGAAACTTTTAGTGCCTACTTTTTTAAATTTTAATTTTTAAGTTGTTTGTATTTTTTTAAGGAGAAACTATTTTTTTCCCTCCACCCATTCATCTTCCTCCCCTCAACCTCCCTCCCTAATATTTCTACTTAAGAAATTAAGAGGAAAACTGAACCAAGTGTTAAGTCATCCTTTTGGCTTCAAAGGCACTGCCAGTGGCTATCAACGTGTCCAAGGTCAGGGCTTCAACAGAAACGAGTCCTCACTGCTTGGGAAAGAATTGTTGCTTCTGCTCCCATTGTGAAACCTCCAGTTGAGATGTTTCTGGTCTGAGCAGGGTCTCAGCAAGGTAGGGAGAAGCAGGTGATTCAGGTCGGTCCATGAGCCCTCTTGTATTTGGGACAGGTGTACCCACACTTACGGAGGTCACTGTTACAGAACCTCACTGGTATGTTTTTAAGGGAGAGAGACTATTAGATCCTTTTGAGATGTCAGCTTGAATGACTGCATCATCAAGATAGAAATCAGTTCTGATTCTAAATAAATAATAGGCCAAGCTGAAAAAAAAATCTCAATCGTTAGATCTGTGGGTGGTGGTGGGTGAGTAGCTGCTGTTTTAGAACTTTAAATGTGGGTTCCTTGGCATTAGCTTTATTTAAAATAAAGTGGTAGCTCTTCCACACCCTCTGAAAAGTTAATAGTCCACCTTAAAGGAGATGGTAGTCCTGTAGTGTTTTTATGTTACTAATTGTATTGCACTGTGGGAGGAGTCCATGGAGCTTTAGAGAACCCACAAAAGACAGGGTTCCTCCCAAAACAGCTTCCGTGATGACTTGAAACAGATAGGGTGGATCAGCAGATGATTGGGAGTCTGCTGTGAAATAGATGGGAGTAGGGATGGGGACATATGTCCTTGCCCCAACACTCAAGAAATCCCTCAAATGGTCACTTGTGTTGCTGAAAACCAGCTGTGGTCACCTTTTTCCTTTTCTTTGTTCTTTCATTTGCTCTGTCCTCTACTCCTCTGTTCAGTGCAATCAGGTCCAAATTGAGCTGAGAGAACTTGTCCCCATCATCATGGTTCTGCCCCAGAGTTCCCCTGAGTAGCATGAAAATGAGTGGCATGGCTGAGCTGGTCGTGCATGTGCATCCTGAAGAACTGTCTCTGTGAGGTTATGGGAAGGGAAGGAGGCGCCTGAGAAGACTGGGCGTGGGTGGGAGGCCGCTCCAAGTTCAGACAATGACAAGAAAACTGCTATGGGGCTCATCTAGAAGTTCCTGAGGCGAGGAATTTAATCTCGGCTCTGTTGTTTCTAACCCTCTCGGTGACCTTGGCCGAGCTCTAAACTCTCAGCAGAAAAATGGGAGTTATATCAGCCTGCCAAAGAGGGGTATTATTTCAAAGCTAAAGTCTTGCATTTAAAAAAAAAAAAAGTGAGACCAAGGGAAGGAAGGAAAAAGGGGGCTGTGAGTGGAGAGGAAGTGACACGTTTTATGAAATCGGAGTTTTTTAAGGTTGTTTTGGGCACAGTTTCAAGAGGAAGTGCTGGTTATTAAGACAAACAATTGCTAATCTAATCTCTATCAGGAGACGTATTTAAGTTCAAGCACACTTTTTTTTTGACTCTTCTGGATTTTGGATTTTCAATTGAATGCTGTAATATGAGTATAAATTCGATGGAAGAAAAACAATTTAAGGAAGAACCGTTTCTGATGTCTGCTACGTGTATGAAGTTGAAGAAAATTGATTAGTAATCAAGAACAATTTAAGTTTTTTGGACTTCTGCCCAAAGCTCCCCTTCCTAGTTAACTAGTTAATCTTCCTTTAACTAGGACTTCCTCCATTGAAGGCTTCCTGTGCCCCTGCTCTGGCCAGGCTGCCCTCTTCCAGGCTCTGCAGCCCCTCAGGCACACTTACGTCTTGAACACATCACACTCAACTGGAATGGCCTGGTTACTTGTCTTTCTACTAAACTGGCTTCTTGAAGACTGAAAACACCTGGCCTATGTTAGATGCTCCATAAACATTAGGTCAGTGTTGAATGTAGATGGCAAATAGAGAAATAAGGATCATCCCTGTATCAGTTTTGTATTGCTTTGTAATAAATTACCACAAATTTAGTGGCTTAAAACAACTCACATTTATTATCTCACAGTTTCCGTGGGTCAGGAGTCTGGGCATGGCCTAGTGGGGTCCTATGCTCAGGGTCTCAGTAGGCTGCAGTCAGGTGTTGACTTGGGCTGCAGTCTCACCTGGGGACTCTGGGGGATGTTTTGTTTCCAAGGTCATTGAGGTTGCTGAAAGAATTTGTTTCCTTATGGTTGTGCGGGGTGGGGGTCGGGGGGTGGCCCTTGCTTATTGCTTACTATGCGCTGGAAGCCACCCTCAGGTCTGGAGGCCAGTAGTAACTTGCACAATGGATATTTGCTTCTTCAAGGCTGTCAGGAGACTCTCTCTCACTCTACTTGGCTGACACAGACTTTAGATAACATGATGTAATCAAGGGAGTGACACCCCATCACCTGCATTATATTCTATTTGTTAAAAACAATTCCCAGGTCTTGCCCACACTCAGAGGGATGGGATTATACAAGGGCATAAGCCAATGGGAGTAACCTTTGGGTTAGGTGGGTCTGCCTCAGTCTTTATCTACATAATCCATTCCACTAACATAAGCACTTTGATTCCACAAAATCCTTTTTTGAGGCTTGCAGGAGAGTAGCTTATTTCTAGCCTGTGATTGATTATCTAAATTAGTTTTTATATTTTGTGGTTGCTTGTTCAGAAAATAAATATAGCAATCTGATATTTCTCAAGTCCTGTGCTATGTAAAAGTCCTCATGTTGGTTATTCAGCTATTGGTTCTCAGCTCCAGTCCACGGTGGCTTCATGTTAGATTAGGGGGCAGGAGGGCAGGAGGACAGGAGAGGGCACTTGCTGCTTCCTGTCTGGCTGTTCGTGTCAGCGTCACCCTAGCAGTGGCAGATGGTTCTGGTTCAGCTTCTCCCAGCACTTCCAGAGCCAGCCTCAGCGTACGCATCAGAGAGCACCGCTAGGTGGGCAGTACTCTCTCCACGGAGGTCTGAGCTCCAGCTCTGTGGGACCCTCCTCCAAGCTTGTAGGTTCTGATAACCCCATTCTCTTCTCTTTGATCTCCTTAGTGTTAGTGTCAAATGCCTGCAGTTATTAATTGGTGTTAGCTTAGCATTTTCATTTTGCTTTTTCAGTCTTCTAACACCTACTTAACAAAATCCCTGCATTATACTTTCTCTGTTAAAATACCCAATGTGGTTTATATTCCTCACTCACCCTGACTGATATAGTACTTCAATTTTCATCTAAGTTGCCAAGAAATTGTAGGGTCTCAATAACTACTATTGGAATTTTATACACCAAAGCAACTGACATTTGGCAAGCAGATGAAATCCATCTTCTGGTTTCCAGGTTGATGCTTTTAGAATATTGGGTCCATAGTTGACTTTGCCAGTGTATTTAAGGCTTCCTGGCTAAGTAGTAATAGACATAAATAAGCTCACAGGGGGTGATTCATTCATTTACTCCCAAAATTACAGTGAATTATGACTAGAGAGACTCCAGCCCCTAAGAAGCCCAAACTTAGAAATCAGTAAAGCTATTTGTGTGAAGTTATGGGCTATACCCAGATATCCCTATTTCACAGATGAGGAAACTGAAAGATTAATTTCCATCCAAGGCCTTCTTGCCAGTAGAAGCCTTCGAATCAGGCACTCTAGTTAGAGATATCTTATCAACACCTAGGTTCTGAACTAGTTTCTCTTCATTTCCTAACTTTTTTAATGGCATCTGTACCCAAGTTCAAAATCTTTGACTCACTGAAATATGACTCCACCATCTCCTTCTCCCTTAAATTAGGCCTGCTGATCTTCCTCCAAAATGTTCCTCCCATCTGTCCCCTTCATTTGTTTTCTACAGTCTGAATTTTGTTTAGGCCCTTACTATTTCTTGCCCAGGCTATTAAAATAGCCTTCTGATTGGCCTCTCTGTTGTTGTCCATTTGGTACTCTGCTCCCAGAAAAATGTATCTCAAATATAACTCAGAGAATATTACTCCTCCCCTCAAGAACTTTCAGTGGCTCCCTATTGCCTATAGGGTAACATTCAAATGTCTCAGCTGGGAAGATTAAAACTTCCTTCAAAATTTGATCTCAACTTTGTTCCCAGCCTTACCTCCCATTTCTCCCTGTTAGGTATCTGTCGTGCCAGCCAAGCCTGTACTCCTGCTGAATCTGCCCTTCCTCCTGCTAAAGCTGGCACACACCTCCTTATCATGAACTCCTGCTCCCCAGCCCCATCTTCTCTCCCTGAAATCCCACCCAGCCTCTAAGATCCAGCTGAAATTCCACCTCCTCCATCCACCCTTTCTTGTTTCTCCAAATTGAATACTCTCTACATTCTGCTTTCTGAAATGACAGTGTAAGGCACATATAAGTGAAGATGAAAACTACGAGAGCAGTATAGCTGGCACTGATAATGGCCTATTCTGTTTTCTGGCACTGTATACTGTGCTCTTTACTCACATCATCTCATTTAATTCTCATTTAAGTTCATATGAGATATGAACTTTCTGTTTTACAGATGAGAAAGCCAACTTTGTGAGGTTACATAAATTGTTCAATATCACATAGCTTATTTTCTGTCTTATATAAATTACTTGTATACCCACTTTTCTTTCCTCTAAATAGATAGCTCACTGAGAAGAGGGAGCATTCCTTGTTCGGGTATGACCACCTGTTCTAGGCTTATGCTGTACCTTGTGCATGATGGGCAATAAATCACCAATTTACTGAAAAATCTCAGAATTCACAATTTTTGCCACCAGATTGTTTTGCTTTGTTCTTTGGTGGATTTTATTTGTCTGTTTATATATCAAGCATACACCTGTGTTCTATGTAATGTAAGCATGGGGGGTGGGCAGGGAGGGAGGAGTATTTCTGAAAAGATTGGTATACGTTGACTCCTGTATTCCTTCTGTTATTGTTTGAGAGATGATCTTTATTTGACAGTGGTTCCTAAAGTCTTTGCTTTAAGGAGTCACAAATAAGCATTTGAATTCAAGAGCACTTTCAATTTGTAAAGAAACTCCACAGTGAGTGCTCATCATGCTGAGAATCCTTCTGATTGTCTGCTAATGATCACTTTGTTTTCTAAGTTTGAATTTTTGTTCATTGGCATATTCTTTTTTTTTTTTTTTTTTTTTTTTTTTCCAATGGCTCACGGGCCTAGCCGCTCCGCGGCATGTGGGATCTTCCCGGACTGGGGCACGAACCCATATCCCCTGCATCGGCAGGCGTACTCTCAATCACTGCGCCACCAGGGAAGCCCGGCATATTCTTTTTTAAAGTAGGGCATTGCCTGATACACAATGAGGGAGGCCTATCTCTTTGGAAAAGTTTAATGCAGCCAGGGTTCGGGTGGGAATTATTCAAAAAGCTACTCAAATGACTTATTAAACAAAAATTCGGTAGCATAGATTCAAGGTCATGAGCTAGAGCCTTGAGGTCAGAAGGAGCTTGGTCCCATTGGAAATAATAAGGCTGACCTTTTAGGAGGGCAGCTTTGTGAAGATGGCTGTATAGATAACACCTCAGGATTCAGTGCAGAGGGACACATTTTTTGGTAAATGCATTCAGTTGCCTTTGCTCTGACTTCAGAGCTGCGAGAGCTGTGGGAACCGCTGCTCCCGGATTTGAGAATTTGAGATGGCTTTCAAAGAACCAAGGGCTCCTTATGCAGCCCCACTTCCGGGTGGCCATTTCGTATTCCTGTGAGGGGCCCAGGGAACAGAGATGGAAGTGTCTAAGATGCGGGGGAGGAGGGAGGAAGTTCAGGAAAGAGTCTAGGGCAACGAGACTGCTTGTCAAACGAGTGGAGGAGTCGG
>NW_020175199.1:946755-1125195 GCF_003031525.2 Neophocaena asiaeorientalis asiaeorientalis
GAACATTCATTCCATTTATCTTTCTTTTTCCTGAGTACCTTGTCCAGGAGCCATTCCTATGACCCTTGATGAAGGATGGTCACTGTAATGAAGTCCTCCCCTTTCTGCATAAAGGGACAACAAATGCCCTATTCCTAAGGGGGGGCCTGGGTTTGAAGGATTTTCTACACTGGGCATGAAGTCCTGTTGCTCTCTCCGCACTGCCCTGGCTTTGGTCAGAGTCATTCTGGGTCATAGATATGGCAGAGATAACGGGTCACCATGGGATTGTACTCTGCTCACAGCATTACTGTGCTCAATGCCTTGACTGGGCGTAGCTCACTGGGCTGCATGGACACAGACAACTCAGCCTGCATTGGCAACCTCACCACCCTGGCCCCCAGCTGTTCAGGCCTGGGCCCGGGGAAGCCAGTGATGTTGATCTGCTGGCCAACACTGGGTAGGGAGATCCTTAGTCCTTCTCTTGTTGGCCCCATGGATAGGCTGAGCAGGCAGCCATTTATGCGCTACGGTTCAAAGAATGCTGAAAGATAGGGCAACTGTTTAATTTATTATCCACATGGGGTCACTTTGGAGAGTAAAAAGGGACAGTAAATTATAAATATGTTGGGGGTCACAGGCAAAAACTAGAGTTGTCTGACAAACCTGGGATCACTATACTGAAAGCTACCGTGGTCTTAATTAAATTTAACATTTCCTAAGTACCTCTGCACCAGACATTGTTCCCTTCCATAATAGGGCACAGACATGTCCACAAATAAATAACATGACAGAGGGCTAAATGCAATGATGGAACAGGTGCAAAGGCCACTAAAGGAGGGCAAGGTCACCATCTGGGGCAGTGACAGGGAGGGTGGATAGGGAAGGTTTCAGTCAAGGAGATTTGAAAGACCAATGTTTCACAGACATATAGATGGGGGCGGGGGCTCTAGAAGGGGAGAACTGCAGCTGTGAAGTCACAGGTAATTGAAGGTACACAGCACGTTGCAGGGATTGTTAAGAAGTGTGGCACTGATGGAAAGCAGAGTGTGAAGCAGCAGTGTCAGGAGGTGGAAGCTAAATGGAAGGCAGGTCAGGAACAGCCCTGTAGGCCATGGACATATCTGCTTAGGGCAGGCCCAGCAAACTGCAGCCCATATGGGCTAAATCCATTCTGCTATTTGTTTTTGAAAAATAAAGTATTATTGGAATACAACCAAACTTATTCATGATGTGTCATATATGGCTGCTTTCACACTACAACAGCAGAGTTGAGTAGTTACAACATAGACTATATATGGCCTACAAAACCTAAAATACCTGCTCTTTCTTTTCACAGAAAGTTTGGCGATGCCTGGCTAAAAGCCATGGTGGAAATACTGAAGGGCTTTAAATAATAATGTAAACATATCTCTGATTAAGAAAGATCTCATGGGGTAGGAGGGAGGATAGAGTTGTTGGGGAAGAAAGATGGGGACCTACTGTGATAGACTTTATTCATGCAATTAACCTTTATTGAGGGCCCACTATATGCTAGACACTCTGCTAGGCTGGAAGCTCAGAGATGAATATACAATCCTCCTCGTGACTCTCGCAAATCAGACAAGAAAAGGTAAGGATCTGGACCAAGGCAGTAGAAACAAGGATGGATAGGAGAGGTTTAGAGAGATGGAGCTGGAGATTCAGGGCTCCAGGTTTGGGACAGTTGTTGGTGGTGCCCTTCTCTGAAATGAGGACACTCCAGGAGAAGGAGGCTTACTTCCACTTAGCTCCTCCCTGGCCTCCTTGAACTCACTACATTTGCTCTGTTACATAACATTGTTAGGTGCTTTCTAAAGACATAGATGTTTTGACTGGATTCAGCTTTATCTAATACTGTTACCTGAACAAGAACTAATTTTAGAGTGTACACCATCCTCATTCATTTTCATCTAGAAAAGAGCCAAGTCCTACGTAGTTTGGAAGAAAAGGTCCCCCATGGGCCCATGGAAAACGTATGCTACAGCTACTTCCCTGAGCCAGCAGGGAGAAGGGACTGACTCCCTCATGCTGGTAAACTCAGTAACAGATTGGCTCCCCTGACCATAGTAGGTGCTCAACAAATGTGCATTGGATGAAAATCTGAGATTGAATCACTTAGGGTCCTGGCGAAAACAGATAGTACATCAAGGGCTTCCATCACAGTCTGTTTAGTGGAGGGGCTATTTACAACGGTGAGGGCAAGTGAGTAGAAGCATTGGGCATGGTGACACAACCAGAGACTAGCAACAGTGGAAACCGTGCCCTCTTCTCGACCTGGAGGGGAGGGAAAGCTGTCACTAAGCCCAGTGTGAGGCACATCCATGAAAGAGCAGGGGCTGAGCTGAGGCTATAAGGAATTTCAGCCACTAAGGAACCTACAACCTAGTATGAAGGGAGAGGGGGCAGAAGGGGAAAGTGTGAGAGTAAAGACTCCTACTCTCTGATCTGCTTGTGTCTCTGTTGGCTGACCCTCATCAGAGGCCTCAGAGCAGGGGAGCCAGGACAACACCGGGGGTAGCGGCCATCCTCCCAGCAGACAGCTGGGAAGAAGAGCCTCTTTTTGATTTCTTTTAGTTTTGCAGAACTTGGGTCTCATCACACTTGCAGTATTGAATTATTAGCAGCAGTATTGAAGTACTTGGATAGACGTATCATTATTTAGCTAAATAAATATTCACTGGTTGTATATTCCTGCAAGTAGCTCTGACACTCGTAACAAGTGCCAGGTGCTTTACTGTGAGTCATGGACAGAGATGGCTAGAGCAGGGGTCCCCAGCCCCCGGGCTGCGAACTGCTACTGGTCTTCGCCTGTTAGGAACCTGGCCGCACAGCAGGTGAGTGGTGGACAATCAAGTGAAGCTTCATCTGCCGCTCTGCATTGCTCTCTGTGCAGCCTGAACCGTCCCCCCTCATCGTGCGCATCACCGCCTGAACCATCCCCCCGTCCCCACATCCCCCATTCGTGGAAAAATTGTCTTCCATAAAACTGGTCCCTGGTGCCAAAAAAGGTTTGGGGACCACTGGAGAGGATCCTGCACAGACAGAGCCATATGTGAGCATTTTTGTGCAGAAAGCTTTCTGCATATTCCAGTATCATAGATTACTGGAAGTGGAATCCCGTGCCAAGGGGGATTTACAGTTCACCTTTTGATAAGTTCACAGTTCACCTTTTGACAGTCTGCTTTCTTGTATACTCCAAAAAGGCTCTAAAGTATTTGAGCTTGTCCATTTCACCACAGCTTCTTTCTCCCTGGTCACCAGTGAGCTTAAGCATCTTTTCATATGTTGATCAGTCCTTTGTCATTTTTCTTTTGTGAAACATAGTGGTTTAGCGCTTGGTGTTTGAAGCCAAGACTGCTTTGTGAATTCAGACCCTGTCTTTGCCACTTATTTGCTGTGTGACCTTAGACAAGTTATTTTTCCCCCATTCCTCATTTGTGAATTGGAGAAATGAGGCTATCTACCCTTTGGGGTTTTGGAGACTGGTAAGTACTTAGACATGCCTAACATATAGTGACCTTGATGTAAGGATTAGCTATCATACTTGCCTACATTGTTTGTCCATTTTCCTCTCCCAGTGTTATTGAAGTATGACCAAGGCTGAGGACCAACAGGCAGAAGGGAGCCCATTTCTGCAGCTCCTATCCTATTTCTGAAATGGTCTGCTGTCCCTGTAACATGACCCTGCAGTGACATGGTAACACTTTACTTCCTACCTGGATCACAGACAACCGCGTGTTTAGAGCAGGGCGGAAGGTTCATCTTGAGCGCATTTGTTCAGGCGTCTTTGGGGTCCTGAGCTGTCAGAATTTGACCAGAGGTTCTCCCAGAGTCCATTTTGCCCCAGGGAGGGACAGCCAGCTCTGGTGCATTCACTACTCTGGGCAAGCCCGGAGGCCTTTCGAGCTGGGCCAGCCTTTTCTCAGGCAGCCGCCAGATGGAACTGCTCTGAGCTCTGGGCCTGTGGGAGGCCAGGTGCTCTGTGCCCTCACTTGCAGCAGCGGCTGAGGGCTGTGGTTGTGGCTGCCTGAGCTATTGCTGCTGTTGGGGAGATCACACGCCCACAAGGGGAATGCCTCAAGTTGCTGAAAAAAATTTTTTTGAAGCAGGAAGAGAAGAGCTGCTTCCTTTGTAGGCCAGCCTCACTGTTACGCAACTCTGACTGTACGTTTTCTGACTTTCGGTACAAGTGAAGGTCACCTTAAGATAAATTGAAATTCTTATATCAAGGTCACAGGAAAGTTCAAGTGTGTAAGCATGTTTTAGGTGTTGCTTGGAGATGAATGTATGTTTAGCGTCCTACAGTGAGACTGAGGCTTACACGGGCAATGCCAGGAAGTCACCGTCACATCCAGCATAGCCAGCACCAGCACCTGCATCACTTTCTTTATTGAAGCCACTACATGCCAGGAACTGCCTGACGTGTCAGCTCTCATTCTCATAGTCATAGAGCAAGGAAGATATTATACCAGTTTCAATGATGAGGAAATCAAAGTTCAGAAAGTTTAACTGTCAGGACCAAGATCCTTCAGCCAGAAAGTGGCAAGTCACGTTTTGAAAACATCTTTTTGATGTTATCAAAGTTTGTGTTCTTTCCACTGCCCCATGCATGTAGTTGCAGAATTTAGAATTGGAAGAGACTTTAGAGTTCGGAATTTCTCTGTGCCCAAGATCACAAAGTTAGTTATTGGCAACATTAGAACTAATATCTTCTATCTCCTAGACAAGTATTACTTTTTCTAGCAGATGAGTTTGTCTCATGAAAATCTTAGCTAAAAAATTGCTAGGTGAATAAGCAACGTGTAGTAGTTGGGAGTCAGCTGGGGAAGGTAGAAAGGGGTTATAGGTTGTGGATTCAGATTTTGGTTCTACCACTTCCTAGCTGTGTGGGCAAGTTACACAAGCCTCAGTTTATCATCTGTAAAATGGCAGTAATAATAATACCGAAATAAAAATACTGAAAATGAGTTGATGTAAGCCATATAGTATGTACTAGGTAGTTAAGTTATCCGTCCCTAGAAGAACGATTTTGAAATAGTGTTGGATACAAGACTTTTTTTCAAACTCAGGTTAGCTTGAAAGTGAGATCTGAAAAGGCAGGGCTGTTTGTTAAAACTGGAAGCTTAGTTAAGAGCACAGGCTCTAGAATCAAGACTGTGTGCATTCACACACCAGTCAAAATGGCTATCATCAAAAAATCCACAAACAAGAAATGCTGGAGAGGGTGTGGAAGGAAGGGAACCCTCCTGCACTGTTGGTGGGAGTGTAACTTGGTGCAGCTACTATGGAGAACAGTATGGAGATTCCTTAAAAACTAAAAGTAGAGCTACCATATGATCTAGCAATCCACTCCTGGCATATATCTGGAGAAAAACATGGTCCAAAAGGATACATGCACCCCAGTGTTCATTGCAGCACTGCTAACAATAGCCAAGAGATGGAAGCAACCTAAATGTCCATCGACAGGGGAATGGATAAAGAAGACGTTGTACATATATACAATGGAATATTACTCAGTCACTAAAACGAATGAAATAATGCCATTTGCAGCAACATGGATAGACCTAGAGATTGTCATACGGAGTGAAGTAAGTCAGACAAAGAGAAATATCATATGATATCACTTATATGTGGAACCTAAAAATAAATGATACAAATGAACTTATGTATGAAACAGAAACAGACTCATAGACTTAGAGAATGAACTTATGGTTACCAGGGGGAAGGGATAGTTAGGGAGTTTGGGATTGACATGTACACACTGCTATATTTAAAATGGATAACCAGGGCTTCCCTGGTGGCACCGTGGTTGAGAGTCCACCTGTCGATGCAGGGGACGCGGGTTCGTGCCCAGGTCCGGGAGGATCCCACATGCCGCGGAGCAGCTGGGCCCGTGAGCTGTGGCCACTGAGCCTGCACGTCCCGAGCCTGTGCTCCGCAATGGGAGAGGCCACAACAAAGACCTACTGTATAGCATAGGGAACTCTGCTCAATATTATGTTACAACCTAAATGGGAAAAGAATTTGAAAAAGAATAGATACATGTATATGTATAACTGAATCACTTTGCTGTACACCTGAAACTATCACAACATTGTTAATCAGCTCTACTTTAATATAAAATAAAAAGTTAAAAAAGAAAGACTGTGAGCATTCAAATATCAGCTTTGTCACTGGATAACAGAGTGACCTCAGGCAAATCACCTAATCTCCCTGTGTCTCAATCACTCATCTGTGATTGAGAGTAATCATGATATTTATCTCATTAGGGCTGTGCATGGATTACATGAGGCAATGCAGGAAAAGGATGAGCATGGCATATTGACACAGTAGATTCCCAGCAAATGATCGTCATTGTAATAATTAAAAAACCTAGGATCTGAGAGTGGAACTTATATCATAAAGTAACAATAAATACAAAAGCAGAAAGACCAGCTCTATGGATTCAGAGCACATTTTTAAAATAGAAATTTACTGTCCTGTCTATACACAGCTTGATTTTGCGGGGAAGCTCTAATACTGATGGATGCAGTTTGGCCAACCATTTAACAAGTTGGCTTTCTAAAAATAAGTCATGATTTGGCTGAAGACACACAAAAGGGGGACCTGCCCTCTACACACTAGTGATAGAAATGAGAATTATTACTACTGTTCTAGAGGACAATTGAATAATATATAAAAAGTCTTAAAAATGTGTATGCTCTTTGATCCATTCTTTAGCTTTACTTAACAGTCAAGGATGTCCACAAAGGCTCACTCATTTATTTATTCAAAAAATACCTATTAAGTACCTACTATGTGCCCTTACTAGGCTCTGGAGATAGCATAGAGAAAAATGGAGTCACAGCACTGCTCTCATGAAACTAATAATCTAGAAGGGAAGATCACCATTAGACAAAGAATTACATGGCCGATTAAGTAATCATACCTATGTTAAAAGCAATGAAGGAGCTGTGTAGGGACTATGCCCACAAACAACCAAGAGGTTTGATCTAGCCTGGGCAGTATAGGAAGGCCTCTTGGAGGAAGATGCATTTTGGCTAAGTCCTGAGACACAGCATGCTTGAAGGAGCACTCCAAGCAGATGAAGAATCGTATGCCAAGGCCATGATCCCCCCAGCTGCCATGTGGCAAAGGATTTGGAGGAGGCTATGAGGAGCCTGGTTGGAAAGCTTCAACCACACAGATGTCCATCACATAATTATTTACAAGAATGAAAAGCTAAAAGAACAAAAACAAAACCCTAAATGTCTAACAATAAAGAATTGGTTAAATAAATTATGGTACATCCAGTCAAAGCAATAAAGTAGCCCTACATAGCCTGTTGTAGCATAGAAGAAATGCATGATATATTGTTTCATGAACAAAATTTACAAAACTGTAAACACTGTGTAATCCTATTTTTAGTATGCATAGGCACAGAGAAATGTGGGAGCCCATATGCCAACATGTTAATAGTAGTTATCTCTGGATGCTGGTATAATAGGATTTTTCATTTTCTTCTCTTTTGTTTATCCATACTTTACAGTGACCACACACACACACACACACACAGTATGACTACGTTACTTTTGTAACAGGAAACCTTTTTTTTGAAGGTTATACTAGGTTGGCAGTTTAATACAGTGGTGAAGTGTAGGCACCTCCAGAGGTGTCAGACTTGGCTTTGCCTCCACCCATCTCAACGTTGGGACCCCAGGAACATTTCCGTGAGCCTAACTTGCCACTCTGCAAAGTGCGTTGTGATTCTCGTGAGGATTAAATAACGTAAGGTCTACAAAGTGCTTAGTACAGTGTCTGGCCCGTTAGTAGAAGCTCAGCAATGTTAGCTAATAATATTGAAAAGAAATACAACCAACATCTACAAACATTCACCCGCATAAGAGCTTCTTTAGGCTGCTTGCTTTTGCATTTAGGACAGTGTCAGGGGAAGAGGGTCACAATCTACAATCGTGATTGCTCATATTGTACCTGCTGGGATAGCAGGGAGGGGTGAGGGAGAGTGCCCAGAAATAGGCTGGGTAGAGCTGACCAAAGGTTTCCATGGCAAACCACGTGACTGGCAGATTCTCTCCACAGCCCACCCCCAATTCCTCTCCTCCTCTCTCTCTACCTCCTACCCTTTCCTCTCACTTTCTTCCCACCACCTCCTTCCTATTGTCTATGCTGACTGTAAATTCCCTGAGGCCTTGGGACAGGTTGTACATCAGCTCCCCATAGCCAGCACCTACTGCTGTGTTGTGTACAGCTGCCCCCCCTTGTCTGTTGTAAGCAGGGTGCCCTATTGGAGATTTCCCCCATTGGGTGTGACGTTGAATAGGAGTGGTAGTGGTAGTGCGGAGGAATGGAAGGGATAGACAGATGCAAGAGATATTTCAAAGGAAAATAAAAGATCTTGGTGAAGGATGAAGAGAACACAAATTTTGGAGTCAAACAGACCTGAGTTTGAATCCCAGTTCTATTTTTTAAAACTACTTTTAGCTCTGTTTTCTAACCTCAGGCAAATTCTTTAACCCCTCTAAGCCTTTGTTTCCTTATTTAAAGATGGAGATAATATTGTCTACCTCCTTGCCTGTTGTGAGGATTAAATGAGGCAAGGTATGAAAATACCCAGCGTGGTGCCTGGCATCCTATTTAGATTAGTTTTCTTTTCTCCTCTCCAGGGTTCTGAGAGTGGGGTTGATGGAGGAATGGTGGTATCCTTCAGAAAACTAGGAAGCAGAAAGCCACCTTGTTCTGTTGGTGAAGATGAGTGTGACTTCAGGTATGTTGACTTTGAGATGCTGTTAAGATAGCCAGTTGGAAATGTCCATCCAATAAGTAAAATGAGGGATAGCAGAAATTTCTGAACCATTTTCATAGTTTACGTCCATCTTTATAGGTGTAGATAGGAGGAGGTGAGAGCTGTGAAAGGGAGAGCACAGAGAGGAAAAAAAATGTTCTGAGTTCAAGATTGTGGAGGGAACAATTTCAAAGTTTGATACAGGGTGATGAATGGATGAGGTTGGGAGAAGTTCAAAGTCACCAGAAGTAAGAAAGTCAAGAAACTAAAACATACACTTGTTTTTGTCACAAGGAAAAAAATTCTTGAGATCCTTCAACATAATCCACCTGCCAGAACCAGCATAAACTCTGTTCTCTCTGAACATACCTGGCACATTCTCCTCTCTGCACTGTTACCCACCATCCAGGAAGCTCTACCAAGATGGTGACAACCCTTCTAGGTCCAGTACAGGTCTTACTTCTGTGAATACTTTCTCCGCTCTCCAGCTGACCCCAGTCTATCTCTCCTGCCTCTAAACTCCTAAAGCATTTCTTGACTACTGCTTTTTTAGCATTTATTCTTCATGCCTGGGATGGGAAGTGGATTTCATCCCACATGCCAATACTGGTCAACTCCCAGTAGCTGCTCAGAGAAGAAATCTAAGACATTTTCCAGATTCTGTGGGAAGAAGCCATGATCGATATGCATGTCTGTCAAGAGCTCTGGTGTGAAGAGGGTAGCCCATGTCCTGGGTATTTTCCAGCCATGATAAATGGCTCTCTTAGTTTGAGTTCCCCAAAAGAAGATGCCGAGACAAAAGTGAAGGTGCAGGTAGTTTATCTGGGAACCACAAATGACGCAATGCAGAAGATGAGACAAAGAGGGAGAAAAGTAAAATGTGGGTTACCACTGGATACAGGGTGATGAATGGATGAGGTTGGGAGTTTCCCGCACTCCTTCTGAGGACTCTCTGGGAAACTGTGTTGTCTCCTCAGGACCCTCCACTGGAATATGGGAGGCTGGGCATTGATCCACCCACTCTCATCCCCTGTTGACTGACGGTTGCCCCCAGTGGTGCCAGAGCAAACCCTCAGGCAGAGAACAAGAGCGGTACGAACACCTGAGTGAAAAGTTGCCAGAATGTGATAAAGGGTCTCTCTCAGGTGAAGCCAGGTGAAGATAGACTGGGCATCCACAGGTCTGCTACAATGGCTTGGTCACACTGCTTTTTCAGTGCTTTTCTTCTTATTTCTGTTAGCTGCTTGAAGGCAGAGCCCCATGAAAAGCGTATGCACAATGCCTAACACCTAAAAAGTGTTCAGTCGGTATATAGTCAATGATTGTTGATTAACCTATGAAGAGAGAGAAAAGGGAGAACGATTAGATTCATCATTTGGAGTTTCTTGTTTAAAGCCCAAGATTGTGCTGATTGAATTACCTGCTATAAAATCCAGCTATTTGGCCAAAGCAGCGTGCTTCTAATCTAGATCATTTTCATCACACAGGCATCGCTCAGAAGTCCAGAGAACAAGAGAGACAGCCTGCTCCCAGGAAAACAATTCTGGGTTCTAAGAAAAAGTGGAGGATGATTTAATGAAAGCACTTGGACTCAGAGACTGCCCCCTCCTACGAATGGAGCAGGGTGAATTGCCCTGCGAGGCCTCTGAAAGGGCTTCCTTAAGATGGGGTAATGGGTCATCCAATCACAAAAATATGATGCCTTTTACATTTTAAAACTATCCTTTGAAGTCAAAAGCACCTCTTCCTTCAACTTTCTTGGATAATGAGTGCTAACCAAACAAAATAAAAATGCTTTAAAAGGTGTACACCCCTGCAGTAATCTGTATCAGAATCTCACTGCTATGAACTGAATTATGCCCCCACAAAATTCATATGCTGAAGCCCTAAACCCTAATGTGATTATATTTAGAGATAGGGCCTATAAGGAAGTAACTAAGTTTAAATGAGGCCATAAGGGAAGGGCCCTGATCTGATAGATTAGTGTCCTTAAAAGAAGAGACCACAGCCAGTGCTCTCTCCGTCTGTCTGTCTGTCTCTTTCTGTGTCTCTGCCTCTTTCTCCCCCTCTATATCTCTGTCTCTCTCCCCTCCTGCTTCCTTCACCCCCAACAGTGTGGACATAGCAAGAAGCCAGCTACCTACAGGCCAGGAAGAGATCCCTCACCAGAAACTGAATTGGCTGGCACCATGATACTGGATTTTCCAGCCTCCAGAACCATGAGAAAAAGCAGTTTCCGTTGTTTAAGCCACCCAATTTGTGGCATTTTGTTGTGGCAGACCAAGCTGACTAATACAATCACTCTAGTCCCTTCCCTAATGGTTCGTGCTGAAGTCCCAGAAGCAGTGCTACCAAAATGAGTCTTCCACTGGAAGAGGGCTTTCTCATCTGAAAGTCTCACTACGATTTCTATCACAGCCTTGAAGGGGAATTTGACCAGGAATTTTTATGCACATTCCAGAATTAGAGAACTGAGGTTCCCTGGGATTTAGCCCAATGCCCAGCTCATAGTAGAAGCTCAAAAAATGTTTGGTGGATGTAACCTTGGAGCATCCCATGCAATGGAGTATCTGACTTCTCTCCCAGAGCTCATTATCCTCAACACTGCCTTTTCCCTAATGTCACATAGTTTAAGGTACTAAGAAAGGGCTTCTCAAAGCTACCTGAAGTTGTAATTTGGGTTCAGAATCCTAGCTGAGTAATCTTGGGCTGGTTAAAGTTTTAGTTTGGGTTCCCCAAGAAAACTTCAAATCCAAGTAGTTTATTAGGGAGGTACAGGAGACACCTGTATGGTGGTGGGAAGATGACAGGGAAAGGAAGGCAGCCATTCAATTTGTGTTATCAAGCAGGTCACCGCTGTGAGCCACTGGAGCTTAATCCCCCTGGGGAACTCTGGGGATCAGGGTAGAACACATGCCTCAGAATTAAATCCCCACCCTGCCACTAAGGGGCGAGGGAGCCTGGGAATTTATACACCAACTCCTGTCAATTACTAGCTGATGGCTGCTCCTGGAGGATATTTATTCCCCAACACATCTGTCATGCCGGAACACAGAAGGCTCCTGAGAGCTTCTGGCCAGCAGAAGCTCTCAGGCCAAGTTTTGGCATTTAGAAGTTGAACTGGTTGGGCTTCCCTGGTGGCGCAGTGGTTGAGAATCTGCCTGCCAATGCAGGGGACATGGGTTTGAGCCCTGGTCTGGGAAGATCCCACATGCCGCGGAGGAACTAGGTGGGGCACAGAAAGCATCTGCCATCCGGAAAAGAAAGACTAGTACCCAATTCATTAGATGAGCTGATATTTGTAATGTACTTAGAACGATGTATGGTATACAAATGCTCTGAGTGTGGCAGATTGTATTTTCCGTACACAGACAGAGAAATTTTCTGGTCCCATATGCTCTTCAAGAACCTTGACATTCCCTATTAAGGGGTGGAGTCTACTTCCCCTCTCCTTGAACCCAGTGGGACTTTGTGACTGCCTTGATGAACACAACGCTGCAGAAGTGAAGCTCTGGCTTCCAAGGCTAGGTCATATGGGTCTGCCTGTCACTCTGTCTCTCTCGGTCTGTCTTTCTCTGTATATGAATATGTATGCGTGCGCACACACACACACACACACACACACACACACACACACACACACCTTGGGAGCCCTACCCTGAAGATACTACTCTGGAGAGATCACACTAAGAGACAACGTAGGAACAGAGAGAGATCGCCAAGGAGCCTCAGCTGTTGGAGTTGTCCCGGATCAGGTGCCTGCTGGGTGAGCAAAGAAGCCTTTGAGATGATCTCAGCCACAGTTGCCTTATAGCCACAACCGCAGGAGAGACCCTGAGCCAGATATGCCCAGTTAGGCTGGACCTCAATCCCTGATCCACAGAAACCAGGAGAGATAATAAATAATCATTGTTATTTTAAGACACTAAGTTTTGAGATAAATTCTGTGTAGCCATAGTAACTGAAACAGTGCTTGATAAATAAAATAAATACAATCTCACCTCCTCTACTCACAACCCCTCCTGAGATATGAAAGGAAACCTTCATATTCTGGATTTCACATTCTAGCAGATGGTTTTAGCCCAAGCTCATGTTTTTCTAAAAGTCAGATTTTCACAATGTCGATATGGTAAGGTTTTATGTTAAAGTTGTTACGTTAAGGTTAATGTGCAAAGGTTAGGTTTAGTCCTGGATTGGACATTTCGGTGATTCCTCAGTACCCATTTTGCTTGTCTTCCATCAGTAGCAGCTTGGTGGTTTGATCACTCACCTCCAGCTCCAGAAGTAGGCTATGAATGATCTAAGCCATCAGGGAATCCCAGGCCTCTTGCCAATGATTGGACCACACAAGTCAGGCACAAGCCAGTCAACACTTGGCTTTCCCCTAGGATTGGTTAGGGATGGTATAATCAGTGCCACATGCAGGACTTTTGCTGGGGTTTCTGGGACATAGAAGCCTTCTTCTTCTGGGAAGTATTGGGTTTAGACTGCAAGCTGGAACCATTGTAGTCATTTTGGTACCATGAGGGAAACCAGCCTGAGGATGGAATCAACACACAAAAGAGGAAGATGGAAAGAAGCACATAGTCTAGAGCCTTGATCAAGCCATGCCTAAAGCCCAGACTACATCTGCATTTTCAGGTATGGGAGCCAGGAAGTTGCCTTTATTGCATAAACCACTTTGGTATGGATTTTCTCTTACTTATAACCAAAAGTGTCCTAATTAATTCAGGTATCGACATATCAGACATTGTCACTAGAATTAATCAGTTAGTCTAGTGACTAATGTCACTAGAGCTGTTCTCCATAGGTGGAAGAGAGGAACAATATTTAATCTATATAAAATTTCCTAAGACTCTCTTTGGACATATTTCTATAAAACCTTGAGTTTTGCCAAGAAAATAGCTACCATTTTCCTGGCTACATCTTGGGTATAAGTGTGTACACATTCTGACATTAGTAAGGAAGGAGCTGTCCCCAGCCTTTCTCCTAGCTTCTGGTGGCCTCAGAAATTCCTTGGTTTGTGGATGGCCATCTTCTCCCTGTCTCTTCATATCATTTTCCCTCTCTGGGTGTCTATGTCCAGATTTCCCATTTTAAAAGGATACCAGTCATATTGGATTAGGGCGCATTGTAATGACCTCATTCTAACTCAATTACCTCTTTATGGACCTGATTTCCAAATGAGGTCACATTCTGAAGTACTAGGGGTTAGGACTTCAACGTATCTTTATTAGGGGAAACAAGTCATCCCATAACAGTGGGATAGAGGGAGTGACTTGAGAGGGTGTATATGGAAATGACAAGACACCAAACATAGGAAAGTTAACAAAAACACTTTATCAAACACAATTTTGGAGTTGTCCATATGTAAGAATGCCTTGCTTTAATTTGTAGGAGAATGGAAAGTACAGGGTTCCTGACAGAGACACATTTCTTTACTGAGACCGGTGATGAGATGAAAGAATCAGAGCCAGGTTCCTGAAACACAGAGCCTGTGTTGCCTTTTTTTCTGGCCTAGATATTTCCATTACAACAATCTCTGTTTTGTTGGGTGATTTTTTTTTCTTCAGGGGATACACACAAAGCTTTGACTTATATTATTCTCATTGCATCCAACTGAATGAAATTTATGAAACTTCTTGTACAGTGTGCTCATTGTTTGGCTTGGGATAATTGAAGTGTCAGGAATATTTGCTTATTGAAAACAACTCCAGAAGGCCCTGTAACCCAACAGGCTCGGGCTACACGGCATGCCACCCTTGGGACAGCTATGTCCTAATGCCTTTCACGGCAGGAGCATCTTCCCAGGTAAATTAATTTAACACCTGGGGAGGGGCACTGGCTTAGGAGTCAGAGGGCCTTATTTCTAATAGGAACTTCACAGTTCACTTGCCATTTGACTGTAACTTTGAATAAATCATTTAACTTCTCTGGGCTTCAGAGTTAAGTAGACCTGAATAGCATGGTCTTATCTACTTCATAGGGATACTGTGTAGCTCAAAAGGGATAATCTATGTGCAAACACTTTATGAAGCAGAAAATGTTGTACAAATGTATATAATTAATGATAAAAATTAATTATTTCTACTTCCACTCAGAGGATAATGTTGAACTAAGGAACTATAATAGGTCAATGTTCTGATGATTCTCCATTTTCTCCCCAAGATCTGTCTTCCACCCTTTTCTGCCCTGCTTTTTGCTCTGGGAGGCTGAATACTACAGACTGCATTAACTAGACCTTCCTCATCTTGTGGCTTCTGGTTGAGTTTGACCCATGAGGTGTGCTGATCAGAAATGAAAAGGTGGGAGGAGAGAAAGGTTTATACCTCTTGCTCTCTCCTTGGCCATTAGAGGTTTGGCAGCAGCTATGTTCTCCTACAGCCACAGCTCTGACTGGACAGCCTCTTCTACTCCTTTAGCCCTCACTGCACTTCAGGTAATATCAGTACCTCTTCTCCTCTTCAGGTTGAGGAGGATAACAGTCACCACTGTGGCTGAACCTAATGCATGTAAACAGTCTCTTCATCACTACTCGGTCCTTTGTGTGTGCCATCTGTTTCCTGCGGATGCTGACTATAGCTATCCTGACCAAAATGTGGGCACTAACTCAACTTCTTCTGAGTGAACGATTGTCTCTTTTCTTCCAGTTGGACTGTGTTGTCTCTTTAGCCATTGGGTCTGCAAAATGATTCTTCTCTTATAGAAATGACCATCATTGCATCTTGAAGAATTACAGGGATTTGGAGGTCTTTGCTGTTTCCCATCAGCAAATGGATACTTTCTTTAGGTTTACGGGAGGCTAGGTCTCTGCCTGTTCTTTCTCTGGTACCTCCTACAACTCCCTGCATTTAGGCACTCCCCAAGTTCAGTCAGTCCTTCTCTCATGTCATCCACTCTGCTGTCAGCCAGCCCACAGGGAGCTTATCCCAGATCTTTACCTCTAGCCTCACCTCCTGACCCTGTGTCTTTAGTGGTACTCACTGAATCTCCACATGGATCATAGCCTCTTTTCTCTTTTTCACTCCCTGCCCCCAACTTCCCTATTTCTCTTCATGCTGCCCAGGCTGGAGTCTTGGCTCATCTTTAACATCTCCTTATGTGCAAGGAGGCACCGTGAACTAGTGCTTCTTCCCTTCAAAATAATTCTGTTGTTCCTCTTTGCACTCTCATTGTCTCAGTTCAGACCTCTCGGTACTTTCTGAATTTCTGTCACAGGATTTCCAATTGGCCTTCCTTTCTACAGTCTCTCCCCAGTTCAGTATAGCCCATAGACTTTCACCATGTTAGTTTTCCTGAATCTTGACTTTTGTTGCACCCCTTCTCTTCGTGACCTTTGATAACTCTGCTGCCCACAAGACAGAATCTGAACTCCTGACCTTGGCATTCAAAGCAATGCACAATCTGCTTCTTGACCTATTTATTCCCTAACAAACCCTCTCTGCTCTCCTCACTCCCTTCTGGATATGCAAGGACTTTCCAGTCTCCAGCCCAATGCTCACCTCGTACTCAGCTCCAGGAGTGACCCCTCCTGCCTCACGGTGTAAAACACCACCCATTTGTCACGATGAACCCAAAGGCTACTTGCTCTCTGAAACCTTGACCACTATAAGCCACAGTGGTATTTCCCTCCTGTCAACTCGACGAATTCCCAGGACATGTTTGTTGAACTGAAATTGTAACTCCTAAGGGCATTGTTTACACTTGTCATTTGAGACTTATATATCATGTTTGGGCCACATGTGTCTTGCACAGTAGGGTTAGGGTTTACCATTTATTGAATGAACAAACAAATACCTGAAGTACGCTGGCTTATTCAAACTGCTGATTCATTAAGAGGTTGGGCACTCACGTGTATTTTGTGTATTAGTGGGTCTGTATGCCACATGCTCATTCAGAGAGGCTTTGGGTCTAAAAAGGAATAGTGATGCTGGTGATGAGGATGATGATACAATGATGATAAGGATGATTAAAAACTGAAATGACTGCCATTTCCATTTATTGAGTACCTACTCTGTTCCAGTGCTCAACATACTTGATCTCTTTTTATGCTTATAGTCAACATATGAAGTAAGTATTATTACTACCTCTATATATTAGGAAATGGAGGCTCAGAGCAATTAAGTAAATTGCCCAAAATCATATGTCTGGTGGGGAGCAAGGCTGAATTTGAACCCGGTCTGGTGATGCTAGTTTGTTCTACCAACCAAACATCAAGCAACCTGTGGAAGTCTACTGAAGGCATCCAAGGATGCATTGTGTGGAAATGCATATGTGGTACCATGTCCATCTTAGCTTCCTTCCAGTGAGGGCAGAGGCCTCTCGTGAAGTTCTTTGTACCCCTCCAGTGATGCTGAGGACCAAGCCTTGCACATCAACAGCACTCAATAGTTTCTTCATTGATTCTAACCCACTGCATGCCTGAATTTCAAGTGTGTCTTGTGGAAGGACCTGGCCAGGATTGCACTATGGGTTCGCATAGGAATTCTTTTTCCATTCCACTCATATCATAAAACCTTTAGTTTATCTAATTACTTGTCTCTAGAGCTTTCCCCTTGACGGACCTTTGTACTGTTGTTGACTTAGCTAAACTGGCAGTGTTCCCCAGAATCCTCTTCCTTGTATGGTTCCAGGTTAGGGCTGGCACAGGAGAAATTTTCTTGAGATGGGGAAGGCAGAAAGGATGCAGCCACAACTCTCTGCAGATTGTTGTGGGGTTCCAGGAGGGCCCCCTTAGCTCATGCTGATCTAATGGCTTATCCTGTTGGCATGGAGCAGCACCTGGGCCTCCAGTTCCTTCAACTCCCACCCAGTCTCCTCCTTCAGATTCTCTGAGCTGCAAGCTTGCTGTGTGTGCAGTTCCATGGAGAAGGTGCCAGCTTTTGCAGGTCCCCTGCGTTGCCCAGTTTGGAGGTAATGAGAGACAGCCATGGGTTCCGGCCTGTGCTCATTGGTTCCAGTGTTTCCCACGCTTCCAGTTTGCGCTCCTTCCCCCACTTTCCTGGGTTCCTTCCTGATTATCAGAGCCGCTGGACTTCAGGTCCCCACCGGACACAGAGGCAACAGCCTGCCATCGAGTCCACCAGCTTCCGCAGCTTTTCAGGGTGTAATCTTTATAACAAATCTTTATTTCTGAATCAAGCAGCGGCTCTGCTTTTCTGATCAAACCCTAGCTGATACATCTCTCTTCCCCAGGCCCTCAGGATACAGTGTCTTTGATCACATGGCCACCCCAAAGAAATTTGTTCCTGGTGACTGGGCAAAGTCACCCTCAAAGCAGGATTGGTGAGCCTCTCATACCCTTTCTCCTTCCCTCCCCACAAGACTGGTGTTGTTTCTGGAGGCAAGAGCTAAATCAGATCTGACTTGTAATGAAACCCAGTGTAAGATGCCTCAGAGTTATTCAAGGCTGTACCTGCCCATGCAAACCTGAGCTGAACTCAGCTTTGCTGTCACTGCTTTTGGAGGCTGTGGGCTACCTCCACCCCTTTGTGGTTGCTCTCAAACATCACTGGTCTCCGGCTCCTGTGCATGGAGATGGGCTTGTGATTAGTCACAGTCAGACTGGAGGAAGGGGTTGCCTATAGTAAGTGCTATGATCCCACAGGCTCTGAAGACTGATGTCTTCATCCAGGTGTTTTAATGTCTGAAATTTCACCATTAGAGAGTCATTCCTTTGGATTATTTTTCCTGATGTTTGTTATTAAAGTGACACTCACCTTTGATAAAGGGATCATCAGCAGAGTGTAATAGAAAGAACATGGCTTCTGGAATCGTATATCTCTGAACTCAAATCCTATCTCTGCCATTTAGAATACCTGTGAGACTGCAATAAAATAATTATTTAACCTCTTCAAGCTGTAGTTTCCCTGCCTCTTAAAATGGGAATAATCATAATATCCAGTTCAGGCTATATCTTAGTCTGTTCAGGCTGCTATAACAAAAGTATCATAGACTTAGTGAGCAGCTTATAAATAACGGGAATTTATTCTTCCAGTCCTGTAGGCTGGTGAGAATCTGCTTCCTGGTTCATAGACAGCCATCTTCTTGCTGTGTCCTCACATGGTGGAAGGTCTCCTTTTATAAGGGAACTATTCCCATTTATGACTCCACTTTCATGACCTAATCACCTCCCAGAGGCCCACCTCCTAATACCATCACATTGGAGATTATGAATTTTGGGGGAACACAAATATTCCATCCATAGCAGTATACAAGCAAATAAATGTGAAAGTACCTAGCACAATACCTGGCACATAGGTGAAACTGAATAAATGTTAACATTTACTCCTGATTTCCTTTTCTCAAAGTGAGTTTTGCATTGGAATTCTTAAGTACTAGTGGGTACTGTGTCTGTGTCACCATTATTGCACTCCTGTCACAGTTGGGATCTAGTGGGTGAGTGTTAAGTATCTGCTATGAATATGTGTGTGTGTGTGTGTGTGTGTGTGTGTGTGTGTGTGTGTGTGTGTGTGTGTGTTTTAGAAAAGAGAAAGGTCACCAGAAGACCAGAAGATGAGATAAGTAAGTTTGGAAAGACTGGCTCATTTCCATCTACCTTTCTCCACTTCCACTGCCACCATTCCAATTCAAGTTGTCCTCTCTTTCGTGAATTATTTCAATAGTTTTACCTGGTTCTTTTGACTGTATTCTTATTTCTTTTTAGTGTATACTCTTCTTAGAAACCAGTGATCTTTTCAAAGTGCAAATCAGATTTTATTTAAACCCATTGATTCTTCAAATTCTACTTGGCATTTGATCTAAACTCTAATCTTGGCTTGGAAAGCACTCCACATCCTGGCTCCAGTCTATCCCTCCTCCCTCAACTTAATTTCCCTCTTCTCCCCACAACTCATTACACTTTAGCTATGCTAGAACTCTCTGAGAATTTTGGATCCATGAACTCAAGGCCTTTGCCCATGCTTCTCTCCTCTCTCTTCCCGCCCCACCACTTCTCTCTCCACCCTGTCTCTCTCTCCCTCCCTCCCCCTGGCCCCAATCTTCTGTCTGACTCCTACCCAAGCTTCACATCTTTGTTCATATGTAATTTCCTCAAGGAAACTTTCCTTGTTTCCTGATGGAACAAAATCAGGCCCACTTCTTATCTTTCTCATAGGAGAGCTCTTCTATGCTTTTCTTCTTACAGTCTATGTCACATTTCAAAATTATGGAATCATGTGTGTAGTTCCTTTCCGAGTGTTGTCTCCTCTTACAGAATGGGAATGACAGTCTTGTTCCCTCTACTCTGTCACCAGCAGCTCGCCCACTGCCCCGCACACATAGGTCTCAGTGCCGCTTAATGATGAATGAATACAGAGTAATCCTGGGATAAATCTAACTGGATGGGATTCACATTTTCTCTCCCACAGGGTCATAGTTCTTGAGTTTGTGATCCCAGAGTCTTACAAAAGCCACCCAGATAACACAGATCCTGTTTGCCTCTGTATTTAATTTTTTGTTTGTTTCCCTTTTCATTTTAAATTGAGGCATAACAGAGTAAACTGCACAAATGTTAAGGGCGCAGATGGTGAATTTTTCATTGTATACACCCGTGGAACCACCACCCCAATGAAGATTCAGAATGTCCCAGCATCTCATAGGCTCCTTTGTACCCTTCTGGTTCCATGACCTCCTTTCCCACCCCCGCCCTGGGCAGGTTAATCACTCTTCTGACCTCCATCACCATAGATTAGTTTTGTCTGCTTCAAAATTTTATGTAAATGGAATCATACAGCTGGTATGTTTTTGTCTGGCTTCTTTTTTTCAACATGTTTTGGGATCCGATCATGTTACTGTGTGTAGCAGTATGTTTTTTAAAAAAAAGTTATTTGTTTAATTGTTGAGTAGTATTTCACTGAATATATATGTATGTATATATATATATATGTATATATACGTACATGTATATATTACAGTTTATCCATTCTATTGTCCGACATTCAGTTGTTTTCAACTTTAGACTGTTATGAATAAAGCTGCTGTGAACTTTCATGCACATGTGTTTTGGTGGACACGTCTTTGGGGATAGAATGAGGAGTGGAACTGGTGGGTTTCTATCTTTAAACCAGGATCTTTTGATCTGTGGTGCATCTTTCAAAAAATTCTGGCACATCTCAATCTGAATTTACAGCTGAGGTAAGTCAGTGGTGATTATCCACATAGCACTAAGCTTCTTATTCGTGGGGAATCCTTCCTATGGCTTTTTAGTAATGGCATTCAGGGGTTTGTGTCAATGTCATTTAACAATTTGATACTGAGCCTGTGGGATGATAGGTCCAAGCAACTTAAAATTATACTCTTAACATGACTCTGCCTATTGAAGCTTACTAAGGAACCATAATAAGTCATCTCAAAAATGGTCATCTGAGACAATAAAAAAATGTTATTCTATATGTTTAAATCATTGAGCTACAGAAGCATTTCCAGGCCACATTTTTTCAATTACAGTGGTCCTAAGACAGTTGCTTTGACTGTTCCTATAAAATGCTTTAGCTATTCCTAATATGTCATTTACTCTCTGATTTATACTAATGTCGATAGAATATTGATCATTTGCTATAACCCAGTTGTGGAAGATTTTCTGACATAACTGTGTACTGATTTTTTTCCTTTCTCCCGGAACACATAGGGTTAGTAGGCTGTGACCATTACACAACATCCACCAAATTCTGTGTGCCCTTTTCCCAAAAGATAAATTACACTGAAGGCAGAAAAATGCAATCCCTGAAGATTCTCTTGCCAAAAAACCTTCTTGTCTTTAAGGACCTTTGCTTGTTGTTTGATTTTCTACGGGAGAATTTGCAAACATTTTCCTTAGTGTCCTGTATGAGGTAAGAGAAGCTCAGAGTCTGCCCCAGGGGATGTAATAAGTGCAGTTAGACCATCTTCCCCATTGGAGGCAGTGGGCCAGTCACTCTCCTGGACCACAGAGAGGGCTATGACCTCCCTTTGTCTGCTTCTGAGAACTCAATAGGCCTATCAGCTTGGGGGGCTGGGACCACCCAGCTGGGGAAAAATAGAACTTTTACCAGAGAGATGGGACCATGTGGGAAATATCTGAATCATGCTTTGAGTAAAAATGCAGAGACAACCACATCCATTTGGATACCTGCCTCTTAATGTCCTGAGACATCCTTCTCATTGCAATGAAAAGCATTCCAGGAATGGGAGGCAGCTCCCTATTTTGACTAAATTCTAAAATATCATTAAATGATTATATTTAATTCCCACTGTGAGCCTAACTAAGCAGGTACTGTCATCATCCCCAATTTAAATACAGGAAAATGGAGGCTCTTCGAGGCTGAGTGTTTTGTCTAAGCTTGCATAGCTTCTAAGAGGTGAAACAGAGATATGAACCCAGGCAGCCCAACTCCAGAGCCTGACAGGGTCTGGGGAAGAGCTGGCTCCAACACAGGGTGACAGCTTCCCATTCTCCCCCCTACCTTTTTAAGTTTCATCTGAAAATGTCATGCAGGGTCACCCTTACTGCACAGAGGAGATGAAGAAACAAATAAATATGGGGGAAGAGGAAATGGAAAATAGAACTCCCACTAGGGTCTGGCTATTAATGTGTTTGCACTGTTCCTACACTTGAATAGATCTGGTTCTGAGTCTGCTACTTAAAAGGAACCAAAAATGACCTTGAATTGAAACTCCTGCATAGGAAGGTGCCGTGATGAGCTCAGAGAGACCACAGCACACCTCTGCAAGGGCTCTGAGCACCATCGTCATGGTTGCTTCCAGTCGGCAAGAGGGGGCGGGAGAGGGGCAGTGGCGGGGCGGGGCGGGGCGAGTGGTGGATGCTGGTTAGGTGGTTTCAGTTCTGATGAACTGCCTGACTGCCAACACCAAGCCTGGGTTTTCCTCTCTACGGGATGGAGATGATGGGAGGGGAGGTGGCCTTTCCAAAGGGGAGACTCTTCCATCAGCGTCTTCTTAAGATGGTTTGCCTTTGTGGAGGCAAAGCCCTAGTTAACGTAAACATGGTGAGATGGGGGGTCCTCTAAAGCAAATACCAGTATCAACCAAGTTCTCCCCTCTTCGATCTCATCTCCTGTTGTTCTTCCTGTTTTCTCTGTTCGGCCACCTTTTGCTGTTCCTGGAACACACCAGGCACACTCCTGCCTTAGAGCCTTTGCATATGCTCTTTATTCTGCCCAGAAGCTTTCCCCCTAGCTACCCCTATGGCCTGCTTCCTTTCCTCTCTCAGGCCTTTCCTCAAACATCCTATTTTCAGTGAGACCTTCCCTAGTTACCTGTTATAACCACAGTTGCATTCTGAACTCCACCTACTGCCCAACACACAGGCCTGCTCCCTCTCCCCTTCCCATTGTTTATCTCCTCTAGCTGAAGCTTAGCTCCATGAGAGCAAGGATTTATGTCTGCTTGATTCCTGTCTATATTCCAGCATCCAGGCTAGTGTGCAGCCAGTACTCAATGAAAAACATGCTGAATAGATTAATGAGTAAATCAGTGAATCCTGGCTTTGCCATTTAGTAACTAGGCAACCTTTAGCAAATTAGTTAATTTGTGTTCTATACCTCATTTCTACTACAGTAAAATTGGGATAATTCCTACCCTCCTACTGTGAGTTTTAAACAAGATTACAGAAGTCCACACCAAGGACAATATTTGCATGTACTCAGTGATTTAGTTTGTGAGTTCGATGAAAGTAATACACATAATAGTAGTAAACATTTTTAGATTATTTATAGGAAATAACCTACCAGGCACTGCTTTAGCCACTTTATGTACCTTTATTCATTTAATTCGTACATCCTATAAGGTATGTACTATTATTTCATCATCCTTGTCTGAGAAATAAAGAAACTGCAGGACTAACTTGCCCAAGGCCATATGACTAGGAAAAAAATCACTGAGCCTGGATTTGAACTCAGGGCTATCTGTTTCCAAAGTCCATCACTTAACCACTTCCCCACACTGCTTCCCCCAGGCAAGAACACATAATTTATATAATACAGGTATAGAAAAACAGATTCAAGTAGTGAAAACTTCTATCTACAAATAGTTTATTTTTTAAACTGGTGGAATGTCTTCACAGATCAAACGTGATAATAATTCACTTTCTAAATCAACTGGAATATTTAGATAGTGGCCAAATTATATTTAACCCCAAGCCATGAAATACCTTTGGCCAAGAAATGCTACCATTGAGGAGATATTTGGAAACTGTGTTTTATTTAGACACAGTCTATATGAACCAATACATTTCCATTTTAAAATAGAGAGCAGTGTCATTTAGTTTCCAAAGTTCAGTGGAAACAAAAACCAGGGCCATGTAGACACACCCTAAACAAGCACCTGCTTTTGAGGCCGCCTCTAACATTATTATCCTGTTTTTCTCGTGAATTGGCTTCAATCACTTGTGATTCCTGTACATTTAGCATATCTCATAACCAGCCGTCATTCATAGTCTATTTTAAGTTTGGTTGTTAAAATACTTGGTTTCACTCATGAGAGAGAGCTCAGTGAGACTATGTCTTCTCCATTCATGGTGCTGGTTCTACAAGTCACTGCATACCCAGCAGGGAGGCATACACACACAAACTTTCCAAATCGTCTTTAAAGGCTTTCAGTTCCTTTTTTTCTTTTTTTGGTTTCTGTTGCCTTCCCAGTAATGGCTAAGACGTTGTCAGTTTGTCTTTCTTCTTGTAATTTCTCTAGAAGGCCTTGTGGCCCAGGCATTCAGTTGGGACCCAGTTTCAATCTCCCATTGGTTTTAGTCTGGCTCTCTTACTTGCAAGGAACAGAAAGTCATTTAAGCTAGCTCAAGACAAAGGGCTTTTAGCATATTGTATTATGTCACTTTATTTTTAAATGGTAAAAGAATGTTTGTGGAAATCCAAGAACGGGAGCCATATTAAATCTTGGCCTCAAAGAGCCCAGAGCTCAAAGGTGACTCTAGATTCAAGAAGCCTCCTGGCCCTTCAGCAGCAGAAGTTCATGGATCTTTGACTTCTATGATTGAAGTGACATGCTATATGTCTACTTCATCTCGTCCTAGTGCTAACTGATGGCTATTTTTCTTCATGCTCAGGGCCCTAAGACAGAATCTGATTGGTCCAGTCCTTCTTCCAGGGCAGACTGTAACTCCCTGACCAGCCTATGGATTGTGTACCGTTGGTTCAGGTGCCTGGGCCACAGCCAATCATTTATGGACAGAGGATGTGGGGCTCCGAGTACTAAACATGGCTTCCTGGGCCTGCCCCTGTGGCAAGAAGTGTGGGCAGGGTGGATCCCCTCAGAAGAGGCTGTGGGTGGGTTGGCACAGTGCTGACCTTTCCAGAATACTATCTTGTAAGAGACTAATGTGTTACCCAAATCACACAATCGTATACCAAGATAAGATGATATTATATTGACAAAGACAAAGATGCAACTTGGAAAGACATCTGCAAAACCACATGCATACGTCTTTGCAATTAGCGTGCTTAAAACATGAAACAAATTTCATTATTTCTTTGTGATATGTTTTATCTAAAAATGTTTATTCTTTTGCCTGATAAGTCAAGCTGTTAAAACCCTATGGCTTTCTTAGGACCTCCAAGTTTTGGTGAACAGATTACAGTCAGCACAATTCTAGCTGATGCCATTAATAGAGATTTCAGTGTGTTAACCAAACTGAAGCTGCATTAACCTTTGCAGTCGCCCAGCCAGTTATTCAGGTTTTGTTTTAATTGAGCTGGTCAGACCCATTGATTGGTTATTACCATTGACTAAATATACACAATACCATGGGCCACAGCTTTAAACACAGGCAGAATGTGTTTGTGACTTCAGAGGTCCCTTGTGTCAAACGTGTGATGCCCATGGTGCTGGTGAACTCTCCTCTAAGGATTGGCCCACTGCCACCCATGGACCCTGAAGAGCAAGGGAGATACAACGGGGACATTTCCATCAGGGTGATGATGTGAAGGAGTGTGGGTCAAGATCCAGGTCTGGATGCGTTGCTGCAGTGGCTGGGAGAGTTATGGTGGTGGTGGTGGGGGCTGCTGGTATAAAAGTATAAGGCATGACAAACTTGGCCTGCATTACAATTCTAGAGGAAAACCACCTGGGCAAAGACCAAATCCTCATGCATCTGTCTTAAGATGAGATGAGTCACTACCCGTGGCACGCGTTGGTGACCTGCATCTGTGTGAACTGTGCTCTCTTTTCTTGAGTCCCCAGCAGAAACCAGTCTCTCCTGACACTAGAAGTCCATAGCACTCTAGCTGTGTATCTCTGTGGTTTACATCACTTTCTACCTATATTAACAATCTGTCTCATTTTTCCCCACCCTCTGATGGAAATTTGTATTAAGATGAGATCAGTGTCTGATTTCTGCCTGGTGTTCCTGCCATTTAACAAATATTTGTTGGATGAATGAGAGTAAGAACCTAAATTGCCTTTTCAGTCACCAGATTGACTGTGGCCATGTTGCTTCATTGTTCTCTCTGCACAGTGACAGTATTTGACCCAGGAGGAATGTCTGAGATGGTATCATTGCCGAGTGAAGCTAATTTCAGTGTCAAGTTTATTTAAAATTTTCAAATATTTCTAATGTAGGCACTGTGAAGCACCATCAGTGTATCCCATAGTATATGGAAGGGTCCACAGGTACAGTTGATTACCAGCAGGAGGATGGAATTCCAGGGACAGATCAGAAAATCTTGAGTATATGGAGAGAAGGAAGTGGAGGAGGAGGAAGGGAGGGTAGTAGCTGACGTTTACTGACAGTTTGCCATGTGCCAGGCCCTGTTATAAACATTTTACATAATTAAGTTATTTAAAACCCACAACAGCCATATGGGGAAGTTACCATTATCCTGTTTTACAGGGGAGTCTGGTGCAAAACAGAGCAGGTTGTCCTGTGGTCTGTGCAGTCCGACTTGTTGGACTCCGGAACCCCCTTTTCCTTCTCCTTTTTCCTTCCCATTCTGTTTATACCTCATAAATTCAAAACATTCTTGATAAATGTTAAATATTGCTAAATATTAGATATTAAAATATGGTTTAATTAAGTGTAATTTATTCACTCATTAATTTATTAACAAAATTTCATGAACCATTATTATGTGACAGACACTTTTTCAACAGTAAGTATCAGGAAGGCTTGAATGGTCAAAAATGAGGTGATGATCATTCCTGATTTCATCCTTGAGGGGCCATGCTGGTTGTTTTCTGCTCTCACGGAAGTAAGCCTAGGTCTTTGATAGGCCTCAAAATAGAGTGTCAGGAAGATAGACAAGTCCGTTTTTTGCTGATATTAATACTTCTCGGAGCATAACGTTGGGGCAATGTTTTTCAAAATAAAACAAAACTTTCCTTCACTGGTGTGAGGATGGAGAGAGATGAAATGAAGGTGGGAGTCAGACAGCCCTGTCCTACCACAGCTGCATGTGCAGCTCCTCCAACAATCACTGTGTCTGCTTGGGCAGGTCTATTTTTCCAGTCACACCCGATGAACCTACTCTGACTTTCAAAGATACTACTCCAAAACCTCCAATGTTATTTGGATAAACAATTCCCACTCCCTGGAAGGGTCCCTTTATTCGTCATTTGTTTTTACTGTTGACACTTTTGGGTTGGTGATAGAGAAGGCTTTCTGGCTAGAAGCTTGAGGCTGTGTCTAAGACAAGGAAGCTAAGTCAAATGGCAGAAAGTTTCGATTTGGTCCTACCAGCCAAAAAAAAAATTCACCTTTCCAGGAATTTAAGTGTCCTGTGTACACACTGCCCAAAGAACAGCAGGGATTGCATAATTCTTCCAATATTATACTTAGGCAAAGTGGAGAATTGAAGTAGCATCCAGAATTCTGGTTTGGCAGCACAAGTACTTCACAATAATGCAACACTATTCACATGCCTAGAACAGCCAGGCATATACTGGCATTCAGTAAATATTTGTGGAATAAATGAGTGAATAGAAAAAAATCTAGAAAGGTATCAATTGTAAATGTTGAAAGTAATTTTCATCTCTTTAAATAGCTTCAAATTCTGGTTTTTCTATTATAAGTATGTGTTATTTGTATAATAATAGTTCTTTAAAAATGTAGCCTAGAGGGGTGGGATAGGGAGGGTGGGAGGGAGACGCAAGAGGGAGGAGATATGGGGATATATGTAATATATGTATATAGCTGATAGCTGATTCACTTTGTTATAAAGCAGAAACTAACACATCATTGTAAAGCAATTATACTCCAGTAAAGATGTTAAAAAAAAATGTAGCCTCAGTTTTCCAGGAAATTACTGATTTTAAGCTGTAGTGAGGGCAAAGATAGGCCTGGATTTTTCTGGCTTTATTATTGCCGAGCTCAGCTTTATTGTGAGTAGTATAGCTACAACACTTGTGGATAAGTTCCTGGAAGACTGGCCCTTTTCAGAATCTGGATCAAGTTAACACTTTCTAACCAGTGGGGAAGTAACTACTTTGTTCTCTAAGCAGAGGGCTTAAAATCACAGAATGTTGGAGGTTGTCTTGCCCAGTTTTCTTAGTTTTCAGGTGAAGAAACTGAATGTAGACCAGTGGTTGCTTAGCCTTGAGCAAGCCAATGGTGAAACTGGTAGTAGGACTCAGCTCTTCCAACTGTAAGCACATTTCCCCATTTCACTCTATCAGTCAGAAATCCAGCAAGGAACTGATGGCATACCTAACTGGGTAATTGAGGAAAATTTAATAAAGGATAAAGGGATTATTTAAAAGGTGTGGGCAGAGTTAAAGATGACCGGCAAAGGAAGCGAAGCATTCCAGGTCATGCAAAATGGAGAGCTGTTACATTCCTAGGCCTGAGGGAGGCAAGAGTGGGAGCAGTTATAGAACCTGGAGAGATTAGGGGTATTGAGAAGGTGCCCAATATACTGGGGCCTCCAGTAGAGGGACACAGTGCATCTGCAGCAACCTGGGGCCCTGAGAGCTGTGTGACAAATAGCCCAGCCTTATTCTTTTCCCAGCTAGAAGCCAAAGGTCAAGCAAGCTTGTTGACTCAGTTAAAAAAGGTTGACATCCCAGGGCATAGAGCAGTAAGGAAAGACGGAGGGTGGATTCCAGGGGCCTGTGGAAAATATCTGTCACATTTGAGCTATAGAAGATAAACTGCATCCTATCTGCTCTCACTTCAGCTTCAAATTGTTAATAACCTGGACAATTGAGGTTACATTTTAAAAACTATTATTATACATATTTATAATACATAATACATATTTATAATAGAAAAACCAGAACAATACAGCTATTTAAAGAGATTGTAATTACTTTCAACTCTTTTTTGTTTAATTGGGGTATAGTTGCTTTACAGTGTTGTGCTAGCTCCTGCTGCACAGTGAAGTGAACCAGCCATATGCATACGCATATCCCCTCCTTTTTGGATTTCCTTCCCATTTAGGTCACCACAGAGCACCGAACAGAGTTGCCCATGCTATATGGCAGGTCCTCATTAGTTATCTATTTTATACATAGTGATGTATATATGTCAATCCCAATCTCCCAATTCATCCCATCCCTCCTTTCCCCACTCTGGTGTCCACTCATTTGTTCTCTACGTCTGTGTCTCTATTTCTGCTTTGCAAATAGGTTCATCTGTACCATTTTTCTAGATTCCACATATATGCATTAATATACGATATTTGTTTTTCTCTTTCTGGCTTACTTCACTCTGTATGACAGTCTCTGGGTCCATCCACATCTTTACAAATGACCCAATTTCATTCCTTTTTATGTCTGAGTAATATTCCATAGTATATATGTACCACATCTTCTTTATCCATTCATCTGTTGATGGACATTTAGGTTGCTTCCATGTCCTGGCTATTGTAAATAGGTGCTGCAATGAACATTGGGGTGCATGTGTCTTTTTGAATTATGGTTTTCTCAGGGTATATGCCCAGTAGTAGGATTGCTGGGTCATATGGTAGCTATATTTTTAGTTTTTTAAGGAACCTCCATGCTGTTCTCCATAATGGCCGTATCAATTTACCTTCCCACCAACAGTGTAAGAGGATTTCCTTTTCTACACACCCTCTCTAGCATTTATTGTTTGTAGATTTTTTTGATGATGGCCATTCTGACTGGTGTGAGGTGATACCTCATTGTAGTTCTGATTTGCATTTCTCTAATAATTAGTGATGTTGAGTATCTTTTCATGTGCATCTTGGCCATCTGTATGTCTTCTTTGGAGAAATGTTTATTTAGATCTTCTGCCCATTTTTTGATTGGGTTTTTTTTTTTTTGATATTGAGCTGCATGAGCTGCTTGTATATTTTGGAGATTAATCCCTTGTCAGTTTCTTTGTTTGCAAGTATTTTCTCCATTCTGAGGGTTGTCTTTTTGTCTTGTTTATGTTTTCCTTTGCTGTGCAAAAGCTTTTAAGTTTCATTAGGTCCCACTTGTTTATTTTTGTTTTTATTTTCATTACTCTAGGTGGTGGGTCAAAAAAGGTCTTGCTGTGATTTGTGTCAAAGCGTGTTCTTCCTATGTTTTCTTCCAAGAGTTTTATAGTGTGTGGTCTTATATTTAGGTTTTAATCCATTTTGAGTTTATTTTTGTGTATGGTGTTAGGGTGTGTTCTAATTTTGTTCTTTTACATGTAGCTGTCCAGTTTTCCCAGCACCACTTATTAAAGAGACTGTCTTCTCCATTGTATATCCTTGCCTCCTTTGTCATAGATTAGGTGACCATAGGTGCATGGATTTATCTCTGGACTTTCTATCTTATTCCATTGATCAATATTTCTGTTTTTGTGCCAGTACCATACTGTCTTGATTACTGTAGCTTGGTAGTATAATCTGAAGTCAGGGAGCCTGATTCCTCCAGCTCCATTTTTCTTTCTCAAGATTGCTTTGGCTATTCGGGGTCTTTTGTGTTTCCATACAAATTGTAAAATTTTTGTTCTAATTCTGTGGAAAATGCCATTGGTGATTTGATAGGGATTGCATTGAATCTGTAGATTGCTTTGGGTAGTATAGTCGTTTTCACAATATTGATTCTTCCAATCCAAGAACATGGTATATCTCTCCATCTATTTGTGTCATCTTTGATTTCTTTCATCAGTATCATATAGTTTTCTAAGTACAGGTCTTATCCCTCCTTAGGTAGGTTTATTCCTAGGTTCTTTATTCTTTTTGTTGCAATGGTAAATGAGATTGTTTCTGTAATTTCTCTTTCTGATCTTTCGTTGTTAGTGTATAGGAATGCAAGAGACTTCTGTGCATTAATTTTGTATCCTGCTACTTTACCAAATTCGTTGATTAGCTCTAGTAGTTTTCTGGTGGCATCTTTAGGATTTTCTATGTATAGTGTCATGTCATTTACAAACAGTGACAGTTTTCCTTCTTCTCCAATTTGTATTCCTTTTATTTCTTTTTCTTCTCTGATTGCCATGGCTAGGACTTCCAAAACTATGTTGAATAATAGTGGTGAGAGTGGACGTCCTTGTCTTGTTCCTGATCTTAGAGGAAATGCTTTCAGTTTTTCACCATCAAGAATGATGTTTGCTATGGGTTTGTCATATATGGCCTTTATTATGTTGAGGTAGGTTCCCTCTGTGCCCACTTTCTGGAGAGTTTTTATCATAAATGGGTGTTGAATTTTGTCAAAATTATGATTGGTACTTTTCTAGACTTTTTATTCAACCATTCACCTATCCATTTATTCACCTATCCATTTATTCATGTCACAAATATTTATTGAATGTCAATGTGTGCCTCCCTGTTATAGGCATGTGTATATTGGAATAAACAAAATAGACAAAAATTCCTTCACTCAAGGAGCTAACACTCTACTGGGGAAGAGTCCCAATAAACAACATAAATAACCAAAATGACAATATGTGACGTAGTGATTAAGTGGTAAGAAGAAAAATAAAGCAATGGAAGAAATGAGTGTTATGAGGGAGGTTTTATAATTTTAAATAAGGTGGCCAGGGATCCTTGTGGTGTGTGTGTGTGTGTGTGTGTGTGTGTGTGAGAGAGAGAGAGAGAGAGAGAGAGAGAGAGAGCGAGCAAGCCAGCAATGACTGCCTGTTTGTAGGGCTTTTCCTCTGGCTAATTGCCGAGTGTTCAGATAATGGAGAGTGTAGGTGGTATAACTTCCCCCCTCCCTCGCAGTTTCAAAATGTCTCTCTTTAGATTTTTTTAAAGGGCAAAGCTTTCTCCACTCCTTATATTAACCATTAAAAAAGTGCTGTGGGGAATCCTCAGTGCAAGTGTATTAGCCAAATTCTTGGTGTCTGACCCTTTCTAGCTGGGTGACTCGGGGGAAGTCATTTAACCTCTCTGAGCCTCAGGTTCCACATGTGCGAAAATGAGGGTTTTGGTGACAAGGAAGGAAATAAGATTAGATCTGAGAGGGACCTCATGCCCATCACACAGTTGATGGTCAATATATGGTGATTTCTTTCCTTCTCTGGACAGAGCTGCCAAAAAGGCATGTTTTGGTAAAACTGAAGACTTGGGATCCACAGAATTGAGGAGTTTGCCAAACAATCTATTAATAATAGTAGCTGGCATTAATTGACCACCTATGTGCCAGGCAGAACTTTTACATGTGTGTCTCATTAAATCCTTGCAATTTAAGATGAGGCAATGGAGGCATAGACCCTCTTGCACAGCTGGTAGGTCACAGAAGCAAGGCTTGACTCCAAGTCTGGCTGACATCAACCTGTGCTCTCTTTACCAGGTGCTGTGCTCTTCCTTTCCCCTGCCCTGCCCCCATGAGGAAGAGTCAAGGCTGGATGGAGCCAGAGTGTAGGGAAGGATTTTCTCATAATCCGAAAGCCCATGAAGATCTCTAGACTACCAGGTAAGGACCATTTATGACCCTGGAAAAACGTCTTTACTAAATACCATTAATTTAGTGGTTCTGAAAGTGGGGAGCTGGGCTGATTGCCTGTGAATCGCCTTTTTAAAAAAATTTTTTTAAATACATATGCTAGGACTTTATCTCTTGAAATTCTAGTTAGGTAGGTCTGGGGTAAGGCCTTGAGTGTCCGTATTTTTCAACATCGTCCCAGGTGTTTCTGATTTGCAGCCAGATTTGGACACCTCCCTATGGCCCAAACTAATAACGCACCTTGCGACTCTTCTGTTCCCTTTGCTTGGTTGCCACCAGGATCATGAATTATAACTCTTCCCAATGGTAGCGTGCGTGCTGGGTAATCTAATCCAGGCTTCATCTGAATCTTTGATGAAAGTTTTGGGACAGTATTGCCTTGAAGCATCTAAATGGAGAGACTCCCTCCTGGTCAGCCCATCAGTCAGTGTTCTTTGGCCATTGAAAGAACAGTCCATCAGCTGTTCTACCCTCCAGACCACAGCTTCCACAAGGACATTATGAGAGACCTTGTCAAATGCTTTGCTGAAATCAAGGTACACAATGTCTTTGCTGCTTCTTTCACTAAATGCTCTAGAAGGCCCAACAAAAACAAAGTGCAGTTGGTTGACATAACTGTTTATCAATGAACCCATACTAGCTGCCAGTATCAGCAACTTCTTTTCCAAGGGCTCAGAAGTCTTCTTTGAGAAACAGAAGAACCTACTCTCTTCTTTGTAGGTTTCCACAAATGTGAGCTTGAAAATGGTGCTCACATCAGTCAATTGTAAAACCAATTTGGGCCTCAAATGGCATCACTTAGGTCTTGATGCATTTATCTCCAGAACAAGGGCTATCAACATGTCTAGGGACTTTGGAGAGAAGGAAGTGCTGGAATAACTCTAACCCAGTGGTGTTAAAATTGTACGTTTGCCACCTTTTGTTGGTAATCAAGAAAGGAGAAAGCTATGTAGTCATTTATATTAAATGTAGATCATTTAGTTAGTCTACACTGGCAACCTCAGACCCACACCCATCCTATTGCTTTCTTGATGACGACAAATGGATCTGACCTCTCTCCTCCTCCATCACAGCAAACATGGAGTCAAAGTTCCTAACTGGGAGGGTTTTTTTTTTTAAATCAGTTTGTGTTTTTTATTTTATTTTTTAGAAGAGTTGATCTTTTCTTACTTTTGGGTCTAGTAAATTCCCTGTGAGTCTTCAAATGCCCCAGTAAGTACTTTGAAAGTGAATTTTATTACCTTAAGGATATGGCTTAATCAACACTGTCCTATATATCAGATCTGTATGTTACCTTTCATCTTGGTGCTCATGTTTCTAGACCCTGAGTTAAACTTATTTGGTTTATTTATCCTGAAGTGTCCTATTTATATATAAAGATCAACACATTCAAAACTTATAGTATTAATACCACCTTGAAGAAGTATTCTTTACTTTAGTAATGGATTCACTATGTGATCCTTTAAGTAATGAACACAGCCAAGAAAATATATTTAAATCCATGCCCTCATTTTTATAACTGTGCATATCGTGTATGCCAGTGTATGCATGTAAGGATAGTCTTGTCATCATCCATTAGTTACTTTTCTTTCTCATAAATTAACAAACCTATACATTCTTTGGTCTTATTGTAATAGTGGTTTTGAATTATTTTTTCTGAGCACTACATTTTAGTCATTGGAGAACATGTAAAAATGTTGAAGAGTAAAATGATAGTCACCATCTATTGAGTGCATTTACATCAGGCACTGCTCTCTAAATGCCATACATGCATTGTTATTAAAACTACATATTACATTATGACATTATGATATAATTATTATTTTCTACCTTTAAGCATTTTGCTTTTCTTTCTCAACTATCACCCCAAATCTTATAACTCAGAGAAAGCCAGTTTTATCCTTCCCTTGTAATAAAAAGAATTCTAATATATTAATAAAATACTTCCTCATTGCATTTTTTGCATCCTAAGTTTAACTTGAGTAGAGCTGCATGTATTAGTCTTTTATGTTAAGGTTGAAAACTTTTATTAAGGAGTGATATGAGATCTTTGTTATTATCCCCAGGGTGGGATTTAAAGATGAGGGTTACTAAATTCATTCATTCATTTGTTCATTCTCATGACAAGAATTTATTGAGCACTTACTACATGCAGGACACTGCGGTAGACATTAGGAATACAGAGATAAATAACACACACTCTTCAGATTCTTATTCAACATCCATCACAACAAATTATCCAAGTGCAGTCTCCGCTTAGGCCACTGGGCAAACATCTTGATGCATTTTAGAGGCAAGTTCCCTCTGCCCAATGCTGGCACTTTCTTCCCTGATCCTCCCTTATTCTTTTTTTTTTTTTTTTTGCGGTACGTGGGCCTCTTGCTGCTGTGGCCTCTCCCGTTGCGGAGCACAGGCTCCGGACGTGCAGGCTCAGTGGCCATGGCTCACGGGCCCAGCCGCTCCGCGGCATGTGGGATCTTCCCGGACTGGGGCACGAACCCGTGTCCCCTGCATCGGCAGGCGGACTCTCAACCACTGCGCCACCAGGGAAGCCCCTCCCTTATTCTTATCTGTGTACTATTCTTGAGGAGTACCTGAGGGTTTTGTTTGTTTGTTTGTTTTTACCTGAGCTTTTATTGACTTAGTTCATGCTCTATCATTCAGTCTGGATCCAAGGCTCTTGGTGGCACAGAATCCATTTAACCTCCCAGCCTTACTCCCAGAAGACTCTGCTAAGTGGATTCTTTGCATCTCATGCCCACGAAGTACCCAGTATTTTAGAGACAGAGGGGATTTTACCTAAAGACAGTGATGGTTATCTCAGTGCAGATGTTAATTTAACAGTGATGCTCTCACCCAGGCCAGGGGTCATGACCCTCTCTTGGATGGTCTTTCTTCCAAACTGAGCAGATGGTCCAGCCTTGTGATTTCTCTGAAAATCTTTAAAAATACTGTGTCTCTGAAGCTTCCTTCTACTTCACCCTTTGACCCAATGTTTGCAACTTAATTTGTAGGGACCAGTTCTTGTAAAATAAAAACGCCCTACTTAGGCTCTGATCTAAGATGTAGGTTGGATTTCCAGCAACCATGGAAATAATTAGGAGGGAGAGTGGTGGAAATAAAACCTCAGAGCAGCCAAACTGGCAGACATCAAGGTCATGCACTAAAGCCCATGCAATTTTTTCTGTTTAACAGACTTCTAGGCCTCATGTGTTGTTTTCCTATTGCCGCTGTAACAAATCACCCCAAATTTAGTAGCTTAAAACAACACAAATTTATTGTCTTACAGTTTTTGGAGGTCAGAAGTTTGAGATGGGTCTCTCTGGGCTAGAATCAAGCTGTCAAAAACACTGCATTCCTTTCTGGAGGTTCTCAGGGAGAACCTCCTTTGCTTACCTTTTTTAGCTTCTAGCTTCCAGCTGCCTGAATTCTTTTGTTTGTGGCCCCCTTCCAATCATCAAAGCCAGCAATGGCTGGTCGAGTCTTTCTCTTATCAGATCATTCTGACACTGACTCTTCTGCCTCTGTCTTTCACTTCTAAGTACCCTTGTGATTACAGTGAGCCCAACCGGTAATTCAGAATAATCTCCACATCTCAGCTGATCAGCAACCTTAATTTTCCCTTGCCATGTAGCACAGTATATTCAGAGACTCTAGGAATTGGGACATGAACATCTTTGGGAGGCCATTATTCTGCCTTCCACACCCAAGCTCAACTATACATATCCTTAGTTCATGGTAATACAACTATGGTTATTTGATGTATGAGCTTTTAAAAGCAGGAAGCACTTAGTGGCAGACAATAGGCACAATAGCGTCTACAATAGGAAATGAGAGCTGAAAGCCCAATGTCAAAAGAAGAGATCAGAACTGAAAATCAGCCACAGAACTAGCAAATCACAGAGACTGAGGTCACAGAGAATGGGGAAAATTCTCTCTACCATAGTGCCTGGGGGTGTTCTGTTCTATGACACAGAGCTTTAAACACTGTTCAAAACTGTAACCCTGCCTGAGTCATTAAGAAAATGTTTTTTTTTAAAAAAAGAAAGAAAATGTTTTATTCAGTTTTAGAAACAAGCAGTGCACCATATTTTTTAAAACAGGATTTAAAAAAATGAAACCATAAAACATCTAGAGGCAATCTAGTGAACATTCATCTGATTTCTCAGTGAGAAGGATTTTCTAAGCATGAAAACAAAGGAAGGAATGAAAACAGAAAGGGTGCCATATTTTAATATAAATAGATATTAATGTTTACCTATTAAAAATAATAAGCCAAATTAAAAGGTAAACAGCAAGCTGCGAAAATTATTTGTCACAAAAATTACATCAGTAACCTTAACAGAGTTCACACAAATCAACGAGAAAAATATTAAGGCCACAAGAGAAAAATGGTACATTATATGTAGACAGTTCATAGGAGGACAAAATATTGGTGGTAAATTAGTATATTAATTGTTTAAATTCACTGGTTATGAAAAGTGAAAACAGTTATGGCAGTTTTAACTTATCAAATTAACACTTTTTAAAAAAATTGATAATATTTAATGTTGGTGGGGGCGTGGTAAAATATCACTCTCATAACTTGCTGGGAGTATATAAATAGTACAAATCCTCTGGAAGGCAATTTAACACAACACTATGTATCAAGAGCCTATAGATACTTATATATTTTGACATATTAATTCTACTTTTAGGTATTTATTCAAAAGAAATAGAAATAGAGACAACTCTTTACAAAAAAAAGATGTTCATTTTTATTAATAATAAAACAACTGATTTATCCTATGAAGGTAATGGTTAAATGAAGTATGATACATTTATATTACAGACTCTTACAGAGCCATTAAAATATATTTTCTTTCTTTTTTAAAAAAAATTATTTATTTATTTATTTATTTATTTATGGCTGTGTTGGGTCTTCGTCGCTGTGCAGGGGCTTTCTCTAGTTGTGGTGAGCGGGGGCTACTCTTCATTGCGGTGCGCGGGCTTCTAATTGTGGTGGCTTCTCTTGTTGCAGAGCCTGGGCTCTAGGCGCGCACACTTTAGTAGTTGTGGCACATGGGCTCAGTAGTTGTGGCTTGCGGGCTGTAGAGCTCAGGCTCAGTAGTTGTTGTGCACGGGCTTAGTTGCTCCGCAGCATGTGGGATCTTCCCTGGCCAGGGCTCAAACCCGTGTCCCCTGCGTTGGCAGGCAGATTCTTAACCACTGTGCCACCAGGGAAGCCCCAACATATTTTCAAAGAATGTTTAATGACATAGAAAATATTAAGTGAATTGTGTCAGTTATTCTATATTAAAGCAGACATTTCATGCAGAATAAGGTTAGAGAATTTACATCAAATGCTAACAGAGCTATAGGTTTGTGAGTAACTTTGCCTTATTTTTTCTTTTCCAAATTTTCAAGCTTTTAAAAATAAGCATATGTTTACTTTTATACTCAGAATTGTTTCGTTTTTCATAATCAGAAGTAAAGATGTATATACACTTTAGAAAGGTTTTCAGATAAAATGGCTTAATTGTTTTGGGGTCTGAAGCTTCAGTTATGTAGACAATTCATCTATATGAAATCTTTTCTCCCCAAATGGTGGATAAGACATTGGTATACTTTGGAAATACTGGCCTACTTGAGTAAAAGATTAACTTCATATAATTTGGTTAAGTGTTTGGCTTATGACAGCATTTTCCAAGTGTGTTTTAGGAAAATGGAGTATATTAAGTTGTCCTGTGAGAAAAAGTATTTGGAGTTCAAATACAGTTAGAAAATACTGTATACTGTATTCCCTTCTCAGAGAGTCACAATTCACATTAGCATTTTCAAGGCTCTGAAAAGTCCTGCAGTAATGAAACCTGCTTAGTTTTGTTTAAAGCAGAGTTTCTCAAAGTAGTACTTTTCAGAATTCTCTTGAGTAACACCTATTAACATCTTCCCCCAAATCATGTTTCCTGTATGTTACACACTTTGGAAAATCGTGGGTTTAAGAAAAGATCAACTGACTCACATATTTTAGCTCACAACTTTGTAGACTATGAAGCTAGATGATGTGAGTCCAGTTTGGGTGAACTTTTTAGGGACTGTCAGGAAAATTCTAGGTGGGAGGAGGATAAGGTTATGATTCGGCAAACTTGAGGCTCTGTGTGGTAGCTGTATGCTTGGGAAGACTTGAAGCTCTTTCAAGTTGCCAGGTTCCCCTGTCCTACATTGCATCACCAGCCCCAAACCAGTGAATAGCTGCTTGCCCAGAGTCCTTTGACCTGCTGGAGGTTTTCCTTTCCAAACACAGTATGCCCGATGGGGCGGGACATTCCAGGCACCGAATCTGAAGGGAGACTGCATGTCCAAGTTCCTGCTCCAGACTGCAGAATAATGTGCAATCCCTTAACACACCTGTTACATCTGAGAGGGTGTGATGAGAGAGTCCACTTCTAGAAAGTAAACCTTGTGTTAAAAGATAAAGAATACAGGTGGATTCTCAGATAGTATTCTTTAAGTGTCCTGTTATACTCCTGGAGCCTCTGCCTCTTTTCTCTGGCTTCACCAGACTCTCCTAGGAAGAGGTGGAAATGGGAAAGAGGGAAGGGAAGACTCTGGTGACTAAGTAGGTTGACATCCTACTTAGATTCACAGATCTTCCCATAACTCTAGGGTAAACGGGGAGCTTCATGACCATCTCATCCAGTGGCTTGTGGATATCTAGGGTATATTGGACAGAGTGACGTTTAGGGGGGGCCTCTAGATCCATATTTAACACTTCAACCACGGCAACTCTGCTTTTTAATATATTGGCGATGCAGGTTAAAATTTTGAGAAAAGTCACCAGCTGCTAAAAGAAACAATTGAAGACAGTGGATCTAGTCCAGCTGCATGCATGATTTTCTGCAGCAAGCAGTCATGCATGTTCTTTTTGGACCCCTCCAGTAACGGGGAGCTCATTATTATTCCATATTTGGTCGTATGCTGTGTGAAACAGAAATCTTCTTCCCTGAGACTCATACCCATTTGTTCCAGTTCTGCTTTCTGGAGACAGATAGAAATAGTTTAAACCAATTTCCAACTTTAAGCTCTACCAGGGCAGGGACTTTGTCAATTTTGTTCTTTGGTGCCTCTCTGGAACAATTCCTGGCATGCACTGGGAGCTTAATAAATGATTATTGAATAAATGAATGAATGAGTACCTTCATGTATCTGTTGTAAGATTACCTAATGACTTGGGTCTTAAAAACTGACACAACCTAAGGGCTCATGTGATGACAACTTCCGTGTCCCTCCTTGGCCTGTGTCTTCTCTGTCGAAGAAGTCTGGGATAGAGTGCCAATATGCTAAGGTTCGCTGGGTGTGAGACAAGGGCCTTTGGGATTTAACTTATTCTGCACAGTGTTTCTGAAAAAAAACTAAAACAGGCACTGCATAAAAGCAACTTGATAACATGAGGAAAGCTACCAGCCTCTTGTCAGGGAATGAAGTATGACCCAAGCATGAGGATCATGCTTACATGCCCTCATCGTCGGTAGTCACCAATATCGTAGGAATTGAGAGGCACTGGAAAGTCCCACCAGCTCCCATGATAGGACCAGAAACTTCACCGCTAGAGAGTTATTCCCTTGGGTAAAGTATTCATATCTCCTCTAAATGTAAACACTGGTCTTATTGAATTGCCAGCATCTTGGAGTGAATTAACTGTGATTGGGTTGTTTTCTTTAAGGATAAGAGGCCCTCAAGATGCTGAATTCTGGGGGAGAACTTCTCCGAGAGAGAAGAAGCAAAGGCAAGTGAGCTGGAGGGGGAAAAGAAAGTACATTTTGTTTGACTTGATACATGCGCAGGCCCCCTGCAAGCTACTTTGGTGTAGAAAAGGCAACTTGGGGCAGGACTTTAGCTTGGCTCCATATAAACCTTTTGAAACTGCAGAAGAACCCTTCTCCCACTCCACCCCACTGTTGTGAGTCTTCCATGTGAATTAAAGTAATGGGACCAGTGCACTCAAACACGCTGGAAGATAGATGCTGAACGCGTTCAAATGACTATCAGGCTGTTGGGGAAGGTGTCCAAGCTTGCCTGGGGCCATCCTCTCACCACAGAAGGGAAAAACCAATCCCTGACAAGCACAGGGCTGATTATTAGCCGTGTGATGAAGTGTTACTTCCTGTACAGGACATTCACAATTCTTGAGAAACTCTTTCTCAATCAGAGTGAGTGAGTTTTAGAAAATGAAGGCCTTTGTTTTCTTCCTCTATGTGTGTGCTCCCCACTTCCCTGAACTTCCCCCAAATCACACACCCTACCCCAGAGGAAAGATTTGATTTGGGAGTGTGTGTGCCCACACTCGGGGGAGACAGTTAGAAAAATGCAATTTACCTGTCTTAATAGAACTTGAATGACCCATCCAGACATCTCTTCCATAGTCCTTTCAGTCAAATGTTGCTTTTTTTCCTTTCCATATAATGCAAGTAATATCATTATCCATGTGGGAGTGTGTTTACTATTCTGAGATCACATTAACATTACTCATTTAACGATCTGCAATGTTTTGAAACCAACATGTCTCACCATATCCGAGAGTGGGATTTTTTTCTCTACTGATGCTTTGATTGATAAGGACCACCTATGACCGTGACCTTTAAGATGCACAATTCGCGGGGTATGAGATTGGGCGAAAGGAGGCAAAGACCACCCTATCAGCGGGATTGACGTTGACTCCCGTTCAGCAAACGCAGTGCACACTTCATGGCAGGTTGGATGCTTTCTGAACTGGTGGAGGGCTCAGGAAGCTGTGCTGAGCTGCTCAGACTGAGCAACTGAGACTGCAACTTGATGCTGTCAAAGGTGGCTTCTTGGATTTTCAATTCCGGTTGATTCGAAGGATAATGAGGCACTGTCTTCTCTTACTGATCAAACACGGAATAAACGCCTGTTTCATGGCAGGCCCTGCACGCTGGAGTGAGGGTAAAGACAAATAAGACATCATTCCTCACCCTTAAGTTTTTCAGTCTAGCAGAGAGACAGACATGTAAATAAGTGTGGTAGATACCTGACAGAGATATACTGTGGTAGACCAGAGAAAGTCGTCAGCTGTCTGAGGAGGGGGAGAGGGACGGGGCCTTTGTTAATAATAGGCACTTGTCTATGTGGGAATGAGATGGAAAGGCAAATGGAAAAAAAAATTTGTTTGCATTTGCAAATATATGGAACAGCATGGGAAAGCATGGAGCAGCATGATGCTTTGGGGGAACATCTAGAAGCTTGATGCCCAGGATATACGTTGTAGAGAGGGAAGGGAGAATAGTAGTAATGAAATACCGCAGTCAAATCAAAGAGCTCCTGGCAGGCTCTGAAAATGGGTTTTTATTCCACCGTGTAAGCAATGGGGAGCCGATGGCTAGGCTTTAAGTAAGGTAGTGACTTACCAGAGTTTCATTTTGGAAAGATCACTTTGGTATCTGTGGGGAGAATGGGTCAGAAGATGGCAAGACAGGAGGCAGGAAAACTAGTTGAGAGGCTATTAAAGGAATTCAAGAAAGACATAAGAATTGCAACTAAGGCAGTGGGTGTGCGGATTAGAGAAAGTTTTGAAAGATATAAATCCGAAGACCCAGTGGACATATAGCAGGGGTGGGAGTGGAAGTTAAAGGAAAATGAGAAATCTAAGATGACACCCAGAGTTCTGGTTTGAGTGACTACAGATGATGTGGAGAGAAGAGGGTGTAAGAGAGAATTAATTCAGTTTTGTGCATGTTGCATTTGAGATGCCTGTGGGATATCCAAGAGGAGAGGCACAGCATGCAGTTGGTTATGTGGGTTTGAGGTTCAAAAAGTAGGTCAGAGAGGACCAGAAAAATATGAAAGTTGTTTGGATGTTGGTGGTAGTTAAAATCATGGCAGAGGATGGCTATATCCTGTGAGAAGGACAGAAAATCAAGGATAGATCCTTCCACTCATCAACTGAAAGCAGTGAGCAAAGGAAGAGGGGCCAGAAAGGGAAACTGAAGAAGGGAAAACTGTGGTAAGGAAGGTAGGGAAGAGGGTTTTGAGATGAAGAGACTGGTTGACAGTGTCATATCCTTCAGGGAGGCCAGGGAGGTGGAGACTCACCCACTGGGTAAGGCATCCAGTGATCTTGAAGGAGAGCAGCTACAGTGAGGCTACAGAGGGGCAGTAGGTGTGAGGTCAGATTAGAGTAGGTGGGGAGCATTCAGGTGTAAGGAAATGGAGACTGTGAGTGTTGACAGTACATTCAGAAGGTTTGCCTATGAAAGGAGAGAGCATCAGCAAAATATTTAGGACTACTAATTTTGATATGACTACTGATTTTGTCTGGAACTTATTTTACAAGCAGAAATGCTAGGGGAGCCTGATGAGACAGGAAAGGTTGCAGACTTTTCAACTACGGAGCACTTCCCACTGTGTTCAAGGCCCTGGGCTGGGTACTTTTGTATCATAGTCTTGAGTATTTTTCTTTTATCTCATTCTTTCCTGTTCCTCCATGTTTGTTGCTGTCCCCCCGCCCCTCTTCCTGATTCTCGCTCTATTGTAACTGGGCTTGCTCCTTGAGGGTGTTTCAGGTCTTGGTGCAATATTAGAAGTACAAGACTTTCTCAAAATATTTGAATAAGCAAGGCTAAAAGTAATAAATAATAAATGTTAAACGGCAATAAATAATGTCATTAAACCCTAGTAAACTGTTAAAAAAGAATGTAGGCAAGAAAGCTGTCAGAATGGAAGTCGGGGTACAGTCCCGACCATGTCAGGGGAGCAAACACAGAAGCCCAGGGTGGCAAATGTGTGTTTTAGGAGGTTGTGGTGCCTGGCATCCATCACACAGTGTTAGCCTGCCCCTGTGTTGTTTTTAACAGCATATCCTAAACCCAGCCGCTTCTAATTTTATAATTGTAGAGTTGTAATCACCTATTTCAAAGAGCTGGGAGCCTCAGACAACTGAAAAATCAAAGTGCAGATGTGACAACAATACCAGAGACACACCTTCCTGAGTGCAGAGGTGGTGAAACAAAGTAATGGGTGGAACAACTGTCAGGGTTTCCAACTTCTGTGATTTGGAAGGAGTCATTAGGTAAATAAATAGCACACTGCCACTCACTCCAGCAGAAGCCAGAATGACCCAGTGGGTAGATCAGGAGTCATAATAGAAGTTGTAATGTTTCCGCATTGAGGTTTCAGTAGGACTCAGGATTCAGTGGGGCCCCTGACAGTTTGTGAAGTAGTCCAAGTTGAGCCCTTCCCATCTCTTCTTCTAGCATCCTTCTTCCCTCCTAGACAATGACTTTTATATTACAAGCTCAGAGTAAGTACCAGGCACTGAACATATTCATTCATTCGCATCTTGCAGCTACCCTACAGGATGGATACTATTATTATCCTCATTTTACAGATAAAGAAACTGAGGTTTGGAGGATTAAGTAACTTGATCAAGACACATTGCTAGGTGATTTAGATGTGTCTGACTCTTATGTCTGTGTTTTTAATCACTTAGCAGTAAAGCTACAGCCAAGATATAATCTTTGAGTTTTGCCCTCAGTTGGCTATTATTTCCTTTTAAAGTGTTACTCCTTGCAAAGTTTCTTGGGACTGGAAAAGGCTTTAAGAATCTCTAATGTGACACAAGTCACTTCCTGCTTTGATATATAATGCATTCATGAAAAAGTGAAAATCAAGGGTGTAGATATCAAGCAAGAGACATAGATGCTCTCTGGTTTGGTTAAGATGGAGGAGGACTTCCAGAGGAGGATTTTTAATTATTTTTAATATAATTATAAAAATGCTAACTATGCTTTGCCTTCTGGACACTATATTTGGCACTACAGTCCCAGAATTTTACCCATGCTCTTTATTTTATTTATTTATTTACTTACTTACTTACTTATTTATTTATGGCTGTGTTGGGTCTGCATTGCTGCATGTGGGCTTTCTCTAGTTGCAGCAAGCGGGGGCTACTCTTCCTTGCAGTGAGTGGGCTTCTCATTGCGGTGGCTTCTCTTGTTGAGAACATGGGCTCTAGGCACGCAGGCTTCGGTAGTTGTGGCACGAGGGCTTAGTAGTTGTGGCTCGTGGGCTGTAGAGCGCAGGCTCAGTAGTTGCGGCACACGGGCTTAGTTGCTTCGCGGCATGTAAGATCTTCCCGGACCAGGGCTCGAACCCGTGTCCCCTGCATTGACAGGCAGATTCTTAACCACTGCGCCACCAGAGAAGTTCCACCCATGCTCTTTAATTTGTTCTTTTTATTCATAATTGAACATACAATCAACCTCTCCTCCTTTGAGTATCCAATCACAGCTAAAGACTGGTCACTTTTAGCACACCTAATGATTTCTATTTTTGTCTTAATTTTATTAAATTAATGAGATCTCTCTGCTTATTTTCACTAACACCAGCACTTTCTTTTTCTGTTTCCCCATGATTTTTGTAAATTAATATTTGAATATGCAGACAATTGCATGAATCTTCCATTACCAAGATGGTGCTGCTGTCAAAACTGAACAGTTGTTCATCTCTGTTTTGGGGAAATCCCTAGTGTTCTTTTGTCAAATAATGAATGAACATATGAACTCAGTGTGTGAAAAATAATTTAGGGGTAGGACTCTCTATGGTATTAAAGGTGTTGTCTGTAAGATAGTTAACATACGACAGTCGAAGGACTGTAGATAGATCGGTTTAAGGAGGGCTTAGTATGTGTGCTTGGCCATGTGCAAGGCTTTGGGAACACTAAGAATGGCCTGCCACTCCATGATCCTTTTTAATGGACCTGATTATTAGGGTGATATTTGGGGTTAAGAGGAATGGTACCAAATTTCTTTAGCCAAACTTTCTAGGTGACTGCTGCATAGTCTTTTTGAAATAAAGGGGTTCAACACACATTTATTAAGAATGTACTAGGTGCTGGGAACTAGCCCAGCTGAGGACAAAGAGATATGGTGATGATCCCTAAGGAGACTTCAGACCAGTAGGGAAACAGATAAATAGATAAGCCCATTACAATGTAGTAAATGTGTTGATCGAGTATAAACAGGGTGCTATGGGACCATAGGAAGGACTCCCAGATCATCCTGAGAATTTAAGGAAGTCTTCCTGGAAGAGTCCTGAAGACCAGGTAGGAACTAGCCAAGTGTGGGGAAGGAGAAAGGATGTTGTAGATAGAAGGAATAGCATGAACAAAAATGCAGACATGCATTTAGGGTTACAGTTCTGAATCTCTATGAGACAGAGAGTGGGAGATGAGGTTGGAGAATTGTAGAAGGACCAGGTCATGCTAAATACTAGATGAAATGTCTCATGTCACTGCATCGAGCAGTGGATCATGTGTAATACAAATGGCTCCTCGTTCATTATTTGTTATAGACATACTGGAGTAATTTTTGGTTTTTCCTCAAATATAACTAAAACCACCTTCCTACTTCCATGATTAGCTAAGTTTGGAACTCTTTGAGTGAACCCTGAAAAAAAATGCAAACATAGAAAAATACTGCCACCTGGAAGAGCAGTTATTCTCCAAGGATCATAACACACAAACTAAGTTTCTAATGAGGCTTCAAGAAATGAAAAGAAGTCAATTTTTCCATAGCTATAATCCTATCATTAGACCAAGATTCACCGGGGTCACCTTTAGACAGATTCATCCCACTGCAATGAGAGAAGTAGATTATGGTAATCATATCCATGATTAGAGTAATCATGATCTCCAGTGGTCTTTTACATGAGGGGAGTATCTATCTCAGCCCTTTTCAAAATACTTGAGCTGTAGCTGGAACTGTATAACACCTCTGACCTCCCTCCTAGGACTGCCCAGCAGACCACCTCTTGTTAGCATTCTCCATCTCACTGTTCCTTACTCAGTATTTGTGGTATTCCACAGCTCAGCTCCCCAAATGTATTTCTTAACAGGTTCATTGAGATATAATTCTCATATCATACAATTTACCCAACATCCCTCTGATGTATTTACAGAGTTGTACATCTATCACCACTATCAATTTTAGAACATTTTCACCACCTGAAAAAGAAATCCCATACTCTTTAGCTGTCACTGTCCAACCTCCCATGCCCCTCAGCCCTACGCACCACTTGCTAATCTACTTTCTGTCTCTATGGATTTTCCTATTTTAGAAATTTCGTATAAATGGAATTACACAATATGTGGTCCTCTGTGAATGGCTTCTTTCATTGCTTACCTTTTGCTTAAATTAACTGTCACGTACTTATTTGACCTCAAAACCTTGTCCCTGGATACTAAATGGGTATTTTCCTCTTGGCTTCATGCACCATATTATCCCAACCCTGGCTAGATGCTCTAAGCAGCTTGAACAGCTACCTACTTAGCCTGTCATCAGAGTATATGAACTAGACAAGTTGGGGCAAAGGTAGGACATGGCAGGGGCATGTAACAGGGAATTGGACAAGTTCCCCCCCCACACAAGTTGGCCCCAATTTCTCTTTCCCTCTAGTTGACTTTCTGCTGCTGTTGCCCAAAGGCATGCAGTGAGAATGGTGAGTGGGGAAGAATGTCCTCCAAAATGGGTACCTTGAAGGTGACAGCATTTTTTCTTTTATTTCTCTCAGCTATTTCTACTCCATTCTTTCTCACAGTCCAAGTTCAGTTGACTGGTTATAATCAGATGTGCCTGACTGTTCTGGTAGCTGCATGGGCAGCTCAGGGAGCATCCTTGGTCTGTGACCAACCCTTTCCCTTGGCACACCAGAGAATTAAGAGAAAAGCTGGAAAAGGTGACCCCTCCCCACCTCCCTTCGCCTCCCTTCTTTTACCTTTGGAGCACCGAAAGAGATTATTTTACAGATTACAACAATTTACTGAAAACAGTGCACCTCTTATTTCACTGAGTTCCCTTGGGGATCATCATTTCAATTAGATCCATGAATCCTCTTTACATATTTATCTGCAGAGACTGTGGAAAATGCTTTGTCATCACAAAGAGGAGGAAATCTTTCTTGCGTTTACTATCTGCAGGTAGGATGAGGAACAACTTTCCTTTGATGTCACATTATTTCTTTTAAAGAAGGCATTGACTACACAGGTCGTAGCCTGGATGGTGATGTGGAATACCTTCAGATATTTCATCTTCCCTGGTTATATCAGTTAGCCAGGAAACACAGCAGTGACTAGACATGAGGGACCTTATGATGAGATTGTGGGTTCAGACACCCCCAGTGTTGGGCTTGTGCAAAGAGGAAACTGGGAGGAGGAATTGTTCATCAGTACCCATCCTTACCCACGTGTCTATAATTACCAACAACGGTTGCAATGCAACGCAAAAACATAAACATGATGAATTGGCTAAAGCCCAGGACTCTATTTATAGTCTCTTCAGACCTGCTGATAGCCTTAATACCATCCTTGAAACAGAACCCAAACTGGGAGCAGGGGGCAAAGGGGCGGTCTCTGTTGTGAGATGAAGTAGTAACTCTGTACCTCCAGTTCAACATGGTCCATGTATGAATGACTGTCAAAAACATCCAACAATTCTGAGAGAGGCATATCTCAAAATAAACATTTTCCTGGGCAGGCCAGACAAGAACATACAGCCAAAGGATTTCCATCTCAGACTTGGAAATTACAGGGTTTAATTGGAAGGCGTGACAGGGCACGTCATCGTTGTTTGGACATTTGACCTGAATTGTGTTTGTTCAGGCAAGATAGGAAGTGGTCAAGAAGAAGTGCGACACAGTGGAAAAAGCAGGGGCTGGGAGTCAGTTCCACATTTAGCTGGGTGGCCTTGAACAAATTTCTAGATTTCTCTGAACCTCAGTTTTCTCGTCTATAAAATGGGACTACTAAAAATATCTACCTCATAGGGAGCTGTTAGCATCACATATGGCATATAGATCCTCAAAATTGGAGTTTTTTATGAACATAATTATTCATAATGCATTATTATAAATCGGGATTTCTTAAAGATTTGTCCCATATAACTCACAGTTGGTAATTCTCTCATGTTTTTGAGATGGTCCATATTATTAAAAAAAAAAAAAGAAACTTTAAAGAACTGAAGGATATTTTTAGAAGTTCTTCTCCTACATAACTCCTACAAAGCTATTTCAGAACGTTGAAAATAATGTTTGCTCTATATTTATGTATATTCAACATTCAAAGATAATATTTATTTATATAGCATAGTTGCAAATTCCATCTCTTTGCACACTTTAATAAGGAGCAATCCATTTGATGAGATTAGTAAATGATATTATGTCTTTTAATATTCAGGAAAACAAAACATAGAAATTCTATATCTTGGTAAAATTTTATTAAATCTACAGAGAATCAGAGAGCTCACTGCAACCAATCTCCCCCCACCACCACCCCACCACCAAAATATTATCTACAACATCCCTAAGATGTGGGCACTCAGCTCCTGCTGCCTGCCCCCCACTTCCACAACCACTGGAATGGTTAAGAATTTCTTCCTTCTGTTGAACCCAACTAGATCTCTCTGTTATTCTCATTTATTGGTCCAGTTTATCCTTTGGGAACAAAACAGAACAAACTCTTTCCTCTACATGATGGCCCATCAAACTTCAGATAAATGGGGCTTCCCTGGTGGCGCAGTGGTTGAGAGTCCGCCTGCCGATGCAGGGGACGCGGGTTCATGCCCCGGTCCGGGAGGATCCCACATGCCGCAGAGCTGCTGGGCCCATGAGCCATGGCCGCTGGGCCGGCGCATCTGGAGCCTGTGCTCCGCAACGGGAGAGGCCACAGTGGTGAGAGGCCCGCGTACCGCTAAAAAAAAAAAAAACAACTTCAGACGAATGAGACCAGGGATCTCCAAGTCTTTTCCTCTCCAGGCAAACATTCTTGGCTCTCTCACATAGCCACAGGAAAACTCCTGATCTCTTGCTCAGTTAAATTCCTTTTTGGTGGGTTTATTTATTTTTTTATTTTTTGAGCATTATAGTCACTCCTTTCCTTCTCTTTCAAGCTGCTTTTGATTCTCTATATGTGAACTGATGCAAGTGTATAAACTACATGCAACTGCGTTTTCCTCTCTGTTCCTCAACTACTTTGAACCACTCCATTTCCCTAAGTTTGTTCTTGCATGTTAGGGAATATAGATCTCATTTTGCTTTCATATTAATCCAAGCTAAAAGTGGTTTGGAGGTAAATCTCCAGGAAAAAAAATCATGTAGGGCGTTCCAAAGTCAAAAAGAAATTAACTTTTAATTATCCAGCTTAGGGTTTTCTAAGTGAATACAGATGATTATCCATGTGCTCTTGAGAGCATCATATACATTTGTATGTGAACATGTATAAAACCTATAGCCACGAAGTCCTATACTACAATCATTGCACCGGGACCAAATTGATATTCACTTTTTACTTCTAAGATGATTCTAGATATGATGATAATAATAATAATAACAGCAGCAATGATATAACTTTCTGAGAGTTTGCTACTTCTTAGGCACCATGCTAAAAACCCTATCTTTTTAATACAAAAAAAAATTACGTTAGATGTTATTATCCCCATTTACAGATGAGGAAGATCAGGTCTTCGAATGTTGAAGTAATCTTGCCCAGTGTCCCAGGGTGAGTAATTGGCCACTGTCAGTGTCAGGATCTGAGCCATGATTGTCTAATCCCAAAGTCCAGGCAACTGGATTCCAAGCAGCTGCTGTTTGGTTATTTAAAGTTAGTATGGCACAGACAGGAAGAGCAGGAATACTACAAGGATTCATTAAACCATGGATTCAAAGAGTGTGTCATTACCATGCCCAGCTGGAACTAAGAGAAAGGTACCCAGGGCCAGAGTCTGGGACCACCAGAGGATCCCCGACACAGGTGTAAGGGGCACAGCCCAGAGGATGAATCCAGAGAGGGGTCAGTGAGGAAGGGATCCTAAAGGAAGGGGTTTTTCTGTGTGTTCAGAGCACAGAGTCACATACACCCATGGCTGGGCCCCGCTGTTAATGTCAGCATATGCACACTGGAGGTATCCATTTACAGACCATGGAGGGGTCAACTGCAATTCCTTCTTATCTGGTACTTAAAGTCTCAATTGCCAGTATCCTCCAGAAAGTTTAGCATATGCCTGGTGTGCTGCAATACCTTTACAAATTGGGCTGAAAACAACATTTTGTGAATTAAATCACACTTAAAATGATCTCGGATATCTGGGTCCTTAATAATGTTACTTATAATAATATATTATAATATATAATATTATAATATAATATAATATATATTATATATATTATTACATAATAATAATAAACCATTGTTAATTATTTTGTAAAGTAAATAATTACTGAGAAGTCATCCCCAAATTCCTTTTTAAGAGCTAAATATTAATTTTGATTTTCAGATCACCTCATGTTCACTTCACACCGATTTTAGTATCTACTTCAAACATAGCAAAAATAATATACAAGCAAAGAGGCACAGGAACTCCTGTGATAATCATTTATATTCTGATGTCTTTTTTGTTTTCGGTCTCTTTCACATACATTCTCACATTTGGTGTGAATTAAGTAGTTCAAACTAATACGGGCAGAGTGTTTTGCAGTTCATGAAATTGTTCCCTATCACCACCCTTTGTTAACAGAGAAGGAAAAATGAAGCTCAGAGAAGTAACTTAGCATTGTTACCCAGCTAGTAAATGATGAAGTCAAGATTTTCATCCACATCATGTTAAATCTAGCAGATAATGCAACTTTTAAAGCTCAAACAATAGGTGATTTTTGAGCTATTTTGAGGGAAATTATAATTGACATTTAAAGATACTATGTCTCTTAGCAACCACGGAGTTTCATGGAATTTGTTCAGGATTCACACCCTGAACCAGGCCAGCTAACAGTAAACTGTTGCCCTGCCAAGTTTCCCAGGGACCCTGTGCCACCCAGCATATTTGCTGTTTCTGAGTAGATAGAGAGGAGATGACTAATGGGCACGTCATCAACCAGAAATGGACAGAAAATTCTTGCCCTTTTCTTGATACTGAGTTGACCAGTGTAGTCAGACCACTAGAAGGGCAAGAACAAACCCTAGTTCACAACCCCAGAGGGAGGGGTAAAGTGAATTTCAGATGCTATCTCTTAAGACCTCTCACACCCAAGCACTGTGCTATTCTAAACAATCTGCTCTTTTCTGTGCAACTAGGAAAACATTGCTTGCTCTTTCAGTAACAGAAGTTTGGACATTTAAGTGAGATATTTGTTAACCCCTCTCTCCTGATCTATTTTGTATTTCTTTGTATATTTATTCATTTATCTTTGTACAAACAAAATAAACATCATAAAGGCAATTTTTCCTAAAGAGAAAAACTACAGCTGCAATCTTACCATCCTAACTCATCAACCAGTTTGATTTTGGGAGTTTTCGGCAGGTGTGAGTGTGTACACACCATGCTTCTGTAGATACAAAGTGGGTGTCTGCCTTTGTGTTTCACTAAGTATTAGGATGAAAACAACCCTCATGCTTTGAACACACTTTCTAATACCTTTTTACTGATCCTTAAAATGTAATAATGATGTGGGATACTTGTAGCTTTTGTTAATGTAGAAGTTAAAGCCACAAAGATAAGAACTTCAGGGAAAATAAAAGATCTAACTTGGTGAGAGAGTTCACTTACCTAGACGGTGGTCCTACCGTCGGACAGATTACAGACCCGCCAGGGGGTCATTCACACGCGGCAAGAGTACAGTCAGTCAGCAGTCAAGGCAGGAGCCCTGCTTTGTGCAAGCACAGTGATGGGCACAGGCAGTATCAACACATGGAAGGCATGTTTCCCTGTTCTTGGGAAGTTCAGAATCTAAAGGTGAGGACAGATGTTGAAATTAATTGTTTCAATTCAGTAAAGAATAGAGGGCAAGGAGAGGGATACGGCCCTCTAAAGAAGGCAGTAGTGACCCCAGAGACTCCAGGAAGTCTCCTCAGAGAAGGGGGCGTTCAGGCGAGCTAGTTTGAATATGGGCGTGTTTGCGATGCTAGGAATATTTCCCTAAATAATGCTTCTCTTCCTGTTCTCTCTCTCTTCTATCATTCCCCATTTGTCTCTCCTCCCCACCCGTCTTCCCAAGACTCCCTATTCTCTGTTGGGGAAAGATGGCTTTACTTCGAAGACTAGTGGAAAATAGTCTAAACATTGTGAAGTCCTGCCTAAAATGCTGCTTTCCCTGGCTTCTACTCTTTCTAGAGGCCCATTAAGTTCTTGCTGTGGTGGTGGTGGTGGCGGTTGTTTTTGAAAGCCTTCTCCTTCCAGTTTCTGTCTGCTATGAGCTGTAAGTAAGGCAAAGACACAGATAATGTTGACAAAATGCTTAAGAAAGCCAAGTGGTGATACCGTCTACTTAAGAGGAACATAAATTTATCACAGATTAGTATATAATTGATTGTGCTTCCAAAGCTCTGAATTGATTGCTCTTTCCCTTTGAAGGCTTCCACCTCCAGAGATAAGAGAAGACAAACTTTTAATATGCTTTTCTCTGATTTGGACTCTAGAGGAATGTACAATCTATGGTCCATACCTGTGACCTCCTCCTGAGACACATCTATCGTGAAGGCAACCAGGTGTCCCCTCACCCTCCTGCAGAACACTGGGAGTATCACCCAGATAATCAGATAAGGCAGCAAAGCCTAGAGAGTTGAGTACAGAAATGTTTTATTGGCTCCTGCTCTAGCCCCAGTCATTGTCAGGCTCATCTCTCCATTAAAGTCAGAGCTGTTATCAACTTCTGCTTCAAGTTCCCTCATTCAGGTTATCTCTTTCCTTGATGGCTTGTCCCCCCACTAATAAACAAGTTTGGTTTCATGTATCTAAAGTGTTCCTCCGTATAGGCAACCAGGAGATGCGCTTATTTTCGAGAGAGTGAGTAAAATGGTGGCCCTGCAAAATATTGCTCACGTACTCTGCCCAACCTCCCATCCCTCTCTCCCTCAAGACCCCTCAGTATACTCCTCAATTCTTGAGATCTTGAGTGTTAAATTCTTAAATGGAAAGGGATTGCTGTCTTGCTACTGCTGGTCTGGTTCCAGCCACCTCCAAATAACTTTCTGGTGCCAGCCCACTGCCTCAGGACCTGCAGTTCTCCATCAGAGCCTTGGATCGAATAAGACACAGGCAAGATCTGATGCCTTCACTTGTGCCCTTTGAGTTGCTCTCTGCTCAGACTGGGGCCCCTTCCTGCAGCTGCTCTGCTACTCCAGAACTCCACACTTGCGAACAGGGTGTGTGAGGGGCAGGGGAGAACGTGCCTCCATTGTTTTACAGTGCTTTGAATTCTTTATGTGCATTTTGAGGACCCATTTGAGTCCAGGCCCACGTACCACCTAAGAGAGACTTCCAAAATACTTTCCACTCAGCCAGTAAATTTTGCACACTTATTGAATTATTTGAAACTACTTGATTTTTTGTTTGTTTTTTAGCTAGCAAATCCTGTTGTTACCCAGATGTAACTCGGTGCATAGATAAAATAGAAACTCAACAAATGTTAAACTCAGCAAATGTTAGATGAGAAAGAGAGACAGAGGGAGAAAATGTGAAATAATACTGTAAGATAGTCATATTAATATCTTAATGAGAAAGACAAGGTAACTGATGCTTAGAAAATTTAAATCACTTGCAGTGTGGCAGAGAGACTGCAAAAGCAGATAGACCTGGGGGATTTCCTGGCTCTATCACTTTCTAGTTATATGATATTGGTCAAGTTGCTTAATTGCTCTCAGCCTGTTTCCTCATCTGTAAAATCTATACCATATGACTATTTGAATTAAATAAGATAATGCATGCAGGAGAACTCTGCACAGTGCATGTCACATAGTTAGAGCTTAACAAATATTGTTGATCATTATTATTACAGAAGTTTTCACATTGAGTATTCAATGGAACCATATCTGATTCCAAAACCCTTGGGTGGCTTCTATGAGGCCACATGTGCAGCCATCCTTCCTTCCTCTCACAATCCAGTTCTAAGAAGCTGATGCGTCACTGCCTGCTGAATCACTCCTGCCAAGGATCTGGCTATGAATGACACGTGCTTCTAGCTCTCTGGTTGCCTGAGTCTTGCCTCTCCAGAAGCTTGGGAGGCAGCTGAGGAAGTCCACAGGCCTTGCCACCAAGATTGCTCCAGAGGGCCCAGCAAGGACCACAGGGGCTGTTCCATGCCAGGCTTAGTGGGACCTTGCCTGGGGAATGGGGTCAATGTAGAGGTGAGGGGCTGCATACAACATAGTGTTTAGAGAAGGAAAATGGGAAACCAACAGAAGCATTTTCCATCTAAATCTCAAGGCCATGCATATCTTCTGAGTGTTCACCTATAGCAGCCATAGACGACATCTAAGTATTTCCAAGGATGTAGAGAAAGGCAGTTAAAATGATCCAGGGCACAGATGGGGGCTTGAGGAAAAACTAAATGATGAGAATCTCTCAATCCATAAAGATGATGATTTATATGGCCAAAATCTAAAATTAAAAAAAAAAATTTTTAAAGCAAAAAGAAAAATTGGGAATACAACCACAACACGTCACATCACCAAATGACAGAGTATTAAGATGAGAGAAAAATCATTTAAACCTCCAGCACATAGTTAAAGAAAACATAAGGAAATGCCAAACTGTGAAATGCACAAGAAAGAGACAGTGAACCTATTGCTTTTAAAATGGCATAGTTCAAAACACATTCTTTAATATTTTTACCCTGCCCATTTCCAAAGAAAGAATTTGAAGCTGCAGTTCAAAATGAAAATGACTTCAGGAAAAACAAAATGAGGTACTTGTTTCTAGACCATCCTGAAGTGCAAAAGGCATTTCAATCCTTGGAGGTCCCCCAGTGTTCAGGGCCCCACATTGCTAGATACCAGGGAGCTTGCTAAGTGCCTCCTCCAGTCTCAGTTACAAACAAGGAAACTGAGGACTGGAGAGGGGAAGGAATGCTCTGAAGAGCCCAGTTAGTCAGTGTATCAGTCGGAGTCCAACTGGGAAAAGAGAAACCATGCAGAATGGAACAGAGGGAATTTTATTCAGGGAATTGGCTAAATGATGGGTATGCAGACAAGCCAACAGGAGCCAGCCAGTGAGGCAACCCAAGATTACCACCAACAGCTGAAAGCCAGAGAGGACAAGCCAGAAGACATAGAATTGCAAGAGCCTTGGGACCATTTTCCTGGTAGAAGCTGGCAGCTTTGTCCTATGGGAGCTGGTACCTTCGCAGTTATAGATTGTAGCCCTGGGTATTGCCTGAGGCAGAGAGGAAGGAGGAGAAATACTCTGGCTTCCCTCTTACTCTGCTCTCCAGTTACCTTTCAATTGGCTTCCATTGGTTAGGCCCATTAGGAAGCCAAGAGACAATGTGGGGTTAGGGGACGTGACACAGAGCAGAGCAGGGAAAGAGCAAGGAGTGGGTCTGAGGGTTCAGGCATGGGGACCACATTGTCCATCATTAAATCATCATTTCTTGGGCACTCCCTGGGCAATGCTACTGTCCTGGTAGGACATAGTAACTTTCGGAGGCAGCCATCAGAGCTGGCTCTCAGGTGCAAACTATGGGGGCTGTGTCATATTTTGCTAATTCCTGATACATTTCCCGGTCAGGGGAAGGCTCACATATAATAGAAACCTATTATTAATCTTTGTAAATGGCAACTATTTTCTTATTCATTTGGAATTCCATATATTGAGTTAGTTTTCTTTTTCTTTGTGTGTGGGGGTCTTCCTGGAAATGTAGGCATCCTAATTTTAAATTTAGAGTAGGAGCATTCCTCAGACGTGGTTTGTATAGGTAAGGACTTTAGGCCCTTAAAATAGCCATCAGCAACCCTAAGCTATCCGAAATAGACATACAGTCTAAGTAACATCCTTGAACTTGCTGTACATGTGCAGCTTCAAGATAGGTCCCTAATCTCTAACTTGCAAGTAGATTACCCTAAGACCTCTCTCTAAAGCTGCCACTTACCAAGAGGCAGGGGTCAAATTCTGAACATTGGACAACATGTTCACCACAGGCACTAACCAATCAGAAGGCTGGGGTTGTGCTAGAGCATTGTCCTGGGGACCTCTTGTGTGTCAGGCGTTAACCCTTTCAGTGCTGCATTTTCGAGGTGGTAGTGGGGGCAGGCAGCGGGGATGGTCAGGGCAACAGCAGTTTGCCAACTGATTCAGAAGTGTTTCAAATATAGTTCAGTATCCATTCTGGCTATACTGGTGCATACTGGCTGAATATCAACAATGCCATGAGATTCCTGAAACAGGGTGCTCACTGACAGAATAGAAAGGTTTTTAGGTATCCCAGAAAAGGGGCCCTAATTGGTAGCCCTGGCGTTGCCTCTTTACCTGTTTTCTCCCCAGGACCATTGCCAACTCCAGGGCAGTGACATCTCTAACTTGTGCTCAGGTCTTGGTCCTGAGGACAGTGCCAGGCACACAGACAAATGGCTCTCAGGTGAGGAAACTGACCACGGACACTAGTTGAGTGGATGAAATGTTGAGAAGCTCTCCCTCCCTCATGGCCAAGTTTTTGGGACTTTTTCTTTTTCCAAGATCTCCCAGAAAAAGCAGAACTTTTTTGCCCAGACAGAGCAAGTGTGTCACAAAGTTCTGCTTTCACTGTGTGTTAAGTGGAAATGATCAGGCAAGTGAGTAATAAGAGATTCCTCTCTGTGTTTCCTCCATGTTGGGAGATCCTGCCGTGGACCTCTGCATACTCAGAGCTACAGTGCAAACTGCAATGATTCCACTGATAACCCCAGGATGCCTCACTTATCTGTCATCATGGCTTATCCACACAGAAAGTTGCTGAAGGGGCCACTTCCTGGACACATACGTAGGTGTGAAGATGCTGGGATGTGAGTGTGTGTGTGCATGTGTGTGTGTGTGTGTGTGTGTCCAGGACTGACTCAAAGGAGTTAGAGTTTGACAAAAGTGATGGCACTTGTTCCAAGTGCCTATGGCTGATGAGGTTCTGCCCTTGGGCTGTGAGATCTGGACTAGGTTCAGAAACAACTGCCTTAAGATGGTGACAACTGTCTCCACCCCACTGCCATTCACTGAGCACTTACCCTGTGTTAGGATGAGCATTTTACAAGCTCAGATGTAATCAGTAGTTCTGCAAGCTTTCAATCTCCTTATTTTACAGATGAGCAAACTGAGCAAGCGTTCTCAGCTCTCTCAGGTATGTCAGGTAACCTAACTGTACCCCCTAGGCACTCTCCAGCTGGACCGGTGGGGATATGAGATCAGTGAAGCTTTTTGGTTGGTTAAACTCTGCACTGGGAGTTGGTAGATTTGTCAGAGATTCTCAAACCTGACTGCATTTTTTAGAACCCCCTGGGAAGCTTTCTAAAAATACTAATATTGGGGCCCCTTCCCAGATCAATTAAATCAGATTTGTTAAGGATGCAGCCTGGGCATTTTGTTGTTGTTGTGTTTTTAACTCTCCAATTGATCCTAACGAGCAATCAGGGTTGGGAACTACCACCTGGTTGACCTTATCTATTGGGCAGGTCATTTACCTTGAGTTGCCCTACCAGTAAAAGGGATTTCATAGTGGCAGCAGCCCACCTCCCAGAAACGAGAGCAAGAGCGCAGGAGCTAGAATAAGAGAAATCAGGTGTTGGAGCCCCAGTTACTAGCCATGTGACTGTGGGGAAACTACTCAACCTTTCTTAGTCTCAGGCAACAACTCAACTTATATGGCTTGTGAGACTTAAATTGTGAGAATTAAGTGAGATAACTCAAATAGAGCATTTATACCTGACATATAGTAAGTGATCAATGCATGTTACTGATTGTTATTGTGAAAGAGTTCCCTGTGTTCTTTGTAAGGGCTGTCTACCCAAGATAGTGGTTGTCTTGTGATGATTCGGTATTGTCATAGTAAACTGTGGTTCTCAAGTTCTCAGAAATGGAAAATGTTTCCTAACTTAAGGGGAGGGTGGAAAAGGATGGACCTAGGGAACCCAAAACCAGGAGCTGTTTCCCAATAGCAGAGAAGAGTTGGTCTGATTGATTTCTTCAGGCAGAAATGTCAGAAGCCAGTTTAACGAGTGTCCAGGTTTCCACAGCAGTTAAGAGAGCTTAGAGGGGGTTTTGTAGATGCTCCTCACACACACAGACTCCCTGGGGATTAGATGAACTTCAGCTGATGGCCACTAGCTGTAATGGACAATGCACTGCAAGCTTTGTGTTGGCTGCAAGGCAAGGAGGCTCCAGCAGCTTGGGAATGAAGACTAACCCACTGCCTGAATTCATCGCAAGATGACGCTCTGAGCTCCCCACGCCTGGGAAGCGTCTCTACCAGCTGCCAACACGTTACTCAGACTTTGACGGCGAAAGCTAACCTTTTGCGCTGGCTATTGAGTCCTGGCAGTGCAGTAGTCTGGCCCAATAAAAGAGGCGGCGGACTCTACCTACTTGGAAAATGAAGTCCATTTAAGTAACTCCTACAAGGAAGAAAAAAAAGAATTTCTACAAGTTTGAACACAGGAAGGATAAATGCAGATATCTCATCTGTTGTCTTTCTGTGGAAGACACTCCATTTTTTTCCAGCATGGAAATTGCTTAGCCACGCTTGGATAGCTGAGTGGCTGCCCCTGGGGTTTCATTCTTCTTAACTGCAGGGTTTTATCATGTTGAAGTCTGGAACATGGGTTCTCAGAAGGCTCTGCATGGCAGTTAGGCATGCTGGCTCGGGTCTAGATCCAGAGACTCATGGTCTGGGACACCTCTTCAATAGCATCTCGGACCATGACACCCCACGCTCACAGGAAAAATGAAAGCCCATGCAAGAACAGCAGAACTTCTAGTCCAAGTTATCTGTTAATTCAACATTTACTCCTCTTTTAATCAAACTTAAGTTTATAACTTGAGCTGATCTATCCAGTAATCATTTGGTGTTCAGTCCCAGAAATGCACCAGAGTAAAGTGGTGAATCTTCAAGTATTCTTTGAAGCGAGTTCTGAAGGCTGTACTCCTTATTGGGCCTGGAATGGTTATGATAACTCCCCAAGGCTTCTGCTGTGGGAACATACATTTCTAAGCTTAAGTGGGAAGAGTTATGGTGCTGTATTATGGAGATGCAGGTTCCCATTGGACTCCGATCAGGAAGGGGCTCTTTCTGTCAAAAAAGAAGGTAGAAGTCTCTAACCATTGCAAGGTAGCAGGTAATACAGATGGCAGAAAGACACATGTAGTCATCTTAGAGAGAGAAACCATTTCTAGGTTATGTAATAGACCAGCAGCCAGTGTCTTTCAGAATACATTTGGAGAACCATCTAAACTTCAAACCCAGTTGGTGAACACTTGGTACCTGAGAGTAACCACATTAGCAGAGACCGAATTAATGGATTTAAATATTAATAAGGGTCCTAAAACAAGAACAATGCCCATCGCAGTCCAACAGCACTGGACAAGAACAGTGTGGAACACAGAGAAGAGTGTGGAAGAAGAGGGTCAAGCTGGGCCATGGCAGCGTCTGCTCTGTAAACGCTGACTTGTGGTCCCTGCCAGGCCCTGGGGGGGCACCTGTGAGTTTATATCAGAGCCCACAAGCTATAGATGGAAGCCTGCTGTCAGCTGTCACTGCCTTCTGCTCTGAGCTCTTCTACGTTCTCCACTGATTACAACTCCACAAGAGAAGGAGTCCAGGGGAGTCACATGAGGAGGTTTACACCACATAATACTCAAAATATGGTTCAAAATAATCAAAATATGGCTCAAAATATGGTTCATAAAATTTGTTAGACAAATTTCTTCTCCTCCTCACCCCTTTCCTGCAGGGCCCTCAATGGGGCCTTCTTTTCCCATGATTCTTCACCAGAGCAGTTCTGAGCCCAACTCCCACCTTCTCCCTTCTCTCCTGGATGTTTTTTATCTCCTGTAACATCCAAATCCTCCCATCCCCTTATTTTGAAGGGTGGTTTCCCACTACTTCATGGAGCTGGGGCATCAGCCTGGCACCCAGGCCAGGAGGCTCACTTCTGCCCCAGAGCAGGTTCATCCAAGCACATCTCAGCACAGACATCTCTCCCTGTGAAAGGCTTCCTCACGCTGCACAGATTCCTTCATTCAGAATGTGCTCATTGGGGCTAGGACCCTCTTCTGGAGAAAAAAAGAGTTAAAAATCTCTGCTCTTTGAGCTTCCATTCTAATAAGGGGAAATAAAGTTTTATCTGATACACACACACGCAGACACATATTTGGCAATTGATTTGCGTGCGTGTGTGTGTATGTGTGTGTGTGTGTGTGTGTGTGTGTGTGTGTAAGTTAATGGGCAAATCTGTCATTCTCACTCCAGCATGTGGGTTCAGTCATTCTCAAAAATTCTTGCAGCATTTTCTGTGTCTAGCTGCTCTTCCCCTGTGAGATGGTGAGTGAGTGGGGCCAGCTCAGCTAGGGTGATTCCCACAGGGGTTTTAGGGAGTGTGCTGTCCCAGGGCCTCTTACTTGCAGATGCGGTATGTAGAATATGATCTGGAGGCGCACAGCAGACCCAGGTGAGTTGACCGTCTGAGGGGTTGAGGGGAAGAGAGTGCCATGGGGGCAAGGTGCAAAGTGGGAGTCCAGAAATCAGGAGAGCAAAGCAAGGATTGGTGGAACAGCAAATGGGAAGTGGTCCCAGACCATACTGGAGACAGAGAGGTGGTGGCGTTTTAGGCAGGTATGTGAGGGTGAGCCAGGATCACTTAAGAGAATGAGTCGTACACCTGCAGTGTCCTTTCCCCTGTTCCTCTCTCCCCCATCTCTTTAAGTCCTCCTCCACAGGCCCCACCTAGACAGGGATCTTCTCTGTCTTGCTCAGAATAATGCTTCTCAAAGAGTAGGTGCTTAATAATTATTGGTGGACCAAATGATGGGCTTGCCCCTTTGAGCCTTCCAGCCCAGCTCAGCTTCACGATTTCTCCCCCCTCTGAACTGAAGCCCTCAGTCACCTGGCAGGAAGCTTTTGCAGTGTGGAAAGCACACAGAATGAAATCCTGGCTCTGCCTTTTATCAAGTGTTTCCAAGCCACTCAAATTCTTTCCACTCTCAGTTTTCTCATCTGCAGATGGGGATGTTTCTCACAAGCCTACATGCTTTTCCTGTGGTCCTATTTGTATTGAGGACCACAGGAACAGCAGGTAGGCATGGAAGTCCCTACTTTAAATCACTTTAAATCACGAATACAGCAATTATCTCGCCCTGCCATTTGACGTCTCTTTTGTCAAAGACAAACTGAATCCTAATTTGTCTGCCAAGCAGCTTTGCTGGCCTCCTAGCCTCTGGCATAAGCTTAGGCTGTACTCTTAGTTAAGGTTGTGCTCAACCTAAGGCCAGGAGAGATACCTTTTTTTTTTGAAGGTCTTGCTATGTTTTATTTTCACCTTTATTGGGGGTGTATTGACAAATAGAAATTGTATATATTTAAGGTATGCAACTTGATGGTTTGGTATATGTGTACATGGGGAAATGGTCACCACAATCAAGCTAGTTAATATATCCATCACTTCACATAGTTACCATTTCCTTTTTTCTTTCTTTTTTTTTTTGTGGTAAGAACACTTAAGATCTACCCTCTAAGCAAATTTCAAGTATACAATACAGCATTGTTATCTGTAGTCAGCATGCCGTTAGATCTCCAGAACTTATTCATCTTGCATAACTGAAACTTTGTACCCTTGACTAACATTTCCCCATTTCCCCCTCCCCTCCAGCCCCTGGCAACCACCATTCTACTCTCTGTTTCCATGAATTCGAATATCTTAGATAGGAATGACGTCTTAATTATGTCTCCAACAGTATCTAGCCCCTTGCTTCTTTGTACCCAACAGGTATCAATATATTTGTTGGTTTTTAACATTATATTAAAAAACAGTATTGGGATTGATGATCTGGAAGCTCATTTTCTGACTCTAAACTCTCTACAGACTGCAGTCTTTTGGCTGTGAGAGGTTAAGTAAACTAAAAGTATGAATAATCTCAAGGAAGTGTTGTATTCCTGCATGATAGAGTAGTAAGATTCAAGGGATGCTGGGGGTACTTCCCAGGGTATTTGGGACAAACACTTTCCCTGGCCTGGATGGACTGTGGGTCTGACTGGCTTTGCATGTGACACCCTGCCTAGCAAGACAGGACAAGAAATGAATCAATTGCCCACTGCAATGGTATGTGCTATTTCTAAGCCGCCTAGCTCATGAGTACTGCACGGTCCAGCAGCCCACTCTGATTTGTCACACCGAAGGCTGCCTTCTTAGTAAACTGTTGTCCACACTTCTGTTCATTCTGAGTCACCACTTAGTGTTCAAACTGAAATGCCAGCGCAGTCCTTGGAATACACCATGCAGTGTGAAACCAAAGGAGGTGGGGCTGGGTGGGATGGCACTTCCCGTGGAAACTTCCATGTCCTGCAAGGAAGCCAGAGCCTCCAGCCGGGGTTCTGCAAAGGATGGCTAACAGGCAGCCTCCTAGTCACAGCTACCCCCTCTTCTAGGTAAACCTCTCTCTTCAAAGCCAAGGAAATCGAGGGTGAACTGGTTCAGTGACTTGCCCAAGGTCTCACAAGTCTGTTCATGACCTGGCTCCTACCCTCTCCCACGTTATCCCCACCTCATCCCACATATATCCTGTTCCCCAGTCAAAGTCATGTTAGCTCCTTGAGTGTGCCGCATTATTTCACTTCTCTTGTCTTTGCATGTGTGTCCCCTTGCCATGGAATGCTATTTCTGCTCCTCCAGGGTAGTGAACAACTCATTCTCCAAGGCCCAACTCAAGCATTCTGTCCTTTCAGAAAGCCTTCTTGACCACTCCTCAGCACTCCCCATTCCTCATCAAAGCAGAGCTCTTTGCTTTGTTCTCTGTGCTACCTGTGCTATGTTCACATCACTGCCAGTGCCCTGGATTACATCATTTATTAGAAATCTACTTGCTTTCCTAGGCCATGAAGTCAAGTGTCAGTAAGGATTGTGTTCAGTTGCAAGTTACAAAAAGCCCAGTTAACTCATAGTTTAGACAAATTAGGGAGTTATTTTTTTTTTTAGGTAGCCAAAGTTGCCGTGATAACTCCGTGATACCATTAGGGACCCAGTTTCCTATCTTTATTGTGGCTTTTTAAAAAAAATAAATTTATTTATTTTATTTATTTTTGGCTGCGTTGGGTCTTCATTGCTGCGCACAGGCTTTCTCTAGTGGTGGCGAGCGGGGGCTACTCCTTGTTGTGGTGCACAGGCTTCTCATTGTGGTGCCTTCTCTTGTTGTAGAGCATGGACTCTAGGCACGCAGACTCAGTAGTTGTGGCTCGCGGGCTCTAGAGCGCAGGCTCAGTAGTTGTGGCGCATGGGCTTAGTTGCTCTGCAGCATGGGATCTTCCCGGACTAGGGCTCAAACCCATGTCCCCTATATTGGCAGGCAGATTTACTGCGCCACCAGAGAAGCCCTTTATTGTGGCTTTTTTCCCCATGCTTGTCACCCAGGGGTCACAAAATGGCTGCTACTTTACTATATCTACATTCCAGACTGGAAAAAAAAGTAGGGGTAGTGGATAATGACGTATTCACTAATCAAGTCTGCTCCTTTTACAGAGCATTTCTAGAAGCCCCACTTAGTGACTCTTTCTTGTATCTCCTTGGTCAGAATGGTATTTTATAGACATCCCATAATGGCAAAAAGGATGGGAGATATATTTGTTTAATTGGACGTATTGAAATGCATAATACAATCGGGGTTTGGTTAGTAAGGCAGAAGGGGAAGAATTAAGATTGGGTAGGCAAGTATTAGTGTCTACCATATGCAGGGATTATGTTTCACTTATTCTCTCTGGGGCTTAGCGTAGGGTATGGCACATAGTAGGCACTCAATAAATAAAAGTCCAAGAAAGAAAGGAAGTTTTCTGACCCCTAGACCAATGCTATTTTCCCAGTATGACTTAGCACACCTTTGAGCTTTCAGACATGAAGCAAAGCTTTCTGGGCGTGGGGAGACCATGAAGGGAGAGATGACTGGAGGGAGTCTCAGACAGATGCTTAGTGCTCAGCTGGGAACACTCAGCTTAGCAATGCCTGGGAGCTAGGAGAAAGGGAAAGAAAGGTCCTTCTTGGGATGTATGGCTGCCATGTTGTCCATGGGACCCCCGTTCCCAATTCAAAAAAACATGTTAGTCACTACATGACTTCAAAAGCGTCACCAGGTTCATGGGACATCTCCATCCCATTTTCCAGTTTTTGCGGTTGAGAAGTCCTCAGCTACAGAGCTAGACTCAGTCTTGCTTCCTCTAAGGCCAGGCACTATTTCTGTATGTCATGCTCGTGCTGTCACGCTTTTCACAATTATGAACAACTCTGCAATGAACATCCTTGAAATAAATCTTTGGGTTCATCCTTGTGCATCTTAATTATTATTTCCTTAGTCTAAATTCCGAAAAGTAGAAATGCTGGGTGAAAGGCTATACTCATTCTTAAGGTTTCCAATGAGTGTTGTCTAACTGCCAGAAAGGCTTGTTGCTCTATGCTTCCATCAGTCACAAATGGAAAAGCCTCCCATCTTTCCAGTGGTGGTTGCTCTCTCCTTCTGAAGGTTTCAGTTGTGAGGCAGTCATTCCAAGGGTCTGTTCTGTCCTCCCATCCAGAACAACAGCAGAACAACTCCCAACTAGAAACAAAGATGGAGGCCACCTGATGTTAATGTGTCTCACTTCCCCTACTTGATTATAAGTGTCACTCTGGAAAGAACAAGAAACACAGATTCTGTGTGCATAAAGGAAGCATTCATTAAGTGCTTGATGGGGGAGCTCTGAGATGGTTCTGTGGTCCTAGCTAGGATCCTGGGGATTTTTCTTGACGTCTCTCTACTGTTCTCCATCAGGTCACCGAGTCCTGTCAGTTTGACCTTCTAAACACCTTTGCATTCAGCCTCCTCTTCTAAATCACCTTTTCATCTGCCTCTGACCCTGTCTTAGTCATGTCCTCATCATTTCCCTCAATTGACCGCTTTGCCACCCATTTCTTTGCTTCTACCCCTCAACCCATTCTCCACACAGCCTCAGATTGATTTTTCTAAATACCTATGCCACACCACCGTCCAGCTTCATCCTTGTTTTTAAACCTGTTCTTATAAGCCAGCAGCTCCCTAAAGTGCTATGTTGCCTCATGTCCTCACGCACAATGAGGATTCCATAAGCAGGATTTATTGCAAGGAGGCTCCTTGTTCACTATTTCCCACTCCCCTTTCTCCAGAGAACCATCTTAGAAACCACCTAGTTGGACTCCTTCATTTTATAGATGAGGAAATTGGAGAACTCACACCTTAAACACCTTCCCTTCCCACTTCAAATAGCAAATTTACATTCCCTGTGAAAAGTCAGCTCATCATCTGTAGAGAACAAATGTATGGACACCAAGAGGGGAAAGCGGGGGAGGGGGTGGTGGTGGGATGAATTGGGAGATTGGGATTGACATATATACACTAGTGTGTATAAAATAGGCAACTAATAAGAACCTGCTGTATAAAAAAATTCAATTCAATTCAAAAAAAAAAAGCTCATCATCTCTTCTAGCAAGGCTTGGGACACCCCCTCTCTAAAGCCCAGGCTAGGGGCTTCTTCTGTGCCTCCTCACAGCACCCCGTGCTTGTTATCTCTCTATATTGTGACTATTGTTTCATTTGTTTTTTCATCTTCCTCAGGTAGACTACATTTCTGAGGGCAGAGATTGAGCCTTATTCAACTTTCTATTTCTACAGACTCTAATAGTGCATGTTTGGTCATTGCTCCATGGATGTTTATTGAATGAATAAATGAATACTTGGTTATGGATTGGAGGAAGGATCAGCGCTGGTAGAGAAAACACGTTGATAGTGACTCTCTTCAAGATGTAGAGACTAGAATATCAGCTTCCCGCTTTCACACACACGTAGCCCAGGTGTTGCCCCTTCAGTGAAACACCCTGAAGAGATATGTCCAAGTAGTATGTTTCCATTTGGTTAGGAAATACCTCTTTCCTTCTGAGATATTGTTTTATTTTTGTGGGAAAAGCAAATCAGGGAGTAGATAATGCACCTCACCTGTGCATAATATGACAGGGTTTGAAAACATTTTTGCTTCAATAGCTATATTTTCTTAAAGTTACCATTTATTAAGAGCTTACCATGTACCAGCCCTATTAACCTGTCACATGCATTTTTTTCATCTATTTCTTACAGCAATCCTAAGAGTTTAGTGCGAATGAGATTTACAAATTTATAAATGTAAAACCTAAGAGGTGAAGAGGTTAGAAACCTGGCCAAAGCCATGTGGCTAGTGATTGCTTCAAAACTGATCTTTCAGCCTCTAGTGCTCACCCTCTTAGTTATGACATGACACCCTTTCTCAGCACAATCAGTCCTCTTAATCGCCCAGTGAAATAGGCTGGGCTTGTGCCCCTGTTCCCACTTTACAGGTGCGGACAGTGACCTGAGTGGTAACATAACTTGCCCAAAGACACCTGGTTAGTACCATTGGGACAGGATTCCAAATCTTCTAATCCAGGTCTCCTGACACTTAGCGATCTACTAGATCTACTAGAACTCTTATCAAATTAGTGGACACTAATTTTTTTTAAAAGATGAGAAAACTGCAGATGGAGTTTGTTTGGTGACATAGGAAGGTTAAGAATAGCCCCAGCTACTTTGGTCCTGCAAACCCCCAGGCTGCCTGGGAGGCCCTCTCCCTCAGGCATTCTAAGGAAACAGCTCCCTCTTTAGGCCAACTGGAGGAACATCAGGGACTCCAGGCACACTGCCCCCAAACTACACTGAGAACCTGCCAGGGTGGAAGAACTCTCCCAGGTATCTCGTGAATATCTTCAAACAGCTAGACTTAGGGTGTTGTTGTGTGTCCATTAAGAGGCCGTATATTATTCAGGACTGTGCAATTGAAAAATGGCTTTGGTGACTAGGATTGAATCCCACGTGAATCTCAGCCCTGTGACTTTGTAGTGCCCACCTGTGAGGGAATCCGATTGCCTCTCTTTTTCTCTTTCTCCATCATAATGGAGGAGAAGGAGCCAGAGATGGCAGCAGAGACTGCAGAGGGAGGCAGTCAGTGCCAGGCTAAAGGGAAGGGGCAGATCCTGAGCTGCGTCCCCTGGGTGGGTTGACCCATTGCTGACAAGATGGAGAAGGAAAAGAAGTGGCTGGGTGTGGGCCCTCATGGTGCAGACCCTATGCTGCATCTAAGGAGCAGAATAGGAGTAGGAAAGGAATAGGAAAGGTGAGAGGGTGAAGGAGCAGATATGGCATGACCTGAGGAAATACGAGACCCAAGGAAGAAGGTTGAGATATCTCTTCCACACTTAACTAATTAATATCATTGGCTGGATGCTCATAAAATCTCTTATTTGGGAGGAGTCTAGAGTTACCAAATCCACCTCCTAATTCAGCTCCTAAATTCTCATCCACTTATCTGACACAAGCAGTCCCCAAATAATTCATATTCTCTTTCTTTTAGGGATAACTTTAGGATGTATGTATTGGGGACCACTTTCCTTCCTGTGTGAAGAGCTGGGAGGTCACACAGTTATAGCCGGAAAACAGAGTCTTACTGTCAGAGAGCCCTCAGTGAGACAGCTTGAAGCCCTTGATTGTACCATACAAGGAGTTGTACTTCCAAAAATTGGATAAGCAACCGATACCAGCTCCTCTCTTGAGGCCACCTGGATGGCCCTAGGGTGTCCACATGCCCTTCCCATAAGTCTAACACTCAGTGCAATGAGCCCTTTTCCCCACAGGCACAGGGATTCCCAAAGTGAATTTTCGAGAGTGAATTTTTAGGCTCCACTGTGTAGCCCTGGAAAAATCTTGCTCCTCTCTAGCCTTACTCTTTCCATTTCTGAAATGAGGAGTTTGACAAGATTGGGGGTTCCCAGGAATGCCCTGCAGAATCTAGAGGATATTGGGGTGAGGTCCCCTCTGTCTCATGGACAGAGAGGCTTCTCTTACATCTGTGTTATCATATTGGATGTCCACTAAATATTTTGTTTGAATAAAGAGCCCACAGCTAAAAACATGTTTGAAAACTACTGGACCAGATGATACCGGCTGTATCATCAACAGTATTTCACTCATTCAACAATATTTATTGACCGCTTGATGTCTGCCAGGTACTGTTGTCAAGGAAACAATGGTGCACCAGAAAAAAACAAAACAGATTTCCTGGGAATTCCCTGGCGGTCCAGTTGCTACGACTTGGCGCTCTCACTGCCGTGCCCTGGGTTCCATCCCTGATCAGGGAACTAAGATCCCACAAGCCACGTGGCACAGCCGAAAAACAAAACAAAACAAAAACAAACAAACAAAAACAGATTTCCTTGTGCAATATAAGCTTTTAAAATCAGGGGCATTTGGCCTTCTACCATAGACTTGATCTTAGACACAGAGACCTCATCCTCATCTTCAGATGGGCAACCAGGATGTATACTTTTACACACATTTAACTTCCTGTTTTCTGGTAGTCTCACTTCCTTGAGAGAACTTGAAGCTTGATTGTTGAATATATGGTGTCCACAGACTCCCAAAGTTTTAAAGGAACATACTTTTCCTAACCAAGAGTTAGGGCAATTGAGCTGACAAAAGAAGCTTTTTAAAAATGATTTATTTATAGGAAAATTCTGAAAGATATAAAAATAGTATCATGTTTTGTGAATCTTACTTGACAGATTATTTTAATTTAAAAGAATAATACTTCATGGGAAGAAATTAAAAATTTATCGTAATCATTCAGTTAACGTATTATTTGTATGGCATTTTTCATCATTCATCTACTTGTATGTATTTGAAAAAAAGAAACTAAGATTGAGGGCCTGCTCTGTGACAGGTATTTTTCTGGGCACGTTCATATTCATCTCTTGCCTCACTTAATCACTTAATCTTCAGAGCAATCCTGCAAGAGCTATTTACCAGTTTTTAAAGATAACAAAACTGAAGCTTAATATCGTTCCAAAGTTCACAAAGCCAGTAAGAAGTCCACATTTGAAATACACAGCTGTCTAATTCTAAAGCCCATCTGTATTTTTCCTACCACTTGATGCAGCCTCTCCACTTGCTCAATATTATTTGTTTACAGTTCTTTATAGTCACCTTTGGGTACATCTCTGAGTAATCATTAGGAAAACTAAAGTTATATTTTACCATTTCAAAGGTCACCAATGAGTTGTCTACCCCTCTATTCAGAAGTGAAGCGACAAGTGTGTACATTTCCTGATTTAGCATTCAGGAATATTGGAATACCAATATTCTAGGCACCAATATCTTCTGATTTGTAGATAATTTCACCTTGTGTGAATTGGCTACCAAGTTTGCCTTTATATCAAGGACACAACGTCCTTTAACAGTAGGATTTTTATAACGAAGCAGTTAAAGGTTTGCAAAAAGAATTTTTTTTTCCTTTTAGTTATTCCATTCAGGGCTTTTTGCATCCAAATAAACCAAGGATAATTGATGAAGACTAGTAAGTTTTCTGTCCTCAAGGTCTTCATAATTAAAACTTCATATATAATTTCCTTGAAAAGAGCTGTAAAATTCCAGATCATGGTAATTATTATCAATAACAATTTTCTTAGAGAATTTTTACTTTGTAAAGCAAAAATAGGCTTCTCTCTTTAAAATTCTTATACCAGCATACATACTCATATTTGGCTTCTAATGCCAACAATTTCTATTTTCCATCTGAACATTGCCCCACCCTGCCCTTTTCCCTCTCTAATTTTGTAAATTGGATTGTAAAAACAAATGGTAAAGATGTAGAATAGTCAAAACAATGTTGAAAAAGTACAGACTTGGAGGACTCACATTTCCCAATTTCAAAACCTACTATAAAACTATAGTAATCAAGACAGTGTGGTACTGGCATAGGTATAGACACAGAGATCAATGGAGTGCAATTGGGAGTCCAGAAAAAAACCCTTACAGTTATGGTCACATGATTTTTGACAAGAATGCCATGAAAAGTCAATGGAGAAAGAATAGTCTTTTCAGCAAATGACGCTGGGATAACCACATGCAAAATAATGAAGTTGGACTCATATCTCACACTTATATAAAAATTAACTCAAAATGGATCATACATCTAAATGTAAGAGCTAAAACTATGAAATTCCTAGAAGAAAACATAAGAGTAAATCTTTGTGACCTTGGATTTAGGTAATGGTTTCTAAAAGCACAAAGGACAAAAATAAATGAATTACACTGCATTAAAATTAAAACTTTTGTCCTTCAAAAGACACCATCAAGAAAGTGAAAAGACCATCACAGAATGGAAGAAAATATCTACAAATCAAGGAAGTTGGTAAGTAACTTATTTCAGGAATATGTAAAAAAGTCGTACAACTCAACAATAAAAAGAAAAATAACCCAATTCAAAAGTGAGCAAAAGATTTGAAGAGAAGTTTTTCCAAAGAAGATAAACAAATGAACAGTTAGTACATGAAAGGATGCTTGACATCATTAGCATCAGTGAAATGCAAATCAGTGCCACAATGAGACATCACTCACACTCACTAGGATAGCTAAAATAAAAAAGACAGATAATGGATGTTGGTATGGATATGGAAATTTTAGAATCCTCATACATTGCTGGTGGGATGTAAGATGGTACAACCACTTTGGAAAACAGTTAGCAGTTTCTTCTCAAACTGTGAAAATAGAGTTACCATATGACCCAGCAATTCCACCCCTTGGTATATACCCAAGAGACTTGAAAACAAATGTCCACGCAAAAGCCCCTACAAGAACTTCCATAGCGGTGTAATTAATGATGGCCGAAAAGTAGAAACAATCCAAATGTCCATAAACTGAGGAATGGATAAACAAAATGTGGTATATCCACATAATAGAATATTATTTGGCAATAAAAATAATAAAGTAATGGTACATTACGACTACCTATTATAGGCACAACATGGATGAACCTCAAAAACATTGTAATAAGTGAAAGAAGTCAGTTATAAAAAACCATATATTGTACAATTCCATTTATATGAAACATTGAGAATAGTCAAATCCATAGAAACAGAGAGTATATTAGTGCTTGCCTGGGGTTGGGGGTAGGGAGTAATAGAGAGTGACTGTTAATGGATATGGGATTTCTTTTTGGGGTTTGAAATTTGATAGTGATGATGATTGTACAGCTTTGTGGGTATACTAAAAAAACACTGAATAGTACACTCTAAAAGGATGAATTTCATGGTATGTTAATTTTATCTCAAAAAAGTGGCTTCCACTGAACCATGACATGAATGAGAAACAAACTTTTATTGTCTTTAGCCACTGAGATTTGGAAGTTGTTTGTTACAACACTTATCTTGACCTAATCAATACAACAAGTGTGAAAATTATGACTCAGAATCTCTGAAAATTTTCTTAATAGCCATTCATCATTTTTAACTGATAAAGTTAACCTTAAAGAAGTTGAAATATTTTTGCTATCCTTCAAGGATACCCATTAATCTTAAAGATCTTATATTCAAACATAATCAAATTGGTCTGCAAAGCAGTTACATAAAATAAAAAATGTTTCAGTGTATCTAATTGTAGTGTATAAATATGAAGACATTTCAATATTTTATAATATCAACTTCCACATCAACTGGAAGAATTTCAGATGTGTTATACATATAATTGTTTCAAGCTTGTGCCATTGGCATCTATTCTCACCAATGTTATGCTACAGTTGTTTGATAATTTCCAAAAAATACCCTTAGATAAGACTTACATGGTTTTGCACCTCCAAAATGAGTATTAGTACTGGTATATGACAGTAGTAATAATCTTATCAAGAAGTGTAGTACGACTCATAATAGAAGACAAAAACAAAAACAAAACATTAGTTACTTGTCTAACTAGTCAGGATGTCAAGGTCAAAAACTTTCATATTAACTCCAGTGTTAACTTTTTAAAAAAAAAGCTTCATTTAGTATAATTGTATAATTCCATTTATATGAAATATCCACAAATTCATCCATTATAAGTGTACAGTTAAATGATTTTTAGTAAATTTGCAGAGTTGTTCAACCATCTCCATTATCCAGTTTTAGATCATTTCTATCACCCAAAAATGATTTTTAATTTTTGTTTGCCATCAACCTCCATTCTTTCCCCCAGCCCCAGGCAGCCACCAATCGACTTTCTGTATTCATAAATTTGTTAGCATAATGTTTGGGGGATTCATCCATTTTGTAGTATGTAATAGTAGTTAGTTCCTTTTTATTACTGAGTAGTATTCCATTGTGTGATGAGTTTGTTTATTCACTCATCAGTTGAAGAGCTTTTGGTTTTTCCTGTTTTGGGTTATTATGAACAAAGCCACTATAAACATTTGTGTACAGGTTTTGTGTGAACATAAGTTTTCATTTCTTTTGGGTAAACACTTAGGAGTAGGATTGTTGGGTCAAATGATAAGCATATGTTTAACTTTATATAAAAACGGCCAAGATGTTTTCCAAATTGGCTGTACCAGAAATGTATAAGTTCCAGTTGTTTTGCATCCTTATCAGCACTTCATATTTTCAGGGATTTTTAAAAAACTAGCTTAATAGGTGTGTGATAGTATCTTATTGTGGTTTTAATTTTCATTTCCCTAATAACTAAATATGTGAGCATCTTTTCATTTACTTGTTTATTATATGTATTTTCTTTGGTGAAATGTCTACTCAAATCTTCTATTTTTTATTTGGGTTGTTTGTCTTCTTCTTATTGAGTTGTAAGAGATATTTATATATTCTGGGTACAAGTTCCTTATCAGACATATAATTTGCAGACTTTTTTTTCCCCAGTCTGTGGACTGTCTCTTCCATTTTCTTAATGGTGCCTTTTAAAGCACACAAAAAATTAATTTTGATGAAGTCCAGTTTACCAGTTTTTTCTTTTATGGATTACGCTTTCGGTTCATATCTAAAAACTCTGCCTAACTCAAGATTACAAAGATTTTCTCCTATATTTTCTCCTAAAACTTTTCATTTAGGTATAGTATCCATTTTGAGTTATTTTTTTATATGGCATTAAATTAGGGCTCAAATTCATCTTTGTAGATGAGGATATTCAGTTGTCCCAGCACCATTTGTTGAAAAGACTATTCTTTCCTCATTTAATTGCCTTAGTACCTTTGTTTAAAATCAATTCAACATAAATATAAGGAACTGTTTCTGAATTCTCAGTTCTGTTCCATTGATCTATATGCCTATCCTTCTGCCAGTATTCTAGTATTAACTTCTAAGATGTAACTTACTATGATAAAGGCAACTTTTTAATGCTAAGGGTAAGCTATATCTATCATAATTGTGAGGCACAATGTTTTGCTCAATATCTCAAACTCCTGGAACCATAGTGTCTTTTTTATCATTCATATGATAAAAAATTAGGTTTCAGCAAGGTGGAACTTAAGAGGTGCAGTCTAAATATCTGGAGCCATAACTGTGTCTTACAGAATGACATGTGATTTGCAACAAACTGCATTTTTAAAGATATGTTTATAATAAATTTCTTCAGTATAACACTGAAAGCTATAGGGCTGATAGCTAGCTTGTGTTTATCTAATATAAGAAGTATTATCTACTTGAGGACACGGGGAGGGGGAGCGGTAAGCTGGGACGAAATGAGAGAGTGGCATGGACATATACACACTACCAAATGTAAAACAGATAGCTAGTGGGAAGCAGCCGCATAGCACAGGGAGATCAGCTCGGTGCTTTGTGACTACCTTAGAGGGGTGAGATATGGAGGGCGGGAGGGAGACGCAAGAGGGAGGAGATATGGGGATATATGTATATGTATAGCTGATTCACTTTGTTATACAGCAGAAACTAACACACCATTGTAAAGCAGTTGTACCCCCCCAAAATTTTTTTTAAATAGTATTATTGGGGCTTCCCTGGTGGCGCAGTGGTTGAGACTACGCCTGCCGACGCAGGGGACACGGGTTCGTGCCCTGGTCCGGCAGGATCCCACATGCCGCGGAGCTGCTGGGCCCGTGAGCCATGGCCGCTGAGCCTGCGCGTCCGGAGCCTGTGCTCCGCGACGGGAGAGGCCACAGCAGTGAGAGGCCCGCGTACCGCAAAAAAGAAAAAAAAAGTATTATCAAATTTTCCACTTTGAATGACATTTACATCACCAACACTGTATATTATTGAATCTAAGATGCCATTAATTACAAAATGCACCATTATTTTATGTACACTAAGGAAGAAAAACATGCTTTCAGTTAAAATATACAATAGCAACAACTGAAAAGGATGCACACTAGTTACACAGATGTAAAATTCTAAATAAATGTGCATCTTAAAACTGATGAAATACAGTGTATTGGGACAAAATGTTACTTTTGAATTGTCACATTTTTTCCAAAAGGGATATTCCTTAGCAGGATCGCTTTAAAAGTGTATTTTCCCTCCTTTTCTTTGTATACACTTTGACAGTAAAATAAAATTCTATAATGATTTCAGTGATTTTGCATGTATTTCAAATGATATTGAAGTGGGAGTTTGCATTAGATAGCTTTAGACACATAGTGTATCTGTGTATCCATGAATAATTAACATTTCTTCAGCCAGTGTAAATCTCATCTTTTGAATCCATGTACATACTTATTGGAATGCCCACTGATTTGAATTATTTTGAAACTATTTACCAAACATTAGAACTTCTAGGATAGATCAGTGATTTACAGCAACCCTAGGATGGCATATTTGAATCTGGACAATCCCAGAAAATTCAGGATGTAGACTCCCTATACCATGGACATTAGTCACTGGTGAGACTGCTGAGAAGCCACAAGCTCAGCCCTCTGTGGAATGTACATTCCAAAGTGGAAGAATTGCCAGATGTGGATAGATCCCTGTCATTTTCTCCAGGACTGAATTCCTACCATGGGGCTGGAGCTGCACAGAGGCAATCTGAGCAGCTGCTTCCGCAGGGTCAGCCAAGGGGCATCGAAACTGTCCTCACGCCCCCCTAATCTTTCACTTGCTAGCCTGCCCCCAGTGCCTTAGTGTCATCGCTTTGAGGTGAGGCCCTACCTGCAGAGAGTCTGTGTCTATGGAGGGATGATACCTATTACATATTATTTATTACTGGCCTGGGAGGAAACAGGATCTTGAGGGGAAAAGGTAAGGGTTTGGGGCACCAGGTCCTCTAGGTTTTTCTGCTTATAAGAAAGCTGAGACAGGACTTCCCTGGTGGCGCAGTGGTTAAGAATCCGCCTGCCAATGCAGGGGACACATGTTCAAGCCGTGGTCTGGGAAGATCCCACATGCTGCAGAGCAACTAAGCCCGTGTGCCACAACTATTGAGCCTGCGCTCTAGAGCTTGCGAGCCACAACTACTGAGCCCGCGTGCCACAACTACTGAAGCCCACGCGCCTCGAGCCTGTGCTTCACAACAAGAGAAGCCCCCACAATGAGAAGCCCATGCACCACAACGCAGAGTAGCCCCCGCTCACCGCAACTAGAGAAAGCCCTGTGCAGAGCAACGAAGACCCAATGCAGCCAAAAATAAATAGATAAATAAATTTATTAAAAAAAAAAAAAAAGAAAACTGAAACAGGCTTAGACCAACTTAAAAAGAAAGAGAGGCTACTGAGGGGCAGTTCTAAGGATATCTGAACTTAACCAGGAATTTCAAAGCTGTTCAGAGCCTAATATGGCTCTGTGAACACCTCAGGACCACTCTCCTTGCCTGTGTGGCCTCCTTCCCATGTTGAGTCTGCTTTTCTCTGCACATCTGCTCCATTCCACTCTCAAGGTAGACTAGCTAATCTTTAATATATTTTCAAGTCCAAATTCTGAATGAGCCAGAGTGCCTCTTCTAGCTAATTACATCAGTCTAGTTGGTTACAGCCTTTCTTACCTGGCCACAAAATGGGCCACATGATGGGCCATAACCAACCCACACATGGGCTGTTCTTGGGCCAGATGTTGCTTTGGACTGATCAGTAGCCAGCCCGTGGCCACTTCTGGCCCAGAGCTGCTTCCCTTATAGGGGCTGCCAGTGGGCCAGTTGTAGCTGGAAGTAGATATTGAGCAGGTGGGCCCTGTGTCCAGAACTGGCACTGGAGAGATCAGGTAGACCCGAGAAGATGCTGACACCCAGGGAGAGTAAGCAGTTAGGAAGGACGGGGAAGGGCAGCACAGATAAACCCCGTCTTTGAGACCTGTATATAAAAGGGCTTTGCATCACAGTGCTCCGAAGACTACAGTTCAAGAGTAAGGTGTTTTTACTAGTATGCAATTTTGCCTCTGGATAACCCATAGCAGCTTGTGTCAGACAATAGTCTTTCTTATGACAAATGAACAAACACAGTGTCTTAGCCTGGGTTTCCCCCGAAGCAGAGCCTCAGACAAAGGCTTTGATGCAAGTGATTTATTTGTCACATCCTAAGGACCAGGTGAGGGACGAGGAGAGTGAACATGGAAAGAAGAGAGTCAATACCAAGATTCTTTCGGAAGTTGGCCCCTGCTAGGAGTGACTGGTACTTGATCTCTCCAGGGTCTTTTGAGGAACCTTGTAGAATGTGGTCTCAGAACCATCTGCACGAGGGGAGTGAAGGAGGAGCATTTATCCACTGGATCTCATCCCCTATTGGTCAAGGGGGCTCCACAGTTTCATGTAACCCATGCGTGAGTGCAGAGCTGCTTCTACCTGCAGGTCAGAGGGGCGGTGAGAAGTATAACCACAGTGCTCTTTGCTTGCACCTGCAGGGTGCTGGCCCAAGCCTTCATGGGACTGGTTTCTGCTTTAGTGCCTGGAGTAAGAGGTAGGGCCACAGAGATTCTGAAATACATGAGAGACCTCCAACGCATCTAGTCACGATCGACTGTATGAGCCATCTGTCTCTTGGGAAAGTACATTTTTATCTGATCCAGAGTGTTTAATTCCATTTGGCATGCAAAAACTCTCACCTGTATCAATTTCCTTCATTTCCCCAGGAAGAAAACTCAAAAGTACAAGCCATACTTCAGCTATCTGTTCCTTAGGGAACTTGGTCTCTCTCTTAGGAACTGCCCCGCCCCACCACACACACCAAATAACTCATCATCTGGGCCATCACTCTGTTGCACAATTTCAAAAGATGCCACTCACATCCTATTCCATGGAATTCTTCAGAGCCACAAGGCTATATGCAGTGGCCTTAATATTTCTCCTGGATTTTCCCACTGACCATGGTCAAAGTAGAATCCACGTTCAAATAAAACATCACCACCAGGGGGTAAGACGTCCCAGGATTAGTACTGCATCCCTTAATTGTAGTGCTCTCAACCTCATGAAAATGTGAATATCCCTCAATGGGAAGCAAGTTAATCTGTCATTAGTTATTTTCGCTTTAGTAAAGTGAAGAATCAAGTTCTTGATGGGAGTGAGGGGAGGGGAATGAATGAGGGCACTGAATACTGGTAAAGGAGGGGTAGAGAATATGTGGCTAGAAGTTTCTAAAGACAAACTCTAGTTACTTCACAGTTTGAGCTGGGACTGACCTTTCTCAGACTGGTTTGGGTCTGATTCACTGTAGCCCAAGCAGTATAATTCCTCAGGACTTCATGTTCTGCAACTTTTAATCACATTGATTCACCTAGGCCTCTGCGGAATCTTCAGAAGCTACATGTCATGAGAATTTCAAAGCTAAGAGTCTTCTCTATGAATACCCCCTGAGACAGCCCTTGAGTGTGATCAGACAGGAAGACAGGAATACTTATGGTGCATCAAAGTATGGGGTCTTAGTTTTCTCCAAGGTGTTTATCATGTAAAATCATACAGCAAAACAGAGATTCAGAGAGAAACCAGTGAACAGTCATGTACCAAGAGTTGTATTGGATCAAATAGGATGTAAGAGCAAGGTTGGAGAAATCAGAAAGATTATCTTAGAACCCAAAGCACGGAAGGGTTGGGAAAACATGGGCCAAATCTGACCTGCTGCCTGTATTTATGAATAAAGTTTTATTGGCACACAGCCACACCCATTCATTTATATTTTGTGAGTGGCTGCTTTTATGCTACAGTGACAGAGTTGAGTAGCTATGACAGAGACTGCATGGCTTGCAAGGACTGAAATATTTACTTCCAGCCCTTTACAGAGTAAGTTTGTCAACTCCTGGATAATCTTACCTCTGTGTGTGCCAATATCCCTGCTTTGTCTCTTTACAAGGCAAAGATTTACCATTGGTTGAGAACCCCACTGAGGTACTACTCCTTGAATTTTCAACTGAGTATCCTGGAACAATAAGTGGAGCGTTCAGACACACACTGCCTCAACCTCCCCATCTGAGGACCTCTTCCTCGGGGTGCAGAACCATTCATTCCACCAGTCGACAGACCCAGAGCATCAGCTGAGTGCCAGGCACCAAGCTAGGTCCTGGGAACATAAAGATGAATAGAGGGTGCTCAACTCATTGTTCTGTGTCAGGGAGAAGCCACACAAGGCAGTTGCTGCCTGTGGCCTAGTGTTTCATTTCTCACTGTCCTTCTCTTTTCTCTCTTTCATCTCTCTCCCTCTCTTGTTCCCCCCTCTATCCCCACCCTTTCACCTTGACTCTCTCCTTGCCTGTTTTCCTTTCTTTTGTCCTTTCTCTTGCCCACATCTCAGGCCTGCCAGTGCCACCCAGTGGCTCTGACAGGCATTACTTAGACTTGCTGACAGCCCTCAAGGTTGGGAATGACCACAGGGATATCAGTGAGAGCCTATAATTAGGGATTCACAGACAACTAGAAGGCTAAGGCTCTAGTAATCCTCCCCTGATTGCTTAAAGCATTAATATTAACTTTTAAAGTCTTTTATACTTTAGCATAAATGAAGGAACCCAAGGTAGGTTTGTTAAGGGGAAAGAGATCAGGAGAACCCTAAATGATTATTGTTAAAGAGGTTTCTGCACAGTGCCCTGAGCAGACATTGCATTTGAGTTGTTTCAGGCATGTTATTTAGATGGAATGTGATATGGATGTAATAAAGTGTGCAGTGATGGATTTATGACTATAACCAGTTTATTGAACCATCTAAATCTTAACAATGTATTAACATGGAACAATAGTATATATTTTCCCCAATCGCTGCAATTAACTGCACTCCCTTCAATTCCATTTCCTGACCTTTAATAATATCTTAGGTGAATCCCAAGGGGTGCCGGGAATAGCCTCTCACACGGGTGGTGTCCCTGCAAGGCTGTGTAGCAAGCCCCTCGGATTCTCCCAAGGCTGATGGAGGCCCTTGTTGATTCCCTCACCCCTGCAAGGACTCTGCCTGTGAGGAGTGGACTGCAGGGTGGGGGTGGGGGTGGGGGGAATGACTGGCATTGATGATGGATGATAGGGCTGGTTCTACAGACGCTTAGTAAGTTGGTGGGGGAATGTCTAACTCCCATTTTTGTCCACTGTCTCTAGAAGGAAGGGTATTGAATGCCTGCTGTTTGGGACAATTCTGGGACAACAGGAAAAGTCCTGTTCAGTGTCCTGTTGTCTGATGATGGCAGCCCAGCCACTCCTGGCCTGGCACAAATAACCATGTTCCAGGTCCCAGTGGATCTGCATTGGTGTGAGGGAGGCTGGGGCAGCAGCTCACTGAAGTCAGGCTTGGGCCACCTTGCCTCTCCAAGGGTCGCAGCATCTTCTCATGGATACTGGCTATTGTGAAGCCGTGCTTCCACTGTGACTATCATTTGCTTACCTGCCAAAATTATTTTTTCTCTTGGAGGAATCTGGGTCTCAGAATTATATCTTAATAGGCCCCCAAACTTGTCCAGGGTCAAATGGAGGTTCTGGCACTAGTCCTTTACATGTGAGAAGGCAGAAGAAGGCTAACCTCCCTTCAAGTCGTTATTTGGAATATGGTGGTATTTGAAAGATTTCCTGTCCTAAACTGTCTCTCCCACTTAGGTGCCCCAGTGTCTAAAATTCTGCCATGAGAAATTCATTCGTTTGAGTAAGCATTGTCCTCTCCTCTATGACTCTCTTAAAATAAAAATACCCTGGGGGGGGGGTGGGTGGGAGTCCCCTGTGAGGTCGCTAACCACCTGTGGGTACGGCTTCTGAGTTGAACAGGGAAGCGATGACCATCTCTGAAACTATTTAATAGCTTGCATTTATTTTTACAGTTTAATTCACCAAAGAAGTTATCAATCATGAATGCAACATTTTTAATGCTTAAAATCTAGTACTTTAAAAAGATAATAAAGGCAGCAAAGTTAGTTGTGGCTTCTGCTTTTCAACCTGGAATCACTGCCAGAAATATTGAGGAGTTCCCAACTTGGGTCAGTACTAATTACCCAGACTCAGGCTCCAAGGGAGAGTCAGGAGATGTGAGCAGGGGAGGTGGAAAAAGAACAAAGGAAGCTTTGCTTTTTTTCTGAAATTGTGGATTTTTCCACTAATAAATGATAAGGGTGCCCATCATTTATACCTGACTGCTCCACGGTGGATGACACCTGGCTGCCCACATAATAAATAATGGATACTGTTATTCATCATCCCCATAAACTATCCTGGTACGATGCTTTTTTTTTTTTTTTTAATCTTGTAGCTTCGATGTAGACTGTCTTTTCTCTGGTCTCCTCCTCTCTCAATGCTACCCTTTCTTCAAACTCTGCTAAAATTCTACCTCTAGACTTCTCTAGCCGCAGAGCTATCCTCCTTCTCCTAAATTCAAAACACTATCTACACAAATCTCTTGGCATGTGTGTGTTTATTACACCATGACTTCCCAAAGCATTGCTTTGCTACTTAAGTTTCAACTCATGTTTAAAAAAAGGAATTCCCTGGTGGTCCAGTGGTTAGGGCTTTGCACTTTCACTGCCAAGGGCGCGGGTTCTATCCCTGGTTGGGGAACTAAGATCTTGCAAGCTGCACAGTGTAGCCAAAAAAAAAAAAACTTTCAACTCATGTGATTTAGACCATGTAGATATATATCTTGTCTGTTTACCTACATGGGAGTTCAGCAGCTTTGGAATCCCCAGGGTGTACCTGACAGTGCTGGGCATGCCATAGTTGCTCAAGTCTCTATTAAATGAGTCAATTAAAGGCAATGGATAGACCTCTGCATATGTGACCTATAAAAGGTGACATATGCATTTTGAGGTTTCTATTCTTTGGCTACCCCCATAGGAGGTATCTTACTTAACAAACTGAAAACATTTGGCAGCTCAAACATGACACCTTGGTCTCTTTAGAGTAAAGGAAGTAATACAATTGAACATTTCCAAAAATCTCAGCTTAAATGAGTTGCTAATGCCATATGCCATCATGGCTATATTTTTGCTGTCATTATTTTAAATAGATGATGATGGTGGTTGACAGGGGAAGGTGTCAGTGTAGTCCCTCAGCTGGACTGGAAGGAAGGAACCCTCAAGTTATCTATGAATCATGGTCTGTGATTGGGCCCATCAGGAAAGGCTTCAACCAGGAAAATGAATATCAACTAGAAATATACCATAGCTAGAAAACGGATCATTGGAATTGAACTGTGGTTCAGAATTAGGCTGAACCATATAAAATTGATGATCTTTAGTCATTTTTAAACTACAAAACAATTTCATCCTAATAGTAACACCCAGAAGGTTGACTGCCTAGTTCTCATTTCCTTCCTGGATGTGTCAACACGATGGTTGTAATTCCACTTGGTTTGAAATTTCATTTTCACACGGCAAACTGTAACAATTTTAGTAATAATAGAATGTCAATTATGAAGTACCTTAAATTTTACCTTACAAGGTGTCTATCTTTTTAGAAAGTCTGTACTCTTACAAGCGTATGTTTATTTAGAAATCCTGTCTCAGTAAACCCTCCTCTTCAAAACATTTTTGAAACCATACTTTCTCATTGATGAAATACAAGGCCGTTTTAAATAGAAAAAGCCATTTTTAATAAGCTTCTCAATTCTGCCTTCTCCCAGGATTTAATTTTTTTAATGGAGGAGTTTGCTTTATTCTGTTTTATCTAGTTGATTTTTGTGATATATTATGCTTCTCAAGAGGAATATGGGCCTTCATTCTACCCACTCCCTCTCCCCAGTCACACATACCATTATTACTCTATTTGCCTTTTGTTTCCACTCTCTAACTGAAAATGAAGATAACATTAACTCACCTTTTCTTTGCTGAGTGAGATAACAATCCAACAGCACCAAAGGAGTGTAATGTTGGAGATCACTTTCTGAGAAATTACATCATGGAAGGATTTGTTAGCCCCAGAGCAGATGTTCCTGGCTCTGGTGATTTGTCATCAGGCTCAGAATGAGGAGTTTTGAGTTCTAATCCAAGTTATGACAGTGACTCCTGGAATACTTTTAGGACAATTTATTGAACTTTCAATTCGGCCATTTATTCCCATAATAATTACATGGAAACTCTTATTTACCTACTTTTGTTTCTAGCAGGCTTGGCCTATTTATCAGATTCCTCACAATTTTTGTTGTTTTCCTTTCCAGTGTCTCAAATTCTTCAAGTTATTAATAAACCTGTTTTTGTTTGTCTTTTGCCACAACGAATAAGTTGATTTGAGGGCCTGTGACTACTGTGTGCTTAGTGTCATCTAAGAGGTGCTAACTCCTCTATGCAGTCACTCAGAGGGTGGCCCCATCCAGGGAATAGGGTGACTCTGGTCTAGTGCCTGATCCAGCTGAAGGACTGATTTGACCTCTGGGTTAGCAGAGTGAGAAGAGTCCAGAATGTTACCTTCAGTCAGTGAATGAAGTCTGCTGCATCACTGGGTACATAATATGTTTGTGTGTCTCCCATTGGGCCCAAAGTGCTGGGCATGGTAGTCATTACAGACCCTGGTCCTTACTCTCAAGAAATTCACTTGAGTAGTTGAGGCAAAGCAACATATATGAGAAATTTAGAGAAAAATTAATTACTAAATGACATAGCCCTGTCTATGTGTTCAAAAGCCACATTGTAATTATTCTTTTATTTCTTAATCTACGAAACTTTCCTTATATGATCATGATGTGGTAAAATAGAATAATGAGTGGAGGCACTGAGAATCTAATTTTTAGGACTGGTTTCATCAGGAACCAGCTATAAGTTCTTAGGAGAAAATCTTCGTGACATTAGACACTGAGTTCTTAAATGCAGCATCAAAAGCACAGTTCATAAAAGAAAAAAAATCACAAATTGAACTTTGTCAAAATCAAAAGCTTCTGCTCTACAAAAGACACTTAACAAAATGAAAACACAAGCCACAGACTGGGAGAAATATTTGTAAAGCACATATCTGATGAAGGCCTTGTATACAGAATATAGAAAGAACTCTTATGACTCATTAAGAAAACAACCCACTTTTTAAAAATGGGCAAAAATATTGAACAGATATTTTCCCACCATCTCTTGTTTCTTTACTAAACAAGATATACATATGGCAAGTAAGCACACGAAAAGGTGCTCCCTTAGCCATTAGGAAAGTGGAAATTAAAACCATAATGAGATAATACTACACACTTATTAGAATGGCTAAAGTTAAAAATATCTGACAATACCAAGTGTTGACAAAGATGCAGAGCAACTGGAACTCTCACACATTGTTGGTGGGAATGCAGAATGATACAGCCAATTTGGAAAACAGTTTGGCAGTTTTTTATAAAGATAAACATACTCTTACTATTTGACCCAATTATCCCCCTCCTAGGCATTTACTTAAGAGAAATGGAAAGTTATGTTCACATAAAAACCTGGATACAAATGTTTAAGTGACTTTGTTCATAATCACCCCAAATTGGAAACAATCAAATATCCTTCAATGGGTGAACAGATAAACAAGCTCTGGGGTACCTACTCAGTGAAATACTTACTACTCAGTAATAAAAGGGAACTATTGTTACATGCAACCACAAAGATGAGTCTCAAATGTACTATGCTAAGTGATAGAAATCAGATGTAAAAGGCCACATATTGTATGATTTCATTTATATAAGGTTAAAGTTAAAAAGGAAGGAAGGAAGGAAGGAAAGGAAGGAAGGGAGGGAGGGAGGGAAGGAGGAAGGGAGGAAGGAAGGGAGGAAAGACTATGGGATTGAAAAGAGATCAATGAGTATCAGGGGCCAGGCATGAGGAGAGGGCTTGACTACAAATGAGCATCAGAATTGGGTAATGGATCTAGTCTGTAACTTGACTGTGGTAGTTCTTATGTAACTATATGTTCATCAAAACTCATAGAACTATAACATCAAAATGTGTGAATATTATCATATATAAATTACTTCTCAGTTTTAAAAAAGGGAAAAATGCAATCTCTCTGCCTCAGTTACACATTTGTCAAATGGAATGATGCAGCTTCTTCTGCTGATAATGATGATACATCAAACACAGGGTTTTGGAAATCTTTTGTAAATGAGAACATGTCTGAGTGCTTTGAAATGCATGAAGTGCTATACAATTGCCAAATATTATTACTAGATTTTTCTGTTTTGCTTTTGTATTCAGCTACCCTGCTAAACTCTTTTGTTATTTATGAAAGTTTGTACATTGATTCTTTCAGCTTTTTGCAATAAACTATCAATATAAATAATGACAATCTCTTCCTTTGCAGTCTTATATCTTATTTCATAGCTACTTTTCTTATTTTCTTAAATTGTGGTAGTAGACATTCTTGTTTTATTCCTAAACTAAATAAGGATGTATATAAAATTTCAGAATTAAATATGATTTTGGATGGATTTAGTAGATATCCTTTCTCAAATGAAGGAAGTTTCTTATTTTTTTTTTTAAGTAGCAGGCTTAATGTCACATTTATTTATTTATTTATTTATGGCTGCGTTGGGTCTTTGTTGCTGCACGCGGGCTTTTTCTAGAGGGGGGGCTACTCTTCGTTGCAGTGTGTGAGCTTCTCATTGCGGTGGCTTCTCTTGTTGTGGAGCATGGGCTCTAGGTGCACAGGCTTCAGTAGTTGTAGCACGTGGGCTCAGTAGTTTTGGCTCACAGGCTCTAGAGCGCAGGCTCAGTAGTTGTGGCACACAGGCTTAGTTGCTCCACGGTATGTGGGATCTTCCTGGACCAGGGCTCGAACCTGTGTGCCCTGCATTGGCAGGTGGATTCTTAACCACTGCACCATCAGGGAAGTCCTAAAGGAAGTTTCTTTTTATTCCTATTTCCCAAGAGTTATTTCTTTTTTGTTAATAATGAATAGCAGATTTTTTTTTGGCTGAATGTTTTTTTCTGAATCTATTGAAATCATTATATCATTTTATCTTTTAACCAAAAATATTTATTTTCAATCGAACTTCAGAGCTGACCTTTTATATTCTTGTGTTCCTTCTCTAATCAATCTGTAATCTCCTAAGGGGCACAGACTTTGTCTTTTTGTCACTGTATCTCCATCACTTATCCCAGGTCTGATTTAAACAAAATATTTATCCCTAAAACTTAACTCTTATCTGAAGGCTCGAAAGATCTCTTCTCCCCTAATTTTTTTTTTTTTTTTTTTTTTTTTTTTTTTTTTTTGCCGTACACCGGCCTCTCACTGCTGTGGTCTCTCCCGTTGCGGAGCACAGGCTCCGGATGCACAGGCTCAGTGGCCACGGCCCACGGGCCCAGCCGCTCCGCGGCATGTGGGATCCTGCCGGACCGGGGCACGAACCCACGTCCCCTGCATCGGCAGGCGGACTCTCTGCGCCACCAGGGAAGCCCTCCCCTAATATTTTTAAATCCTTAGTTTCAAGATTAGTTTTAGCCTGTTTAGTCATCTGTATCTCTATCAAAGTTTTAGCTTCATTCTTTTTGCTCCAAACCTATTCTTAGAGATTTTTTTAATAGAGTCAATGTGAGTACAAATACTCTCCCCTAAGACCTGCTGCTGTTTTATATTTTAATATCTCTCTTTCCTTATCAAGAGTAGGTTGTAGGTTGCGCCTAGGAGCTTCAAAGTCTGTTCTTCAGTCATCAGGATGTGAGCAGAAGAAAGATACTGGTAATGCCTGGAGATTTGTAGCAGGAAGTTTCCATTTGTAACAGGAGTGGCAGCTGGTTGTAGGGCACGTAGCCAACCTCAGGCTTGCTTTTGTTGGTCTCTTGAGAATCCTGCTCTTAGGGAAGACTGGGGAGATGGTATCAAGTAATAGGTAAGAGCATGGACTTTGGACAGAAGTAGCCCTAAGTTTGAGTCTTGGCTCTGACAATTAGTAATTGGGTGACCATGGATAAGTCACTTAACCTCTCTATTTTCGTTTTCCTCATCTTTAAAGTAGGTGTAGAAGTAGGTGGTTTTGAGTGCCTGACACACAACAGACTCTCAAAAATGTTGCCTATTATTTCAAAGCAGTTGCCAAGGCATAATCTGATGTGATAAAATAGGCTTCTCTGTGAGAGGGCACTTAGAGGTTTTTTTAAATTTTTGTTTTGTTTTAGATATTTATCATGAAAGGAAAAAATGTAATTTTTTTAAATGCAGTTATAAAGATGCAGAACAAAGAGAGTCCGGACTCATGTTTCACAATTTACATAGCTTATTTATTGTTTTATGTTCTGTAATACTTCAGACAGTTATATAATCTCGCCCCCTCCTACCCTTTTAGGATGCCAGGATATGACACCAGGAGAATAGGGAAGAAAAGTTTTTGGTGAGGACGCGTGATGTGTTGCAGGAAGAAGGCATATGCTTTTCTGACATTAATGTCCCGTCACTTACATTGGATAAAGCAATCCCAAATACGGACTGATACCAGGAAACAGTTTTTTCCATTATCGTTCTAGCCCTAAAGTCTATGAGACCTTTTTATAATGTTATGAGCCCTTCTCAGCCTGGCCTGTTGTCAGGCACTGGATTTTAAACCTCGGTTAATTCTCAGTTGTAGTGGCTTCCAAATCTCTCCAGTTCTTGAAGTCATAGCCTGAACTTCCCCACTTCTCTAGGAATAAATTTTCTTCGACATTGGTTCTCCTACATCATTCTTCTTATCAAAGGCTACAGTTAAACAACTACCCGGTAGAATAGGAATCGTTCACCAGACTCCCCTGCCTCCATCCCTTTGACTCCGACCCACCTCCCTGAACTCCAGTCACCTCACCTCCCCATGGCTTGCCCTCTCTTCCAGCCAGGAAGGACCATCCATGTGCCATTTTCACTTGTGTAGCTTTAACTTACTATCTCCTTGCCTCCATGAGGGTGATTTCTCTATGTTGCTGTTCTCCCTTCCTCCTTTTCTGGAGTCATGAGATATAGAAAATTTTTAGTCTTTTGGCATCTTTGAAAGAGATCTGTTATTAGGTTTATTTGTATTTGTTTAGAAGAAGTACTTTGATACGCTGGAGTTGGAATAAGATTATAAGAGAAAGCTCAAATGAAAGGAGAAAGATAGTTGCTAAACTGCATTTAAAGAGGCAGAGTCCTGTTAACTGAATTTCTGTCTAGCTCCATGTGAATTTGAAGTTTTTGCTGAGATAGTTGGTGATGTTTGGAAAAGTTCAGACCTGACTGCTCTGGGGTTTCATTCAAAGCTTCCTACAGGCATAGTAATGGACCACTAGATGCTGCAGGGGTTTCCCCCTCACTGAGACACTCTTGGGGGGTTGGGGCAAGAAGACAAAAACAAGACAAACAAGCAAGCAAATTCTGGCCCAGGTAAAATTGGGATCCGGATGCCATTTCCCGAGAGCGCTCTGCTTACCCTTTCTGTGCTGCTTTCTGCTCCAAAGTGCATCTTCCTCTCCTATCTTCTGCAATTCCTGATTTCAGAAAAATGACTTATTAGCCATTTACACCTTTGTGAGAATCAACGTTATCTTCCCTTAACACTTCCACTGTATTTTTGCAGTTTAAGACCTATCTCTCCAACCACGAAAGGACAGTCCTTGTCCTTATGAAGGAAATTTTAGACATCAGTAAGAATTTGGGGAAAATTCAGAAAGAAAGGGAAAAGGGCTGTTTCCTGGTACTCTTGAGGTTAAAATATCCGGGGAAAGTAGCCACTTTATCGCCACCTTCTCTTTTAGGTTTTGTCACTTACCCTTTCGAGTCAGGCCCCAGCAAGGGTCCTCCTGCCCCGTGTCACTCATGCCAATAGAAGGAGACCAAGTTCTGTTCAGAAGCAAAGGAAAGTTTTGTTCTTTGAGCAAAGATGGAGAGGCGCGAGCAGGTGTTTTAGAGTCCACGCCCTCCCCACAGGCTGTGGGCGGGGCTGCTTTATAGCGGTCTCGTCAGCAGGGAGGGGGCGGAGTTCTTGCAGTGGGCACAGGCGAGCTGCTCACGGCCCTGCAGCCTTAAGCGCGGGGCACAGCGGTCTCTGCACACGGCCCACCGCCGCCGCCGCCATCTTGAATTGAGTCCCGGCGCAGCGCTTCTCCACACGCCTGGCCACGGAGCTGAGGTGTCAGCACAGCCTTTTTTTGGCCGTGCTAGGAACTCCGGTCTGAAGTGCCAGGGGCAAGGCTTCTGCAACGCAGCACCCTATAGGCAAGTGAAACTAGACAAGGCACAAAAGAGGTTAGACCTTCTCTTACCACCTAGATTCCATCTTATTCCCCACTCCGAACCCTTCACCCCTCACGCCCTCACCCTGCTCCGGGCACCCCAGTGGGCTTTGCCAGTGACAGGTTAATATGCCCCACGTGCGGGCCTGAAGGAGCCTGTGTACCACTTGAGTTCCCGAAAACACATCCACTACCCCTGCCGGTACAATAGATGATTGGACCACAGATGAAACTAATGAAGCCAAATGAAACTAATTCAAAAGCAAGGCTAGGGCACACAGATTCTTTCTGAGGGGATTTGGCAAGGAGACGTGAAGCCACTGAGACATTTAGCCGTGGGAACAGTGGAAAGACCATGTAGGTCAGGGTTGAAGCTGGAGGTTGGGGCATGAAAGCCACAGAGAAAGCTGAAGGTATGGGGAAGCAGAAACCCTGAGAAGCGTCAAGAAGCTGTGACCCTCCTTCCAGAGAAAACACATGTATTAGATAAGCTTCCTTCAGGTTGTAGTGCTGTTGGTTGTGAGTTCAGTGTTAATGAATCAACAATAAGGTGCCTTAAAACAGAAATACACATAAAGCCAGGTTATGGATTGATCGGTTGGCAAAAGTGTTGTGACCAGAGGCTTGCAGGAACCTAATCCTGTATTTCCACTAGGAGTAATGGTTCTCTATTTGCTAATTCGATGTTTGTGTCAATTTTAGAGAATGTAACTGCTGTGAGCAATGAGAATCGAGTATGTTGAGGGGTAAAGAATGAAGCAAACACAGAGGAAAGCAGGTGAGGGATTGTGCTGCTCCAGAGAGACAGAGAAGCTACCTTCTCCCTGGTGGCTCCCAGTTTCAAGCTCAGTTCCATTGAGGACTGGCTGAAATTTATTCAGTGGCATCTCAGTATCTTTACAACTTTTATATAAGCTTGGTTGAGTTTCCTTTCCTTGCAACCAACAAAGTTTTGGCTGAAACTCATACTCCATACGTTACCTATCTTGAGGAGGCAACTTTGGAAAGATGTAGTGGTCTCGCCCTTTGAGGGCTGGTCCACCGCCGCTATGAAGTCCATGCTGCTGAGGTTGCACTGGTGTGTTCCTGAGACAGGTGCTGCATCAGAAAAAAACACCCCACCTCAGGGAGGTCTGTGTTCTAACTAAATGTTCAACGCCACTTGAAAAGAGAGTTTAAGAACTTGAACTTTTAAAGAAACCAAACTTTGGTGTCAGTGTGAATTATCAATGACAGATACTTTGCAGCAACTTGCTTTGGTTTCTAATTTGAAGGATGGCAGTTTTAGGATGGTCTTTTTTTTTTTTTTTTTTTTTTTTTTTTTTTCCTGGCAATATGGTTTTTTTTTTTTTTTTTTTTTTTTTTTTTTTTGCTGGGAGACAGACACATTTTTGAAAACAAGTTCCAGTCTGAACGCCCCTTGAGGAAGGGACTGTTTATTTGACAAAGCAGTGTGTGTCCCCACATGGGAAATTAGAGCGAGAGAGAAGCACCAGACCATGCAGAAAAAGAAAGTTTTAAGATTCTCTAGGTGAAGGAACAGGCTCTTCCCTGCATACTTGGTTTGATGACTGTGGAAAGTACACATTCAGTGGTGTCTGAGCGCCAAGCAGGCCCCATCGTTCTTTCCTAGCCCTCTGTGGTCTGTGATGACTCCACCCCACTAACCAGAATCTCTCACTCCCCAAATGCATGGTCTCCATTCCAATCAACTGTTTATTCCACTAACAGACCAAACTTTTATTCTGCCGTGCAATCTCTCATGTCTGTCTTATCTGCTTCTGAGCTCTCAGAATCTTCCCTTCAAAGCCAATCCAGTTACTCCTCCCCAAGAAACTATCATTGCTCCTGTGAACTTCCTTTTCTTTGCATTGCTTCTCCATCCCTGCTCTCTGAACCCATCTGGTACTTGAAGACAACCTTCTCTTATAGCCTACAGCGTTTCCTAATGAGGCTGACTCTAACAATAATGAAAGTTTCAGTCAACTCAAGAATCGTAGCAGTACAAAGGGGTAATAATAATTCAAGGCCACCTATGATCCATAATTTTCCAAAAGCATGGTTGATCTGAAGTCAACCTCACTTCTTGGGGACCCTGAGCACATTAGCACTTGCTAATTTCCGTGGTTGTCCCAGCACATGGAATAAGTTAGTTTAGCTCATATGGGTAAAATTTTCATTCCCAGAGAGTTATTTTGTTAGTGCCAACTTGAAAATAATGCTATACTGTCTTTAGGAAAGACTTTTCCCAAGTAATGTTAAGTCTCTCATTGCCAGCTCATTCAGTCTCATAAAAGCTTTCTGAGGTAGGGATCTCCCGTCTTTTTTAAGGCAAAGAAACTGAGGCCTCACAGGAATAGTTTATACAGAGAGAGAGTTGGGGCTAAAAGCAGACCTTCTAGGTCTAGGTCTAGGTGTAGCAAGAGAAACCAGGGAAGCCTCACTCCCACAATAGGGCCACCATGAACAGTTGGGCAGATTGCATACTGCATAACTTCAGAGTTGATGAGGAGTTGACCTCTTTGGCCAGATGTGGTTGCCCTGCTTAGTCTAGGACCTAGCCTGAGGTGAAGTGAAAGCCGGTGCTGGGTACTAAGGAAGAGAGTGAGGGTGCTTCATCTTAGTCCTCTTCTTGGACAGCCAATCCAGATGGCTTGCACTCTCTTTTATTCTTATTGGGGTCATTGGAAGGGGAGAGTTTGACAGGCCTATCTTCTCAGTCTCCTCTTAATAGGGTTCTCATTTCTACAGAAGGCACCAAGCCAAAATTTCTTAAAGGGTCAGATTTGCAGATACATTTGATTACTATGAAGCCAGAGACAAAGAGGCCACATCCTTAAAAGATCTGCGGCCAAGATCTATGCATTATGGACTTAACTCCTGACACATTTGGCACAAGTTGAAAAATGAAGGAAAAAAATGCCCACTGTCTCAAGAGGCCTTAGGAACAGACAAGGCAAAACGTTTTAGTTGTAGACAAGAAAATGCTGGAGAGTCAGCAAGGGATGAGCTGGTCAGGAAATATCCACTTCCTGTGGATACTCCCAAGTCCTCCCACTCTGGCCAACCACATTGCAGATGATATAGCCAACAAAACACTGTACCAAAACGGCACTATTGGCTCAGTCGGCTCCAGTCAGCTGCACCATTGACCGTACTTGCCCATGCAGGACCTTCCAGGTTTCTTCCTGAGGCAGGGGATGGTCAAACAAACCAACAAGAAAGATTTGTATCAGAAATGTGGCATTCTGGAAGCAAGGGTAGGCATTTATCAGCTGCAGCTGAAGATAAATTTCTAGACTCTTTCAGGTACAAGCAAGGAATTCAGGTTGACTTTACTTTGTAGAATGGCTTAAAAGAAATGGTTTTAATTTAATTATGGGAGTTTTTCAATACCGTGGTATAAGAATTCTGTGATTTACCTGCGCTCAGATGAAAGCCTACTCTTGAAGTTTGCTGCATTAGATGGGAATTAGTATGCTAAGTCCATTAACCACTGTTTTCAAAGGAAATCAGACTTGTCTCTTAAATTTAAAAAAAAGAACAAATTGCAGCGAGTCGTGCTGAGATGCCTTGTCTTTAGTGAAAAGGGAAGTATGTTTTCTCTGACCAGCCCACACAAAATCAGATATTTAATATGATTACTGAGAAGATGGAAAAGGTTTTCAGGAAAGACTCCTGTTGCTCAGCTCCTAGCAGCCTGTAAAGGAGTAAGTAGGAAGTCAAAGGGACCAGCCAGCCCATTAAAATGAGGCCTAGAAATGGGATCTTTGATTCTGCACAGCAGTCCTGTGAAAGCAGAAGGTACAAATGATGGGTTAGGCTGGCAAGAGAGTCCAAACCAACCAGCTAAGCAACCAACTTATTTTTAAGCTCATACTATTTACATGAGGGCACACAAATGCAGGGTCACTGTCCTCAGGAAGTAGTTGTATTTTAGACATTTGGCTAACCAGGAAAACAGGAAACACTACAGGCATTTACAACAGGGAGTTGGTTACAGGTGATGGAGGAGCTGAGACACCGGCAGAGGATAGTGCTAGCAGGAAGCCTCTACCAGCCCCCAGGCTGGAGGGAGTAAGGCAGCCTTTGCAGAGGTCCATGGGCAAGGGCTAGGAGGCACAAGTGGAACCAAGGTGGGTCTGTCTTGGGGCTGGAGCTGTGGAGGAGACGCAGCTGTTGCCAGAGAATGAGTCTGAGGCAGAGAATGAGGGAGAGAAACACCCTAACTTACCCTTGTTCCCCCTGCCAATACCTCACCAGTGCCTACCATTGACTGAACCCAGGCAGGAGCCAACTAACATACGGGCCTGGGAAAGGTAACCTGCAGGGGTCAGTCCCCCTGAGAAGCATAGAAGGGCAGGGGAAGGGCAAGGAATGGATTGGGGGGCAAACAAGCCTCCGCCTGGAGCATGCTTGGATCATTTTGTACCTTCAACCACAATGACTTCACCTCGTCCTGGGCCAGACCATGACAAATCAGTTGCAAACACAAGTGCTGGCTGGAATGGGCTCTGGGGTCAACCACTACCTCATCCTCTCACCAGCTACTTAACCCCATTTGGGGCTATCCCAAGACCCTTTTCAGGAGGCTCCTTAATTCTTAAGTAACTATAAGTAACTATAACACACACAGCCTGACATACATACTGTCTCTTCACAGAGGCCTTGGAACTGACTGTCCTCACTCCTGTTCCCTGTGGAGAATCCCAGGATCTAACCAGCCCCATGGTCAAGTGAGTAGAATTTTGTCTGGCTTTCATTTCATCTGTGGTCAGTTCTGACAAGATCAGCTTGATAAAGACTCTAAGCCCCAATGTGCCTAAATTGATACTTTCAACTTAGTGCCTCAGTGCCTAGGTAACAGCAGCCCTCCAATCTGGGTGTTTCTCTGAGTTGATGTCACAGGCCTATCTTGCTAAAATCAGCCTTATCAATATTATCAGTTCAGAGGTTTTGGTGTTCCTAACCAGCTATATGACCTCAGACAAGTTACTTAGCCTGTTTAAATCTCTGTTTCCTCATCTGTACAATAAGAACAAACACAGGTCTGTTGTGTGGCTTAAATGAGAGAACAGCTAGTAAAAGCATTTATCTCTGTGCCTGATACACAAGCAGTGCTCAATAAATACTATATCCTGTATTGGTCAGGATTCTTCCAGTTTAAGTGATAGAAGCCCAATCTGGATCTAGGAGTTTATCCAAGGTCCTCACTCTGGGTTTTCTCTATATTCCTCTGATTGATTTCACCCTCAGGCAGACTGTCCCCCATGAGATGGCAGGGTGCATGCTGAGACATCCTCCTTCCTGAGCAACCACAGGAAAAAGGGATTCCAAGAGTCTCCTGAAGTCCCTGGAATGGGGTTTCATTGGCCTGTTTGGATCACATGTCCAGCAGTGAGTTAGTCACTGGGGCCAAAGGGTGGATAGACAGCTCCAGTCAGCCAAGCCTAGGTCATGTGCCCATGTAGGCTGAGAGTAAGAGAAGTCAGTTCTCCAAAAGGAAACGGCAGAGCTGTTTTCAGGAGGAATGGATGTTAAGAAGGCAAAAACAAACTATTTCCACTACAGCAGTTATTGTTCTATTATTATTACAATTTACTATTTATTATTTACTACTAGCACGTCCACTATCCCCACTACTACTACACTGTACAGCTACTAAAAAAACTTGCAGGAATATTCAGTGAACAACTTGGTTAATAGCCAGGGAAAAGGGAAAATCATAGAAAGCTATTATGGGAGAAAAAGTGTCCTGAATAGAAGGAAACAAAATGAAAGAGCTTTTATCAGTAGATGAAAGGTGAAGTTAAAGCAAAGCCTGAAATGGTGAGTTCTAGGGGATCGTGTAAGCATCTTTCGAAAACAAAAGTGATCTACAAAAACAGAAATATAGATCAATGGAACAGGATAGAAAGCCCAGAGATAAACCCACGCACATATGGTCACCTCTTTTTCTTTTTTTTTTGCGGTACGTGGGCCTCTCACTATTGTGGCCTCTCCCGTTGTGGAGCACAGGCTCCGGATGCGCAGGCTCAGCGGCCGTGGCTCATGGGCCCAGCCGCTCCAGGGCATGTGGGATCTTCCTGGACCAGGGCACGAACCCGTGTCCCCTGCATCGGCAGGAATTTTTTTAAAAGTGATCTAAGTAGCAATGTGTAATACATTTTGTAGTTGCCAAACTGAAACTACCTCACTGTGGTTGTTTTAGTAATGCTTTAATGGCTGTACAAAGCATGTTGTATGCTCTCAGCACCATACGTCTGTAGTTGCAGAACTGACACAGGTATCTATGAAGCAGGCCAACAACATTCCCTGTACAGGAATGCCATGTCCACAACACCTTATTGCAGATACAGAGATACATTTTTCACATAGGAACCTTGTGACTTGGGAACATTCTAATTTTTCTTTCCTACTGTCTTAAGTGAAATAGGTATGAGATATGTATAAGGAATTTCTGGCAGAAAGTTCAGGGGCTATAACTTAAAATGAAACATTGTTTGGCTATTTGGCAATGCTATAGTATCCTTGAACAACTGGTTTTACTCCAGGATTAGTGATGTATACCAGTATATAAATATACAGAGAATGAGACCCTGAAAGTGGCAACCCTGCACTTGAACTTGAACCTATGTTTTACATACCAACGTATGCTCTGTCAACAGAATGATCTCTATTTAAAGTTGTGCTCCACAAAGCATTGGAAAGACTTTGCACATTGCCCCTCTTTGTAAACTAAAACTATGTTCTCAGAAATTTATTTTCCTGTTGAACATTAATAAAATGTTAAAACTAATATGCTATAGGATTTGCTTAAAGCTAAGCCTGTCCATGCAGAACAGTTGAACAACTTCAGGAGAAGCTGTTTATTTGGGCCATTTGGATGTTTCACCTGAAGAGCAGCCAGATCAAGTAGGCCGAGGTCCATCTGAGTATAAGAAGTCAGCTGATTGGGCCAAGCAAATCCTTCAGTTCAGTGTAAGTAGAATATATGTTTTCTGTTTGTTTTGGTTTTTAAAGAGACTGTGCAATGGTTAGACCACATGGTTTTGTGTAATAATTTTTGAATGAGAAGAAAACCACATATCTAAGGTGAACACTTTAGATAGGCTTGTTGAGTATTTTCTTAACTATACAGTAATGTTCTGGGGAAGCTAGTTAAGTAGCATTTTGAAGTCTGATAGGCTTACCAAACAGAAAAGAATAATATGACTTTATAGGTCTAGACGTGATTATACTTTCCAAGCCACTGGTAGTAATTCTCTCAGCCACCCCACTGGCAGGTAGGGCTGACACCTAATTTAGTGCCCATCCCACTCCTTTCCATAATAACACAAACAGAATGGAAACATTCTTCACCCATGTTGAGAAAAGCCAGTCATTTGGTTTTCTAAGGCTTTTTTTTTTTTCCTTTCATGTTTTGAAGGGTGGTGTAGACCAGATTAAAAAACATGGCTCAGGGAAGCAAGAAATCATTCCTCCAAGCGTTTATTAAGTGAATCACAAATTCATTCAGCCTGACTGCTTACCCAGAGAAATTAAGGGAAAATGGTAACAAGTTGTAAGCCTCTAAGTGTCTTCAACTTTAGGATCTCCCTGGGAAGGGTCACAAATGTAATCCTTTTCAGCTGTCCCTGCCTTGCTTCCACTGTCAATGGAAATATCCAGGCAGGATGAATACACTTTCTGACTAGACTCTGGACTGACCTAGACAGCTTTTTGGAAATTTAGGATATACTTTTCCTAAAGCCTCTTAATTTCTCCCATCCCTCCCTGATTGAAAACATCATTTATCCCAATACAGCATGTGGAAAGGGAGGGGAGGGAGAAACAGACAGTTATCTGAATTCAGGATAAAAATTACTTTGTGAGTTTATTATTCTCATCCATAACAGATGACAATTTTCCTGTCATTTAGCTGATTCTAGAGCAGAATCACCAAGCGATATTAAGTACTATTTTTCATACTATTTATCTTGAGGGCCCCAATGGGACATGTACACCTACATTTAATAACCCGTGATCCATAACTTGCATATTCCCTGGAAATGCTTGGATATTTTGTCAAGTGCAGCTAGCCATTATTTCACTGGCCATATGTTAATTACCCTGCTTCACTTATATTGTGGTGGGTTCCAAAGACTTAGTCTTCCTCCAGTGTCTGAGAGCTGTCTGGAAATCTTAGTTCTAAAGAAATTTGTGAATTTGTAGTTTCTGAAGTAGCTCTATTCCTCATTTGTTGCGTGACAGCTACTTTCATGCCATGACTCTCCTATCAGCTCTAAAATAGGCTCAGCCCTCTCTGACTTGGAACTCTCTTTGAAACTCTAAGATGATGTGTCATTTCAAGGGTAAAAAAGCAAAAATGTTATAAATATGAGTGGATGCTAGAGTCCCAAAGAGTTTCAACAAGCTACAGCTTCCTGGTTGCTGACATCAGCAATGTGGTTCTTATTATACAGCTGGGTTTCAGACTGTGATCCTTTTCAAGTATCATCTCTACCCTATATAAAGAACGTGGATTTAATGCAGTTTCTGTTGAGTTAATGGATAAGATTTGAAATGAGTCTTTCGGCCATTCCTACAAATTAGTGAAATGTCTCTGGTCCACTAACCCATTTCCAGGGACTAAGATAAAGTCTAAGAATCTGACTCTGTCATTCATTGGAACTGAAATTGTCTTTCAGTGGTTAATACACTCAGTTAGCTCCAGATCTCTTGGATAAATTAGAACGTTCTAAGGCAATAGCAAAAGGAAATCACAAGCATCACTAATGACAAAAAATCAGAGTACTCAGGTACAAACTAACCAGTCTACGTAGCAACGACCTGCTCTTGGTCTGAACTTTTTAGTGAATGGATCACTACTTGGATGGGGAAGGATACAACCTGAATAGTTCATCTACTAATAAAGTCCCCTTAAAAATCACCTCTGTTCAGCAAATACTAATATAGCTGAGTCAAGCTCTTGCTTAAGTTCTTTATAGGTACCATCTCCGATAACCTTCACAATAGTCCTGATAGGTAGATACTCTTACTGCCCATTTTACAGATGATGAGATGAAGGCACAGAGAAGTTAGGTAACTTGCCCACCATCACACAGAAAGTAAGTGTCAGAGCTGGACATGAAAAGAGTCCTGATTGACTTTAAATCCTCTTAGCCATTCTGTTACACTGCCTTGATGATTGGACAAACACCCTGTCTCAGTGGTTTAAAACTGAAAAAGAGGGACTTCCCTGGTGGCGCAGTGGTTAAGAATCTGCCTGCCGCTTGCTTCGGCAGCACATATACTAAAGTTGGAACGATACAGAGAAGATTAGCATGGCCCCTGCGCAAGGATGACACGCAACTTCGTGAAGCGTTCCATATTTAAAAAAAAAAAAAAAAAAAAGAATCTGCCTGCCAATGCATGGGACACGGGTTCAAGTCCTGGTCTGGGAAGATCCCTGTTGCAGAGCAACTAAGCCCGTGTGCCACAGCTACTGATCCTGCACTCTAGAGCCCATGAGCCACAACTACTGAGCCCGCATGCCACAACTACTGAAGCCCGCACACTGCAATGAAGAGTAGCCCCCGCTCACCACAACTAGAGAAAGCCCACACGCAGCAACGGAGACCCAACGCAGCCAAAAATAAAAATAAATAAATAATTTTTTTTAAAAAACTGAAAAAAAAAGTAGCAGTTACTACTGAATATTTCACTCAGGGTGTCATCTGTGGCTACCCTTTTCCTCCTTCTGGCCTTCTAATTGCTAGTCTTCAAATGGTACTTAAATTTTTCATTTCCCAAATCTTCCTTTTGTATTTTACCTCTTTTTCTTTGATTTGAATAATGCATATTTCATATCAGCAATGAAATATCCAGGAGAGATCTCTGCATGGCAAAGTTGGGGGAGCCTTTGCATTTTGGTTTGCTTGTGAACTTGACACACACTGCAAATCCTAATGGGGCCTCCTGCCATGTAGAAATCTCTGGTTTGCCAACTGCAAGATTTCTAGGCCCTCCACAAGCATATTTATCTCTTCTTCATGTGAGCAAGTTAAGGCTTCAAAGCAGAATCCAGTTTTGTGATTTTTATGCCCTTAGGATGATGGTGAACAATTTTTGCTCTTTGAAAAATGTGTAAAATAAGCTAGTATTTCTAAAAAAGAGGTTCATATATATATATATGAATTGGCACTGATATGCTTAAGCATTGATTGTCCGGAAGGTTAAATCAGAAGTTAAAAGCAGCAGTTACTTCTGGTGGTGGTGGTGATGGAGAATGGGAGCTGAGCAGATGGGGGTTGAGGTGGGAAGGAGGACTCTCTCTTAGCACCTTTTCTTTCTTTCTGGTGTTTGAAAGATGAGAACTTGCTGACTACTTAAAAATAATGTTGAAGAAAACAAATGCTCTTAACTTTTACCTCGAAGGTAATCAGATGCTGCAGTATCATCACAAGATCATTCAGTCAGGAGTTGGGTTCGTCTAGAGACAAATTTTCACAGGCAGTGAGTGGCAGTTAAAAGCCTAAAAAGAGATGGTTCCCCTTACTGTATGTACAGCCTGTGTCACACCACTAAGGGTGTAGGAAGCTGAGGTAAGAAGAGGGCAAAATTTCCCAAATCGTGTTACATATTATCAAACAACAAAACAAAAGGGGAGACTGCTGCATTACTTCTCAGCGTTCAGTATGCCGTGTGCATTCAGACCTCCCAAGAGGGGATGGGCAGTGTTTCCTAAAGTTAGTTAACAATGGAATCCCGCTCCAACTTCTTCAAGGAGTGTCTCACAGAATTAGTGCTCCATGGAGCACATTTTGGAAAAGGCTGGATTGTCAAGGACCCTTCCAAATAAGAGATACTATCCAAGCTGTATATGGAACTTTGAGTTCTACAGAGAAGTATTAAGTGATCAGCACCACATTCACCAATGCAACATGTCTTACACCAAGATCTGCCTTGAATAAAAGGTATATATAGGGGCTTCCCTGGTGGCGCAGTGGTTGGGAGTCCGCCTGCCGATTCAGGGGACACGGGTTCGTGCCCCGGTCCGGGAAGATCCCATGTGCCATGGAGTGGCTGGGCCCGCGAGCCATGGCCGCTGAGCCTGCGCGTCCATATTGAGTGACTATCTGTGCAAGGCACTTGGGGGCTCTGGGCTTACAGAAGGCAGTAACTAAGGTGACTAAGTGGGATAAGACTGCCTCCTGCAGGAGAGAGAGGAGCTAAGCCATCACAAAGGGCTGGTTCTAATTCCACAGATGACATGGCCTCCTTTACTCTAATTTCTAAAGTGTTTGTTTTGAGCTGTATGGCCCAGCCCCATTTCACTTCTAAATCAAACTGAGCATTAGATCAGACATTTGAAAAAAGCAGAGCTCAACACCCTTAAAAGCAGGGCAATGTTAGCAAACAACCGGAACACAATCCATGGCATGGTTTGTATAAAGCATTTTCATGTGTGTAAATGGGTAGCTTAACTCCCGTTTATGGCTGAAGTTACTCCTAATGTGCACTGTGACTAGTATTGGGGTAGGTCACCATGTGCACCATGGATTACATTTGTGTCTTCAGTGAGGCTGCACCCACGGTCCACTTTACCAGCCAGGAGAGCTTGGGAGAAGTCAAAGAAATGCTCTGAATGCTTTTAAAATTGACATATGCATTGAACATAACAATAAACAAAGACCACTTTGAGATTTAATAAAGCAGTTTTACATATGTCATTGCCTCTCACAAAGTCCTCTTTACAGTCTTGAGAGCGAAGGAGGCTATCACATCTCCATTTTATGGAAAACAAAATAAAAACTCAGAGAGACTTACTAACCTGCCGTTGCTCACACAGCCAGCAAGCAATAATGCTAGGAATCAAATCTGCCTATTCTGTATAAAAGAGATAACTAATAAGGATATACTGTATAGCACAGGGAACTCTTCTCAATACTCTGTAATGATCTATATGGGAAAAGAATCTAAAGAAGAGTGGATATATGTATATGTGTAACTGACTCACTTTGCTGTACAGCAGAAACTAACACAACATTGTAAATCAACTATACTCCAATAAACACTTTTTTTTATATCTACCTATTCTGGTGCAGAATCCCACATACATTTCAGTACACCTCAGTCACATGGAGAGAACTGCTGCTCCACTGGGGGCTTATTCTAAAGTCTCACTAGTCGATATGAGATAATATTACAGATTCAGAAGGATCTTCTTCCTCGCTTTATCACACACACCTTGATTCCCTTCCTGGGAGATGAATCTTTTGTAGCATCAGAAGGACCTTGTTTCAAGGCCCTTGCAAACAGCTACTAAAAGATATGTGAATGAGGACAAGATAGTTGTCAAGAGTCTCTGGGTAGGATTCTTGCCTTGGATGAAATGAGGGCCTGAATTTCTTCAAGACAGTGGTTCTCAAACATTGATGTGGATAATAACCATCTGAGCATATGCCAGAAATGCAGATTGCCTGGCTCCATCATCAGATTCAATCGCTAGATCTTGGGTAGAGCCTGAGTATCTGCATTTTTAACAGGTCTCTTAGGTGGTTCTGTTCCACAGTTTAAGAGGCCCACACTTCAATCCTAAGAGCCTGTAATGTTATCAGAGTAAGTAGTGTTTTAAATAATTATTCGTTCTCCTCATCAGTAACTCTTTGGGTTTTTTTTTTGTTTGTTTGTGTTTTTTTTGCGGTACGTGGGCCTCTCACTCTTGTGGCCTCTCCCATTGCGGAGCACAGGCTCCGGACATGCAGGCTCAGTGGCCATGGCTCACGGGCCCAGCAGCTCCACGGCATGTGGGATCTTCCCGGACCGAGGCACGAACCCGCGTCCCCTGCATCGGCAGGCGGACTCTCAACCACTGCGCCACCAGGGAAGCCCTTTGGGTTTGTTTAATTGCACAAGAATAGAAGAATCAGTGAGTGATTTAACCCAACCAATATTCAATTCAGCAAACATCTCTTTACTTCACACAGGCTGTGGGTATATAAAATATGATCTCTGCCCTCCACAAACTCATCTTTTTAGAGGAGATGAATGTGTACACAAATCACAAAATCCAATGCTTTTCAAAAACAGAATTATTGAGGTACTCCTGAAGCACAGAAGAGCAAGAATTCATCCTGCCTCTAAGCTTTGGAATGCTCCCAGATGAGGCACAATTTAAACTGAGCCCAGAGAAGTGGAGAAAGAGGGCACATTGTGAGCAAAGATAAGGAAATGGGAAAACAAAGGTGTGTTCTAGGAGCCCAGGGAAGATCGTGTATGAGTACTAGAATACATAGGAGTAGGTAGGACAAATAGTTTTCATTTTCATGGCCTTTTGCAACATTTCGCTTAATCGTTTCAACTACTAGGAGAATAAGAGAATCAATCCTATTTTAAAGATGAAATACTAAATGACTTGTTAAAAAAAAAAAAAGCCCACAGGACCTACAACAAGATATTAATGTTTGGTGGGGGGGATGATAATGAGATCATAGAATGTTGTTGCCACTATTGTTGCCGCTATTATAGGGAGTATTAGTGGCTGATAAAACCACATACTGTACGAAAAGAAGCATATGAAAACATACTACACCAAAGTGCAAAATTCTGTGTAAACTCATGGCCGCCTTTAAAAATGCACATGTATTTTCCAGTTCTGTTAGTCAGTACTCCCACCAGCTGTTCTCATTGTGCATTACTAACGCTCAGATTTGGGGCTCTCTTACTCTTCTCTACTAAAAGACACCAAGATCCTTTGGGAGATAGCTGATTCCAGGTCTTGGAGTCAAGGGAAAGTCAGGATGGGTCTGGGACAGCCTGTGCTGCCAGACAGCATGCATACTTTTATAAAATGCCAGAGGCAATGTTCAGAGGACAAAAGAACCACCTAAAGGGGCTTCCCTTAGCCAAGCTGACCACCACAAAATAGATAAAATAAAATAAATAACAGTGTTTGATCAAAATAGGTTGCAACTGTCGAGGAAAAATTACTCTTCCTAATGATTCAAAAAAAGGAAAGTTGATATAAAGTATGAAAACATAATTGTAATACAAAGAGGATTAATATATAAGCCATATTTCCTTTCCTATTGATTTTGTAAATTAAGGGAGTATAATTATAAATGAACATTTTGTTTCTTCTCTGAAAAAAATCATTCTATACTTTATAGTTAAGTACCCTTTATTTTCTGTATTAGCAGGAAAGAATAGACAATGGGAACTGAGGGTAATTCCAAGGAAAACAAGTGCTGTGAACAGAATAAGACCAATCAGGACTAGCAAAACAGGGTCCCACGGTTCATCAGCACCGGTGGTCACACAAAATAACCAAGTGGAAAAGGCATGTCACAGTGTGTTACAAAAGGATAAATTAGCTTCCTGTCCTAGAAAAGAGTGTTGACCACAGACTCAACCCCTCCCCTCCATGGAGATGAATTGTCTGGACCAGTGCTTCCCAAACGTTTCATTTCATGGCACATGTAGAAAGTGATAACATTTACCTAATGACACATTAACTCATAGCACACTAAAAGCTGTGTTTGGTGTCCCTTTCTTGCCCTCCCCTCCCCTCCCCTCCCCCTGGGGCTCCTGAACACGCAGGCTCCCAGTGGCTTGAGCAACAGGCAGTCTCTGTCTCAGCACCTCTGGGATTCATGTGTAACAATAGGGAATGGCACAGTGTACTGGTTGCAAACTTCTGCTCTAGATGGCTCTCATAAGTATAATAAAATACCACTTAGGCTTATATTAAATCAAATACCAATAGGGTTTATATTAGTTTTCAGTAATTCTAATAGTCCAAAGACAATGTGTTAGGTACTACCAGCCATGCCCAATTAAAGAATAAATCATTTTCAGAAAGGCACTAGGTTTGAAAATCTTAAATCTGGTTGAAAGACAGAAAATTAAAACTCCAATGATGTAACAAATAAAATGTGGTTATAAAAAGGAACTTGGTTGAATAATCAGAGAATGAGAGCTACCTTAGATACTGCAACAGGTCAAATATCAATTCTTTGATTACCCAGTACCATAGTCAGGACTGGTTCTGAGGCTGGTCCTTATGCTTTGGTAAGATGAGATATAAAAATACTAAAATTGAGAGGCCCGTGTACCGCAAAAAAAAACCAAACTAAAATTACTGAAACTTTAGGAAGGCAAACCTGGGAAGAAATGCAAATAACATAATGTTATTTAAGTCTAAGGTATTAACATTTGGGAAACTAGTTTTTGTTTCAGGTTACAGATCAGCTTTTTACCTCATTGATAGTATAAGAAGATACTTCTTAAGTGTTTAAATGCTAAAGATAATTTATTATGGTAGAATTGTGGTTTTAACCAAATGTTTAGAAGTATTTGCGTTAGCAATCACCTGGGAACTTTCTAGAGAGATGCCTGTGACTGGAAAGGTGAAGTGGATTTAGTCATGGAAGGCCTTGACAATCCTGATTGTCTGACCTAGGCAGTGGGATATGGTGGAAAGCATAGTGGGAAATAGATGTGGTTTATTGTCTTAGGTCTGCTAGTTACTCATGTGTGTCTGGGGGCAATCTCTTAACTTCCTTATGCCTCAGTTTCTTCACCTGTTCAATGCAGAGGTTAGAATTGCATTTGCTTTTTATTTATGTTTATTTTTATTTATTTGACATATGATTGACCTACAACACTATGTTTGTTTTAGGTGCACAACATGGTGATTTGATATTTCTATACATTACCAAACAGTCACCACAATGAGTCTAGTTACCATCTGTCACCATACAAATTTATTACAGTATTATTGACTATATTCCCTATACTGTACATTTCGTTCCCATGACTCATTTATTGTGTAACTGGAAGTTTGTACCTATTAATCCCCTTCACCTATTTTGCCCACCCCCCTCAACCCGCTCCCCTCTGGCAACCACCTGTTTGTTCTCTATATCTATGAGTCTGTTTCTGTTTTGTTTTGGTTTTTAGATTCCACATATAAGTGAAATCATATGGCATTTGTATTTCTTTGTGTGACTTATTTCACTTAGCATAATACACTCTACGTCCATCCATGTTGTCACAAGTGGCAAGATTTCATTCTTTTTTATGGCTGAGTAATATTCCAGTGTGTGTGTGTGTGTGTGTGTGTGTGTGTGTGAATATATATATCACATCTTCTCTATCCATTCATCTACTGATGGATACTTAGGTTGCTTCCATATCCTGTCTATTATAAATAATGCTTCAATGAACATAAAGGTGCATAGATCTTTTCGAATTAGTGTTTTTGTTTTCTTTGGAAAAATATCCAGAATTGGAATTGCTGGATTGTATGGTAGTTCTATTTTTAGTTTTTTGAGGAACCTCCATACCGTTCTGCCCAGTGGCTGTATCAATTTACATTCCCACCAACAGTGCAAGAGGGTTCCCTTCTCTCCACACCCTCGCTAACACTTGTAATTTGTTGGTTTTTTGATAATAGCCATAGGATTGCATTTTCTAAGGTCTCTTCCATTTCTCAAATTCTGTGAAATATTGTGAATGATGCTGATTTACTTCTGGAAGAGAAGAAGCCTTGCTAATCTTTTGGGCCCAGCTCCTCAGGAATCTGCCTCAGCACAAGTACCCTCGAGATGGTCTGAGAAGGTCCCATAGTCTCCTGTCCTGTTCAGTTTTTTAGACACTACTTGAAATCTTTGGTATTGTCATGGTGTTCCTCCCCTTCTCTTAGCTCTTATCAGTTACCCTTTTGCCATCATTTTATTGGGCTTTTGTAAGGCAGGGAAAATGTTTGGGTCAGGCAGCCATCTTAAACTGGTACCTCATCATTTGATTTTTTAGTAGCATTGCCTTACCAAGGTCTAAGGTCCTACTTCCTCTTCTTGTCAGAGACACTCCCATACAGTAAAGTAGCAGTCAGAATAAATGGATGAATCTAAGTTTTATTTATTTGAATTTAGACAGTTGGCTTCTTTAAAATACAAAGATGTCAGTTATGCTGGTCCAGGGACCACACTTTGAGAGCAGCAGGTCTATGTGAAATACAACATTCAGGTAATGAAAGCAGATTAATAATTTATTTATTCATTTAATAAGTACTGTTGAATACTTACTTGAATACTTATACTGTCGAGCATTGTTATAGGCACAAGGACATGGTAATGAGTGAAAAAAAATGTGGTTTCTGCCCTCGATGACCCTTTCTGATGGAATTTTCCAATTTTTAACTAGAGGTTTTGATTAGAAGTCTTCTCAGCGCAGAAAGTCTCTTCATAGTGCTATAGCCTGTCATGTTCATTCCCCTTCTTGTGCCTCATCATGGTTCTTTTCTTAATTTTATTTGTTTTTCCTTCCAGTTTTAATGAGATATAATTGACATACAACACTGTATAAGTTAAAGGTGTATCGCATAATGACTTGGCATACATGTATATTGCAAAATGATTACCACAGTAAGTTTCGTTAACATCTGTCACCTTAATCAAAGTTGTCTTATGTGGAAAGCCCCTTCTCTCCAGTGGATCTAATCAGTTGCATATACCTTGGCCCAGTGTCTTTCTCTTCCCCACCCCAGCCCTTGATTACCATTTTCCCCCTTCATTTCTACCATGACAGTTACAAGTTCCTAACATCATTTACCCTTTATTTTACACTGTTCTATATTTCTATCTGCTTCATTTGTGTCGTCACTATTTGGAGCACCTACAAGGCTATAGGCTGTGTGTTATGTTTCTTTGCAACTCCATCCCTCAGTTCCTCAAACAGAGTTAGAAACACTCTATGAGCTAAACATGAACTTGTTAATAGATTCACTTGGAATCCCAAACTCCCTTTTGGAGGTGGTGGAGCAGAATTAAAATTGCCACCACCAACAACAACCAGGCAGACCACATGGTCAGACAGTGTTTGTGGTGGCTGGGGTGGAGTAAAGCAGTTGGAGACCAGGAAAAAAAATTAGTGTTTGCTTTAGGATTTTACTGACTGAGAAAGAACCAAGAGGGCTTAATTTCTCCTTTCAGGACAAAATTCATCTTCTAAATGGGGTTTATGTCTAAAAAATGTCATGTGGTCAGGATGAGCTGGTGAATAAGTTATGGAATGAAATGGCCATCGGTGTTTTCTTGACTAGTATATCTTGATTTTGCTGAAAATTAGTTCTGATCCAGTTATAATTGAATAGATAGGTCTGAGACCACATTTTGATTACAATTGAATTAACTGGAAATAACTGCCACAATCTTGTCCAAATGTATTAAGATAAGACAACCCTGTTAATACTGAAATAGATTATTACATAGAAATAAAAGAAAAGCACTTTAAAGATGGAAGAATCTTTGAGATCCTTCAAGACTAACAGTATCAAATAGTGGTTATTGTGTAGGCTCTGGACCTTGTCTAATCCACTTTGAATCTTTACTCTGCCACTTACTGTCTGTGCTCTTGGGAAATTTTCTTCATCTCTTTGAGCCTCAGTTTCCTTATCTTTACAGGATAAGAGATTAAAAAGTATTACCTATTGAAAGAATTAGTGGGAGAAATAAATGGTGGTCTAATAATGTACATGAAGCTCCTAGTATAATGTCTAGCAGATAGTAATAGCTCCATAAATGGCAGTTGGTATGTAGTCCAACCGTGTCATTTTACAGATGAAGAAACTGAGACTCAGAGTAATTGCAGTAATTTAGGGACAGAGCTAAGACAAGAACTTAGAATTTCTGAATTCTAATCCAACACTCTATTCAGGGTGAGTTACTATACATTACTCACTTTATAATTTGGATCTTTCTAGTATATAATTTGTGAAAACTTGGATAGTGAACTGGGCTGAAATATTTTTTTCCCACTTTCTGTGAAAATTGGGTTTCAAGTTGAATATATATAACCTACTTATGAAAAGGACTATTTTCAAGCTCTTCGATAGTATCAATTTAAAAAATCAACCATAAGCATTATTCATAAACTCATTATAAGACATTCTTAACTGTTTAATTGAAAAGTCCCATTCTTGGCAACACTAATTTGAGTATTGACTAAATCAATTTGAATTGTGGTATACACTTATGTATACTTAGTAAAAACTGAGGCCATCTAGTCACACAGCCCTACAATACAGGGAATCACCACCCTAAGATGTCCTTAATAGGAACAGTTGTCTCCTGCTGAATAATTTCAGTAAGACCAAAGCCATTACACCCAACACATCTAGTTCTGTGTTTTAACTTTTGTGATGGACAAAATGTCCTTCAGCCTCTCAGATAATCTTAAATCCAGCATGAACATGGTACTCAAGTTATTCCAGAAGTAGCAGCCATCGTTTGATGGCTCCTTAGTCAGCCATCAGTGATTCCTCCTCCTTTGCAGCAGTAGAGCATTGGAAGGCTATGGCTTGTTTATTTTGCAGTATAAGCACAGTTAGTTCCAGGAAGTTCACCTAGTCCAGATGGGATCCAGTTGCCATGGACCTAATAGGTGTTCATTACATGATAGTTGAATTGAAAAGGTCAAAGATGTGTAGTAATTCACTCATGTTAGGTGTGTTGATAAAAGTGATTAAACTCTCATTTTAGGGTATGATTCTGCAGAGAATATGCCCAAGAGGAAGCCTTGATCTAATAAAAGAGAAATAGAGAGCTGAATGAACTTTTTTCCATGATAGTGTGATTCCAGATAAAAGATGTGCTAGTCAAGGTGATTTGGGTTGCAAGAGATAGCAACCTACTGGAGAAGAAAGGGGAAATGTATTGGCTCATAAATCCACAGGAAGATGGGATGGGACTTGCTGGAGGACTACTGGCTTCCTCTCCCCATTCATTGTCAGACCAGCTTTTCCATAAGGCAGGAGTCCCGTCTGCCACCAGCCATGGGTTCATATCCTTTACAGCCTTGGAAAGGGAGAAAAGAGGTCCTCTTCACTCTGCTCCCTTTGAAATAACCCAGAGAAGGACTCTGAAAGGCCTGACTTGAGCCACATGCCTCCCAGGGATGTGAGGCTACTAAGAAAGGAGGTACCTTTCTGAGCACACAGAATCTGTCCACCACTGCTAGCATTTATTGAATGCTTTCTTTGTGCCAGGCACATGAACTTTCTCATTTACCTTTAAGATAAGGATCATGATTACAGGAGGTGTCTGTAGGGACACACTGAATTGTTCTGAGGGACACAAGGGAGCCTGGCCTGGAAGAAGAAAGGGGAGCCTTATGTCACCAATGAAAATGAAAAGCTGGGCCCCCGCCCCCAGAAGGGTACCTCCTCCTCTCATCCTGAATCAACAGGAACAAGAGTGAACTCCAAAGGCAATCACCTTCTCCACCACCCCTGTACCCAAACACCTTTCCCAGCAGGGGTAAATTCAGGTGTTAAGGGGTCTGAAGTTTATATAAGTTGAGAATCCCTCTTTAAGAAAAAGAATACCAAAACAGTTTACTTTTGCAAATTTTACAACATATGACCATGTAAACACATTGTTAGTGCCTCCTAGTTGTGTCCCTCTGAGAGAGGGATTCTGAAATATAAGCCTTATTAGCTTCATGGCAAAACCACCTTTGATAACATTTATCACAGCAAACTGCAGTTGTAACCAGGATTTAAATGGACATCTAGTGTGTCAAACAACCATTGTTTTTCTAGAACACCACCCAGGAGGACCCCTTCCCACTGGCACTTGTCTTTTGAGAACTTCTGTAGTTCAGGCTTTTTATTCATTTAGATTGTCCTTCCACCTCAGTTAATTCAAATCCTGGAAAATCCTGGAAATGCATCATTTTTATAATTATCTGAACTGACTCCCACCCTTCCCACACATGATTTTTTTTTTCTTTAATGAAATATGGTCACTGACTAAGGAGAAATGGTCTTGAGAACGCCACTTATTCCAAGGCAGACTCTTTGGCCTCAGTGTCATGGGCTTGAACCTGACATTCGCAGCCACAGCCATACTGAAACTGATAGTCTAGTCATGTAGGGGATTTTCCTGACTCCGTGTCTGTCTCCCCATGGCTGTTTATTTGTACTGCTGTCTGCTTTGGTTTGGGACACTGACCTTATAAGCTGCTTCTCGAGCCCAAGCCTCAGGAAGCCAGAGAACTAGGAGTTTCCCTCTGTACTCCTCAGGACTCATGGCCAAATGGAAGGAACTGGCTATCAATTCACAGTGTGTAACTGGAGAGAGAGAGAGAGAGAGAGAGAGAGAGAGAAAGTCTTTTAAAATCAACACCAAGCCAGCTGTGGCTCTCTGGACAGCTGAGTCATAAACGATCAGGCAGTTCATTTGGAAGACACACTGTACATGCTCCTCTTGGGTTCTGGCTGGAGCAGAGGGTAGTTAAATAAAAGGGAAGGAAGGATAAGAAAAGAAAGCCACAATGTAATCTCAGATCGCACTTCATTCTGAGACTTGCTCTGATCAGAGGTGAAGGACAAGAAGCCAGTTCCCCTACAAATCAGACTCCATCCTCATGTGGTTGGTTAGTGAAGAATCTATTAAGGAAATCTGAGCATTGCTATTTTGTTCTTAATACATAAATTACAGTAATTGATGAAAGATGCTGGCTGCTGACTCCTTATTGGAACTGGCTAAATGTTGTCTTAAAATGTCAGCCACTGAGTCACAAGTTCATAATCAGCTGTGAAGTGGTTGTGTTTGGCAGTCCCACAAGGTGCAAGAAGGTCATTATTACAGAAATAATTGGAGTGGCGGTTATAGGTCTAAAATTTGTCTGAAATTAAAAAATAATCTCCAAAAGATGGCAAGAAAGTCTTGAAAGGAATCTAAAGAACATAGATATGAGCATAGTGGGCCACCACTATTCTGGGCAGGGAGCTCACTCCAAGTGGCATTTCCTGGGCAGTAGGATGACTTGTACCCACTTGCAGTGAGGTCTACTCATTGGAGTCATCACTGGTTCATTGTATTTGTGACACAGGACAAGCTTCATGGAATCTGTCAACTGCCCACTGTCACCCCTTAGCTCTGTGGCTAGTGAGAAGCCTCTTTGTCCATCTTGTCTACCCAAAGGTCTAAGTAGCCCCTAGGCCTGCTCTTTCTGCTTCTGTGCACAGAGTATGGAGTGTTTCAGAAGAGAGACATAGGGCTATGCTGATAGGATCTCCTACAAATCCATGCCATCAAGACCCAGGTGGGCCCAAGGCTGGGTAGTGATCCTTTTATTTATCTCTTCCTATTGCTGTCTTATTCCCACTAAGCTGTGTCTCCTCTTCTAGACAATTAAGGATTGTGTGTATGTGTGTGTGTGTTTGTATAATAAGAAAAGCACCACAATTTCCTCTCTGCTGATGACCTGGACACCCTCTGGCCTGAGGGCTCTCTTACAATCTCCCCTCTTTCTTCTCCCCAATCCAGATCTCATTTTTCTCTAGGTTAGTGGTTCTCCACCCAGGCTGCAGTAAAATCATCTGGGATGCTTCATAAAGTATGTATGCCAAGACACCATCCCACCTCCAAATTCTAGATTTAGATCATCTAAAGCTTCTAGAGTGTAGCCACACAAGGGTCATCAGAATTATTTTTAAAGCTCTTCATGTGATTCTAATGTGAATTCACCAACCACCTCTCAATCGCTTTCTTCCTGAGGCTACAGCAGCCTCTTGTTGTCTGTCTCGTAAAAGTCCTATAACATTTAGCAGAAGCTCTTACACAGTACATGGAAAATCTTGGTTAACAGTCATTTCTGGTTAGTATAATTAAAATCATTTTCACTTTGTTCCCTTATAAGGAGAAGGCAGAAAGCCTGGATTGTGGTCCAGACTCTGCCTGTACAGCTTTGGGCAAGTAACTTATCCTCTTTGGAACGGTATTTGCTCTTCAAGCAAAATGAGTAGCTTAAATTAGATACTCTTTAAGATTACTTTCAGTTCTAGGCTATCATGATTATAAAAATCAAATGGCCTTTTTTTAAGTACTATTATTATATCAGGCTATTATTTATCAACTGTGAGACCTTGGGTAGCTCATTTATCTTTTCCAAGCTTCTCAGTTCCACATGTGTGAAAATTAGGAAGGTTAGGCCAGGGTTTCCAGATCTGTTCTGCACAATATTCCTAGCTCAAGAGATGCTCCATGCAAAAAGGATTCCCAGGGCATAGCACAGTAAAGGATCTGACAAGTCTTGAAATAACAAACCTAGATTAACTGTTTTCAACTCAGATATTCCCAGTTATTTGACCATGAAGCTACTGTTTTCTTGTAAATCTTATTAGCATCCGTAGGACTAACTGTTACACTAGCTGATCAGATCTCTTCTACTTAAATTCTGCACTTTGTGGTCAAGGGACAAGTTTGTTAGTTAAAAGAATGAATAATTTGCTTTGCTCCTTTGACATGTAAAATAGAAGCTTATTTGTTCACTGATCCACCCCAGCCTTTGGTTGTTTAGCAGGGAAGGATACAGTCTGACAATAGCATCTTCTGGGGTTTACCTATTTCTGAGAAGACAATTTTTAAAATGAGATGAAATGTCAGAAGTTATTCCGGTTGAAGTCAAAAATGGATTCTGACTCTCTTCACTGTAACCTGTATGAAGCAGGTTATGTGAAAGACAAGTAAGTAAAACTCACTAAATCACTTTCTTTAGTTTGATCAGATAAGACCAATTCCACATAATCAAAAAGTTCAGAATCAGAGAAATCATCTGGAGGCAGCATAGAGTTTCAAAAATGGGTCTGAAGTCAGACTTCCTGGCTTGCCAGGTGACTTGGGCTCCCATCTTCATTCTTCTGGGCCTTGGCTTTCTCATCTGTAAGATGGAGGTAATAATTGTCCCTGATAAGAGTGCCATAATTGTAGGAATAAGTAACTTAATATGTATAAAGCACCTAGTACAGTGTTGGTGCATGGTAAGCACTCAGTAAGCATTTATTATTATCTGGACCACAGATCACCATTTCGTGATCAATGTCAAATTCAGCTTGCAGACCTATTTTATCTGGCCTACAAAATGAGTATAATTTTAACACCCGAATGCCTTTAGTTAGGGCATATTCTCTCTAGTTTGCCTCAGGCCCCACTCCTCCCTATTATATCATACCTAACCACTGTAGATGTATGTTACCTACCTGGTCTTGAGTCTAGAATGCCGACTTACTAAGGCACAGGTTGTCAGTGTTATGTTTCAATGCTGACTCATCTGTGCCTAGCAGATAGATGGGGCTTTCTCAGTATTTGTTGAATGAACGAATGAGTACACACACACACACACACACACACACACAGAGAGAGAGAGAGAGACACAGCAACAACAAAAACTCTATAATATCTTTTGCAAGGGGTTGCCCAGCCTCTGCATCAACATCTCCATGATAGGGAGTTTACTACCTACCATTCTATGTTTAGACATTTCTGCTTATTGGGAGTTTGTTTGTACATTGAGCCCCAGTCTGATCCTCAGTAGCTTTTTAATTCTTGTTCAGTTTTCTGATATTTTGAAGCTAAAGGCACATTGGAGAAAATCTAGTCCAATCCTCTTACTTGACAGAGAAAGAAGTTAATAAGCAGGGAGGCCCAGTAACTCTCATAAAGTATGGCCCATTGTTGTGACCTAGCCTCTGAGTATACAGCTGCCTTCTGATTCAGCAGGCACCTTTGTAGTGTGATTTGGGAATCTCCAGTGGCTTGAAATATCAATTCCTCTGACAGTCATTCAGCCATCAAAGCTTCATCCCTTTGAATCCTGAAAAGCTTTCCAAATCTATTGGATAATCTTCTCTTGAAATGCAATCATGAATTCCTTCCTTTATCAACCAGCACCTTACCTTTGGTAACAATGAAGATGAACAAGAAGAATGGGGTACAGGATAGGCCCTGAGGGGAAAGACACATATTTAAAGGATGGGGGTTCAGGAGGGACTACTGAAGAGGGGGGCACTGGAGCCAAGCCTCGCCTACTTCACAGGAAGGCCAGACACAGCCCAGATCCACACATGGCCTGATCAGGATATTGCTCAATGTCCCCTGCGGAAGGGATGGGGGTGGGGCACAGGCAGGGGCTAATTTAATCTAATCAACTTGCAATAGGCTCCTTCACCATGAAAGGAAAAAGAAAGAAGAAGAAAAAACATCCATTAGTATACTTTCAAGAATCTCAATCTTAGCTGGAAATTGTTTCAAGGGAAGTGAGATGATGCAAGTCCAGCTCAGCTGGAATCACCCTCATTCCTTGGCTCCCCATCAAACAATAGAAATCTTTCATCAGGGATTGCATCTCTGTCTCTCTGTCTTTCTATTTCTCTCTCTCTTTCTCTCTGGGGCAGTGACTTTTAAACCCTTTTGATCGTGGTCTCTTTGAGGCTCTGGTGAAAGTTATAAATCCTCTCCCATGAAGAATGCACAAACATGGGGAATTTTGTATACAACCTAACCCCCTAAAACCAGTGCTCATGGACCCAAGTTAGGAATCTCTGCTCTTTAATGTCTAAGGTATATGTTGGGGTGTTTTCCTTCCTGCCCCATATATCATCTCGGGTACTTTGTGGAGATCAGAAGAAGACAAGTGCGTCCTGAGGGCATTACAATAATGGGAATACATCCAATCAATTCTCTGACCCTGGCAGTAGGAATTAAGGGCCCTTAACTTTATGTTCATGCCACCGTATGTCTACTTCTATGCTAGTGCTGACCACTCTGTATTATAGTCGTCCATTTCCTTGTCTATGCCACGCTTAGTGAGGGCAGGGGCAGACTTTGACTGGTGTCTTCATGGTTGTATCCTCAGTGATTGGTACATAGTAGGATCTCAGTTCGTTTTTGTGTAGTGAAGGAAGGAAGGAGAAGATGAGGAAGATATCCATGAGGTCTTCTAGAACTTTTCAAAATTTCCAATTAAATAGTGGGAAACTAGATAAGAAGGATGATCTAGATTTACATCACAGGTGGTCCTCTTGTGTGATAGTATGGTCAACCATCAGAGTAACATGGGGCTAGCCATTGATCTATATTTGATTGTTTTCTGCAATATTCATGTCCTTGGAAAAATAGTTGTGATTTTGAGCCTGTTTAAGACTTGTCAAAAGAAAGAAAAATTAGTTGAAGTAATTGAAGACCTGACAGATGGGATAAAAGATTTTGGAGAATTCAGAGATGTTTGGCTAAAGGAGATTTCAGCAGTAACCTTCTCCCTTTCCTAATTCTGCCTGGAAGCAGATGGGGGTGAGATGAGAACCTTAAAGATGAAGGTTGTATAGTAGGTAGGCACCCAGTGGGAGGACATGGCTGTTATGTGGCAGGATTTCTTTGAATCATAATAGGAGTTGGTAATTGGCCTCCCGGCTTTACTTGTTCATCTCCATTAGCTTCTTTAGCACAAATCTGTTGGTTTTATCTTCCCAGCATCCACTCACACCTATACTGGTAACAATACAATGGTTTTTCCTTTGGGGAATAACTACACTCAAACTCTAAATTCTAGGTCCATGTGGTTATGGTTGTCTGACCCATTCCTCTAATCTCTAGAGGTAGATCTGGCCAATCAGTATATTGCAGGCTTTCAGTCATAATAATTGACTTTCAGGAGCCATGCGACCTAAGCCCAGCCAGTGAGAGTCAATTCTGGGATGCTTGTAGGAATTATTGGAAAGAGAAAACTCTCTTTCCATTTGCCTGGAAGCCAGGTGGGTATAAGCCTGGATCTGCTGGGGACCATGAATGGAGAAGACAGGTTTGGGCATGGAGCCAAGGCAAAGGCAAGCACGGCAGAGATGTGAGCAATCATGTCTTAGAAGCTGTTTGAACTCTTGTAGCCATCTTCTCCTGAAGTTTTCCAGACCCTTTTCTGTTGGTGAACATTTGAGCTTAAGAGAGTTTGAACTGGATTTCTGTTCTTCTGAATAAAGATGTCCTGTGTGCTATTTCTCTTATCTTGAGTCTCATTTTTTGGTAAGAGCCTACCACTGTGGCTCTGACTTCTGTAGATTTCCACCCTCCCTTCCCTATTTTATTATGTTAGTGTTATATCCTTGGTGTCTTTAACAAAACTGTTTTCCGTCACGGATTATGGATAGGAAGGAGGTATTCAGAGAGTGACTGTGCCCAGAGTGAGGTCTCCTATTAGAGAATTGGCTAGGAAACTGTTCCTGGAGTTTGAGATGTTCAGGAGTCCAGAGGACCCCATGGAAGGCAGGAAGGGAGTGGGGTCCTCTGTCTAAACATAATAGTATGCAGAACTTCAGTTGAGGAGGATATCACTGGTGTTAACCCACACTGAGCAGCCTGCCAATCTGGTATCCAGCTTAGGATATGCCATTGATTGAAAATTTGAAAAATGGAAGAGTAGAGTATGCTTAGGAAGGAAGGAAGAATGATAGAAGCATTTAGCTAATTCTTCAGGGCAGAAATACTAGACTATAAAACAGCTCTTAGAAAATACATACATAACTCAATGAGATGATTGAGTTATTAAATAAATTAAATTTAGCATATTATGCTTAAGAAAGCACAGCATGCACAATATATTTTAGGACTATTTTTATCTATTGCAACGCTGCAAAATTTTCAAAAGATCTAGCATGGAGAGGAATAAGGTTTGGGTATCTGGAAAATTTGCTTATATGCAACACCTCTTTTCCTGATGATGCCTGATAAGCAGAACACTACTACATTAGATGTTGTCCTGCCCGAACATGAGTTCTTTAAAAGCTCCCTTCGTAAGTATATTCTAAACAATACTAGGAGAGTATTTTTTACATTTTGAAAGTAAAAGTCACATCTAAATTGCAATATCATGGGCAAAAACAGAGATCCTTGGGGTCACCAATAGTCCTGGGACCAAATGCTAATGGCCAGTGGTCAAGGTAATAGTGAGGTGTCCAGTAGTAGTCACTAAAAGCCTATGTCTTTACTCTCTTAGCCAAACAACCCCTTTCCCATTTAGGTCTTCTAAAGCTGTGTCCCCAGACTCCAGGAAAATGGGCCTCTGAGAAGTGTCAAGAGAGAGCAGAACATCTCACCACATCCTCTGACACAGCTAGGTAAAGGGCCATTCACCCTATTTAAGAATAGGAAATTAAGAAGCCCACACATCTAGTTAGAGGAAAAGGCCCAGTGAAGACTCAGACATTCCTGGCTTGGACAAATAAACTCGCTGCCTCCCTTTAAGCCCTACTGCCAACCAAATGGTGACAGATTGAGGCCTTTAAAACATTTCAAGGTTTTCTCAGGGTATATGCCCAGTAGTGGGATTGCTGGTTCGTATGGTAGTTCTATTTGTAGTTTTTTAAGGAACCTCCATACTGTTCTCCATAGTGGCTGTATCAATTTACATTCCCAACAGTGCAAGAGGGTTCTGTTTCCACCCTGTCCAGCATTTATTGTTTCTAGATTTTTTGATGATGGCCATTCTGACCGGTGTGAGATGATATCTCATTGTAGTTTTGATTTGCATTTCTCTAATGATTAATGATGTTGAGCATTCTTTCATGTGTTTGTTGGCAATCTGTATATCTTCTTTGGAGAAATGTCTATTTAGGTCTTCTGCCCATTTTTGGATTGGGTTGTTTGTTTTTTTGTAATTCAAAAAGAGTCATGTACCAAAATGTTCATTGCAGCTCTATTTACAATAGCCAGGACATGGAAGCAACCTAAGTGTCCATCAACAAATGAATGTATGATGAAGATGTGGCACATATATACAGTGGAATATTACTCAGCCATAAAAAGAAACGAAATTGAGTTATTTGTAGCGAGGTGGATGGACCTAGAGTCTATCATACAGAGTAGTGGGTGGGATAGGGAGGCTGGGAGGGAGGGAGATGCAAGTGGGAAGAGATATGGGAACATATGTATATGTATAACTGATTCACTTTGTTATAAAGCAGAAACTAACACACCATTGTAAAGCAATTATACTCCAATAAAGATGTGAAAAAAAACAAAACAAAAAAACATTTCAAGGCATACGACATATTAACCAGCACCACCTAGTGGAAGAGAAGGATTAATCAACTCACAATTTTTCTTCAACACGCTTGCAGGGTTGCTTATTCACTCAGCAATCCACTTGTAAGAGCTGACTGCATCAAGCACTGTGCGGGACAAGTTGGAAAGTTAGAAGGAATAGAAATGGGTATGCCAAGAGCTGAAAACATTCTGGCCTATGGAATGCTCCAGAAATATGTGCAGTGGGAACTGAAATGGTTTAACATCACCAGCCATCAATGGGATTTAAATTTATAAAATTAGGAGGCATATATTCTAAAGGGTCCAAGGAGAGTATTTCTTACATTTGAAAGTTAAAGCCATATTTAAAATGTAGTCTCATGGGCAAGAAAGGAGAAAAGATTGAAGCATTTAGAGGAACACTGAAGGTTTGGCTCTACCCATTCTCCTCCCTCCAGCGGCCATTTGTATTCAGTCAGTAGAAGGGAGGCCATGAGAATCTCTTGATGAACAGGTGATCAAAGTATACAGGAGCTAATCTGGAAACTTCCTGTTGAAAACTGCACTCCAGCCCTTAACACAGAACCAGAAAAACTTTGATTCCTGCCTATAGCACCCTTAATTATGGTTAGTAAATTGAGAAAAATTTATAACTGGACTAACTGCAAACCACCCCTTGTTGCAGATGCCATTAGAATGGCCTGATTGATGTCTGATTTTGAATTCCCAAGCGTATATGTATAATTAGGACTCGAGTGCAAATGAGCAAAACCCCAACTGGAACTAACTTAGTCCAGAAAGGAGTTTATTGGAAGGTTTCTGGGGATATTATATATAATCAAAGAAATAGTTGAACAACAAACTGGAAGTAGGAGAGGTGCCCCTGGACCTCAGGGACAGTGGAACCAGGGGCTGGAATGCATCATCCTTATCTCTGGTCTCTCTCTGGGTCAGTTTAGATTTTTCTGACAGTGAACCAGCTTTTCCTTTGTAGTGGGAAGCATGACTATTGATAATCATCCAAATCTCCTTGCTTATAGCTTCTGCCACCTGAGAGAGACTGGCCTCCTTTCCTCAGCTCTGATGTTTTAAAAGTTCGCAGGCAGACTGATTGGCCTTGCTGAAGTCACATGACTATAGGTGCTGTGCTGATAGTGCTTCAGATGCCCCTATAAATTATGACATTTTTGAATCACCACTTCAACTCCCATGAGACCTCACAGCAGCCAGTTCCTCAAACCGGGAATCCTACTTCATTTTGGGATTCTCTTCTAAACGTCCTATAGATTCCTAACCTCCTCGAATTCAACAGGGATGGTTCACCTTACCAGGGGAAACCAAAATTGCCTCTGTGCCTACAGATCGGCTGCTGAAGGTCCACACCCATATTATATGGGATAGCAAGATAATTCTAAACATAAGAATGTTGATCCAGAGCCGAAGAGAATCATAATACTGCATGTTCATTGGGCTGAGAAGGCAGAAGTGTTTCAACCTGGGCTTCTTCCACCAGGGGAGCACCAAGGAAAGTGGCGCTGCATCCTTTAGTCATGTCTCAGGGTTTCAAAATCATAGCCTACACATAGCACAACTCTGATTTGAGCTTTTGTTCCCATTGCCTGGGAGGTAGAAACCCCTTTCCCCTCACACTGTAAGTCTTGTCACTTTTGTAATTGAATTAAGTCCAACTTGGGTCAAATAGCTCTTGAAAGTGACAAGTAGAAACAATGGATTCAATCTTCAAATGGTTCAATTAGTGTGTTCTTGTCCTAGTTTTCATCTAGTATGGGTAACTGGCCCTGAAAATCAATTTAATATAAGATAGCATTCTAAATTGTGACTATGATTTGTCAGGGTATAAAAAACTCCAGAGTAATATCAATTTTCTCCTTTTTATCCTACTCAGAGAAAGATTTCTCAGTCAGTAATTGCAGTGAACCCAGAAGAAGGGGTGATGATGAGAGGAGAGGGCATCAATTAAGGAATGATACATAAAAGACCAAAATATGGGTAACTAATTTCACAATCATTGTGAATAGTTACTTTATCAAAAAAATAATAAACTATGATATTTAAATGGCAGCTTATGCAAGAATTGAAAAAGTACTAATGCAAAGATTAAAGAGATTCCATCTTTGGTAGAAAAGATAATACCATTAAGCCAATAGGATGATGAAAATAACTAAAGGAAAACCAGGAGGATTATCAGCAGAAGGGGTCTTAGATGGGAAACAGGACAGGTTGCATCACAGGATGCCTGATGAAACCAAAAACTCATCAAAATAAAACTCAGTCTTGGGAAAGACTCTGATAAAGGTAGATAAGATGAAGGGGTGGAATCATGGATTCAAGTATGGATTAGACTACTGAATAGGACAATACTTGTGATGGTTACAATTAAACGTTCCACTGCAAGCCCCAATTTTCTCCTGTAAAATAACTGTTTTCCGCTACTTTAGAGCAGAATTTTCAATTTACTGGTTGGTGCTAAAACCATATTTCTGGTTCAAGATAAAAAGATCAGCAACCACAAAATAAAGTCAACTCTTTGAAGATGTAAATTCACAAAACCTACCACACTATTAAAGATGATGGAACTGGCCCCTTGAAGGCAACAGACATTGATGTTTTGACATAGAACATCCAGAAACTTCACCAGAATTTACTATGTGCCTGGTGTGGAGAGGATTTTGTTTTTGAATAACTTTTTATGTGTCCCATACAAGGATGCTGAGCAGAATATTCAGTGAGGGCCTGAGAGGAGCTGGGTAATGGAAAGGCATCCAAAGGAAGGAGAAAAGAGAAATACAGTCTTAGGAGGGTAAACTAGGGGTCATTGGCATCTGCGTTATTGGAATTAAGTTCCAAATTGAAAATTTTTTATTTGTTAATTATTTATCATATATGTACTAGAAATAATGGTAAAAAGTTCTAGAGATTCAGGTATAAAAAGGCACACCAGCACTTCCTCTGCCCTCTAGGACCCCAAAAGCTCTTAAGAAAAGTCAACTTATTTCACTCTTGAATTAGTCAGGGATCATTTGGTTGCAAGAAACAGAAATGCACTCGTCTCCTAAGCAAAGAGAATTAGTAGGATTAGAGTCTTGGAAATTGGAGGATCAACATCTCTCACTCTTCCTGAGCCTACTTTTTTCTTTACAGAGTGACCTGTAATTGTTTTCCTGATATTTGAGTCTCAGCTTTTGATACTATAAGACTTTATAGTTGTAGCACCTGCTGCTGACATAGTCTCTTTGGGACCAATTCCAAATCAATGAGAAAGAGACTCTCACGGACACAATTTACATCAGGTATAGGTTCTTGCATTCAGCAAATATTTATTGAGCACCTCGTGTGTGCTAGGCACTATTCAAGACCTTGGAGTTCCACAGTGGACAAGACAACATTCATAACCTCATGTGCTTACATTTAGGGTTGGGATGAGGTGGAGTGCAGCACAGACAATGAAGAGTGAATTTTAAGATAGAAGCTCAGGGATGATAAGTGTTATGAAGAAGAACAAATATGGGTAGGAAGTAGAGGATGAAAGGCAAGTGGTGTTTTGAAAGCTGTTCTAACAAAGCATCTCTGAAGAGGTAAGAGTTGAGCAGAGGCCCTAAGGAAGTGAGAGAGCAGGCCTTCAGAATATGTGGGGGAAGAGCATTCTAAGTTAAGGACCAGCAAGTACAGATGCCCTGAGATGGGCCCAGTAAGAAGATCCTTGAGGCTGAAGCACAACAAACAAGAGGAAGAGTGGCCCCCAAAGTAGCTCACAAAGAGGTCTGAGAGAGAAGCAGGGCACAGCCATATAGACTCGGAGAGCCATTAAAGTGGTTTGAGTGAGAGAGTGCCATGACCCAAGTTCTATGTACAGTGATGGTTGGCCAATGTCACCCAGTCAGTAAGTGACCCACCGAGGATTGAAGCACAAGGCAATCTGGCTCCAGAGCCCAAGCTCTTAACCACCACTTGACTCCCTCTCATGATGTTGGCTCTCATAGTAAGGTTTTCACGAAAGTTTTCAGACATCCTGAAGGTTCATCAATGCTTCCAAATACATTGGACTTGCACCCTGAAGACAGGGATAGAAAACATAGCAGTTGGGGCCTTTTTTATACCCAAAAGACACATACATGTTTGCTATGACAACTCCATTCACTTAATTCACTACTGAAAGGAATATCCTTGTTTCAGCTGCCAAATATCTATAGTACTATTCAGAATAAGTCTTTCTCCATCCCCTAATATTCAGTCATCTTCACTGTCTTCCACAAACAGCATGCAGATTACCTTTTTTAAGCAAGAGGGAGTAAAAAGACACTTGACCAGGGTCGTGTGTAGCAAGGTAGTGATTGTGCTGGCAACAGCATTTCAGAAAGGATATGAGAAAATAATCTGCAAATGGTTGCCTTCTCTAAGGATACTCCACTTTCAGGGATCTTCTCTGTAGAGAACATTAAGAAAGTTGGAACTTGATTTCTTTAAAATTGAGTAGTTTTCAACATTTATGTCCTTTGCTAAGGAATGAATGTGTTTACGTGGTGCACACCCAGCATAAAAGATTGCAGAGTGTAAAACACGGAGCACATAAGATACCAATCCTTTTCTTCCAATTATAGAACAACTTTAATGGATCAGTTCCAAGTGAGCAGAGCCTTAAATTACTTAAATTGCTGCCCTGTGTCTATTTGTATGAGGAAGAGTCAGATAATGTGGCAACAGCTTTATTATAAATAACCCCATTCCTTGGTGCCATATAAAGGGTGACAGGGTGTCTCACACACACACAAATTCAGCCCAATCTACTTGTGGCAACAAGACTGAATGGTTAGAACTGATATATAATTGAGTTCATTTATTCACTCATTCATTTATTCAGTAAACATTGAGTACCTGCTACATTTCAGGCACTGTTCTAGGCCATGGAGAAACAACTCTGGATATAATAAATGGAAGCTTTTTCATGAAGCTTACATTCTAAGGTAAACATTGTACATTTAAAAAGTAAACAATACATTTGTAAAAGTAAAAAATACATTCTAAAAGCAAACAAATATGTAACATATCAATTAGTGATAAGTGCTATGAGGATAAAAGTAAAGCAGTACAAAGGTGATAGAGTGAGGGGAGAATGTGGAGTGATTTTTTTTTTAATCAAGGGTGGTCATAGGCAGGCTGTCTGATTAGGTGACATTTGAGCAGAGATCTGGTCAAGACTATGACATGATCAGAGAAAAGGTTACTTTTAAACACTGTATTTTGCTAAGCCAAGGAAGAGGGATGGGCCATTTCAGGAATTGTGTCAACAACATTTTTAAAGAAAACATTAAACTTTCAGTTAATTAGAAAATCCAGTTGGCCAGAATTCCTCCTAACCCTGTTTCCTAGGCATTGCAGTCATATGGATGGCAACAATATATACATTTAAGCATTATTAGTAATCTCTCCAGAGACATATGCCATGGTGGAAAAAGAACAATTTTCAGAATCATAGAAGAGATGGGACTGTGTGATTGGTGAGTTCTACTTAGAATCCCAGCTCCATCTCTTAGTGGTTTTGAGTCAATTGGTTAACCTACCCAGGTTTCACTTTATCTATGGAAAAATGATAATAATGACTACTTTTTGGACTGGCTATGAGGATTCAATCAGTTGCTATATGTAAGATCTGGGCACCTAGGAAGTCCCTAAGAATATGTTAATCTTATTCCCGCAAGGTCCCTAGACAATTATTATTCCTTGAAGGGCGTCACAGAGCAATGCAATAAACGTAGAATTTTATTTTATTTCCCAGAAACAGCATTGTACATTTTAGGATGTCCAAGAAACCAGTGGTTTAAATGCACTTAAGATTTATTGAAATGATTATTCTACAACATTATCGGTGTCAATCTCCCATCTGGACTACTTGTTTAAAGTCTTTTATTCCAGCCAAATATCAGGTCAACAGACAATAATGAGAATGAGTACCATGTCTGGAATTTGACATTGAGCCCTAAGACTGTAACAGCCAGTCTAGCATGCTAGGCATGCACTTGGATACAGCCTGTCATGGTCTGCAATATTAACATTTCCCCTGTCCAATGGGATGGGTCCAATGAGATGGATACCCATGAGTTTCCATGTAACATTCATTACAACAATTTTGGAAACCCAGTGTGTGCTTCACTGACTTTTACTAAAATAGAATGAATGGGACCTTGTCAGTTCTATTTTGAACTCACTGTGTGTTATTCCTCCCTTTATTGCACATTTATAGCATTAGGATTCGAAGAAAATTCCTGTATCCTATCTAGTATTTAGTGCTCCATGTTGTGGTTTCTTTATTATATATGATTGGACTATTTTCTAATTTCTGTTAGTTATTTCAGGAGGCTAGGGGTGTGAGAGCTACAGGGTGCTCCTTACTTTTTCCAAAATTATTTCAAGTTTTCCATGAACAATCTAGCAAATCAAGATTGAACCACTGTTGAACATCATCACCATGTTATCCATATCCTAAAACCTTTCTCCAGAGGTTCATAGTATTTTCACAGATGTGATGTCAGGCTTTCTCAAAATGGAAAGGTAAGATCTTGCCCCATTATAACCCCACTTTTAACATGGGGGTGAACTCTACTTGAGCTAGTATTATGTACATATGTGGAATGAATCCCACTGATCCTGACATTTGAGAATTTTCTCTAAGCTGACAAGCCTTAGAAAGGAGTCAGCCAACCAGAATGCCTGATATTTGCTTCCTATTTCAGAGGCCCTTTTATGCTTACTAGCCCCGACCAAGTGGTCTTGTCAGCTTTGATCCGCCAAAACCAAGTGTGAAGTCAGTGGGAACGCTGAACCTAGTTATCAGATGGGCATTTTGATAGAGTGATAGTAATAAAATCTATATGAAGAAGTCTATCACTGAAATGAGTATCACTTTTAAATAATACTTTGTACCTCATTTTTAAAGTTTACACAGCACTTTCTAGGATATTAGCTTATATAATCTCTGCAAGTCAATGGGGAGTAAATTACCATCATTATTTTATAAATGAGAAAGTACAAAGCTTAAGAGGTTAAGCAGTTTGCTCAAGAATACACAGCTAGGAAATGTCAGCTGGAACTGGACTCCCTGTCCTCAGGATTCAAATTCCCTGCTCTCCTACCTCCACTAAGGTCTTCCAATTCCTTTGCCCTATAGATATACTTATTCATTAGTTCATTACATCAGCTACCTATTTTTCCTGTTCATGCTATTTTACCTTATTACTAGACTCCTGATTTTCAAGTAGCTGATGGGCTGTGGGTCCTCAAAAAATTACTAAAGTCCAAAATTGACTCTATTGAAGAAGATGGGAAGAAGATTTGTAGAAATAAAAATTAAGTCAGAGTACATGTAGTTCTGGGGCTTAATAGCAAAAGAAGACATTTAATTATATCTTAAACTCCTTTGTAAGGTTTACATTAAACCCTTCCTACTCTTTAAAACCTATCTTGGTGGACTTCCCTGGTGGTCCAGTGGATAAGAATCCATGCTCCCAATGCAGGGGGTCCACGTTCGATCCCTGGTCAGGGAACTAGATCCCACATGCCGCAACTAAAGATCCCGCATACCACAACTAAATATTCCTCATGCTGCAACGAAGATCCCGCGTGCCGCAACTAAGACCCAGCATAGCCAAATAAATAAACATTTTTTAAAAATAAATAAATAGGGCTTCCCTGGTGGCGCAGTGGTTGAGAGTCCGCTTGCCGATGCAGGGGACACAGGTTTGTGCCCCGGTCCGGGAAGATACCGCATGCCACGGAGCAGCTGGGCCTGTGAGCCATGGCCGCTGAGCCTGCGCATCCGGAGCCTGTGCTCCGCAACAGGAGAGGCCACAACAGTGAGAGGCCCGTGTACTGCAAAAAAAAAAATAATAATAATAAAATAATAAATAAATAAAATAAAAATGAAACCTATCCTGTTCATCCCAAACCATAGTGGGATCCTTCAACATTTACCATCTAGGCCATTCACTTGTATTTCATGATGAATGCCTGTGTACCTATTATTATTATTATTGTCTCACAATTATTTAATTTTTCATATATGAATTGCCTCTCAACTAGAGGCTAAACTTATAGAAAGAAAGCAGGGGCCATGACTTAAACTTTTCTCAATTCCTTAGACTTAAGGTTGCCCATAAGGATTGTTCTAAAAAATGGGCCAGGGAAAATATATTGTTATAGCTATGATAATTGGTTAACATGACTCTGATTTTGTTGGGGGGTCATGTGATCCAGAAATGCCAATGAGATATAAGTAGATTAGTTCTGAAAAAGCTTTTGTTCTCTCTTCAGATGGATAGGGAGAAAAGAACTTGCTGACCCATCCCTCTCTTTCTTCCTGACCTGAATGTGGATATATGGCCTGGTCCTGTGGCTGCCACTGTGTGACATGAGGTACAAAGCATTAGATTGGAAAGACAACAGCCAAAAATGGTAGGGCAGAAAAATAGAAAGAAAAATACTGTCTTTGATGACATCAATGAACAGCTACATCAGTACCAGCAGTCACCTCTCTCTAGTCTTCTTGTTAATGAGATATTACACGTCTGTATTGTTTAGGCCATTTTTTAACTTGGACTATATATTACTGTTTCATACTGAAGTTGATACACGCATCTTTCTGAGAGCTTCCTAAGACACACACTGAGTTATGGTGAAAAATATATTCAAATTATATCCCCACATTAAATGCAAAATTAGATTTCATATGGTTGTTTCTTGTAGCACCTTTCAATGTATACCTAGGATATAATACCAAACCCTAATTCAGTGAAAACAATTATATAACAGATATAGGGCTATGGGGTCTTAATAGTTTTATGTTGTTGTTGTTGAGCTTTGAAGTCATATAAACAATAAATAATATTTTTTATTTCTTCTTCTAAGGAATTTTGACCCATCTAGGTTGCCATACAATTAATGGAGGACAAAACATAGTTCCCCTATTATATAATTTAAAGTTTCATAATAGAAACAAATCACTGTACTATGGAAACTTCCCAAAATATTTCTATGGCGGAAAGAGGTTTTAGGGTCTGAATTTATCTACTTTACCAGTCTTCTTCGATTCCATTAATTAAATCATTGCTTAACTCTTTTTCTTGGTTAGATGAAGTTCAGAGAAGGTCATTTAATTGGGTATTAATCTATCAGACAAAACCAGCTGGCCCATTGCTGAATTAGAGAAAAAGGAAATACTGACTCAACCCATTTGAGAAGAGAGCAGCGTGGGCAGGGAGGGTCAACCTTACACATCTTTTGTTGCAGAATAGTTTCAAATCTCTTGAGACTGGATGAGTGGGAGAGAATGGATTATGCTTCTGAAGTAGAAGCTATCTAGGACAGGAAAACAACCCTTTAGTACAGGAAATGAGTGAGAGCCTGCCTTCCACACAGGCCACCATTTGACCATTTTGGTATCTGTGCAGCAATTAGAGGTTTCTGAGCCTTAAGAATCAACAGTCATTAATATAAAACTGGAACTAATCTTAGCCTTGGCACTTTGTCTTGAGAACAGAATTGGTCCTGCGATCCATAAGTGACTCATTGAGGAAATACTTGGGCATGCCGCACAACATGAGGGCAATATTTTGACAATACACAAACATGTATTACATGGGGAAGAATCATAAATGAAAGGAAAATAAATTAAGGAGTCAAGAAACCAGAAGGAGGCTTACAGCAAGAGGCAGATACCATTACCCTGGAAGTGAAACACCAGCACTTTGGAAACAAAACATATGTGCTGGAATCATCAATGAACTTGAAATGAGTCTTAAGAAATACCCACACCAGTTTGCCTTCACTTCCTTTTGTGCTTACCACATGCCAAATTGTTGAATATAAAGTGTCCTAATGGATGTAAGAGCATTTTACAAATTAAATGCTCTGAAAATATAAGCCATTAACGTCATTATTGGGGAAGAGGAGACCACCATGTTACTCGGATTATGATGTCTAATAGCCAGATAGTTTTCCCAGAAGGAAGCAATGAAACTCTAAACAAAATTAAAAAAAATTTTTTTTCACTGTTTGGTCTTGAACTGGGTTATAGCTTGTTACCAGTAAGAATCTCTTTACACGGGCCTCCCTGGTGGTACAGTGGTTAAGAATCCGCCTGCCGATGCAGGGAACACAGGTTCGAGCCCTGGTCCGGGAAGATCCCACATACTGCAGAGCAACTAAGCCTGTGCGCCACAACTACTGAGCCTGCGTTCTACAGCCCATGAGCCACAACTACTGAGCCCACGTGCTGCAACTGCTGAAGGCTGCACACCTAGAGCCCGTGCTCTGCTACAAGGGAAGCCACCACAGTGAGAAGCCCACACACCACAATGAAGAGTAGCCCCCACTTGCCACAACTAGAGAAAGCCCACACGCAGCAACAAAGACCCAACACAGCCCAAAATAAATAAATAATTAATTTTAAAAAAAGAATCTCTTTTCACCATCAAGAGTGCTAGAACTGTAGTAACCAGGAAGGAGAATATTTGTATTTTTCTACAGTATTTCAGAGGAGCTGAAAGAATCTGAGCCACGACCCACAGTGCCTAGGCCAGAGTTAGCAAATAAAGTATTGCCTTTCTCCCTCTCATGCTCATGGAAGTCGCTGATAATCAATCATGGCACTCGGCTGATCTCATCAGCAGCCTTAGAATTCTTGTCCACACAGCCTTCCAGGAAGCCACTATCAACTAGTCAGTACACTGAGCTGAAAACCCAATTGCTGTGTTGGCCCTAGGTGGTTTAGAGCGATATTTTAGTTCTCCACCCAGCCTGTTGGTGGAGTGGCTCCAACTCTGTGGAGCACATCAGAAAGAGATGTCCAGGGCTTCCTTGGTGGCGCAGTGGTTGAGAGTCCGCCTGCCGATGCAGGGGACACGGGTTCGTGCCCCGGTCCGGGAGGATCCCACATGCCGCGGAGCGGCTGGGCCCGTGAGCCGTGGCCACTGAGCCTGCGCGTCCAGAGCCTGGGCTCCGCAACGGGAGAGGCCACAACGGTGAGAGGCCCGCGTACCGCAAAAAAAAAAAAACAAAAAAACAACAAAAAAAAGAGATGTCCATTTAAGGAATAATAATTATGTCAGTGATAACAAATATCAAGTGCAACAGTAATGGTAATACTAACATCTACCATTTAGTTAGCCGTTACTATGCTCCAGGAACTGGTTGCAATGCTTTACATAGTATTATTAGCTCCATCTTACAGAGGAGAGAACTGAGACAGAGTAAGTGAATAACTAGTCGAGACTCATGGGATTTAAACCCGCTTGTCTTTGACTCCAGGGCCCATATTGTTAACCACACCATGAACAGAACCTGAGGTACAACTGGGGACTTTATAACATGGTTCATTATCTGCATCCATATTAGAGCCTTCTGTGAAGTAGAAAAGGAATTCTCCCCCTCCTTTTCTTAAGGAAGCTGGTGGCTCTGGCTCCATCCTGAGAAGTTGATGTTTGCTGGAAGTTTACTGTTACTCTAGACAGTGCAGAGAGAAATCCAGTCATCTCAGACTTCAAAGTATTTATTTAAACTCAACAAAGTTCACACAGTTTATACAAAAAGATTTTTACAGGAAATTAAGATGTCATTTCTCTGTTTTCTCTGTTCTGCATGTACAGTCATCCTCCACCCTACCCGACCCCAGGGCATGGCCAGTTATCACAAAGACGGAGCATGTACAGATCTCAGTCGGCAAAAGAGTCTTCAAACACAGCGGGTAAACCAATCAGACTTTCTGGAGTTGCAAGACCTATTTTAGTAAGTGTTCTCTTAGAAAATGAGAATTTTATACAGATGCTAGATAATAGTCCAGACTTGGTCACATCCGGGACACGACTCAAGTTTGGTCTTTCCGGAAGCATCCTTATGGATATGGGAACACAGCCAGTAGGGGGAAAATAACACAGAGTTTTACAGTTTTCCAAGTCTTGCTGTGGCAAATAAAGGCAAAATTAAGACAACCAACTTGAAAGTGATAGATCTCGCTTTATCACTAAAACCCAACATCTTTAGGATTTCCCTCTGTTCAACAAAGATTACTCAAAGTGTGATAATGAGATAGTTCACAGAGAATATCTAATTATTGAATCATTCTCTTATTACTGAATTTTAGGAGGACCAGGTAAATTTCTTCCGATGGAGTGGGCAAAATTGTTTTTAGTAACTTCTGTTTTTATTTGTGCTCTATTCCTTTCTCTGTGTTCCCCCACCTCTGTCCTGCACTGCTCCCCAACCCCCCGACCCCCAGCCCATGGATTCTTTGCTGCCTCTAATCTCTTTTTCTATTTCTCCATTAAAGTTCTTATCAAAATTTATCTTCCCTGGGTCCCTTCCCTTTAGGTCTTACACTTTTCTAAAGGACCAATAAATTAAATCTAGCCAAAATATTGATCCAGATTTAATAACCTTGATATTTCTAGCAACATGTTAGGGCTTGTGGGGAAATGAATTGGAGTAGGGGGAAAGGGCTTTCTGATTCTCACCTAAAAACTAAATTATTTAGGCAGACAGCCCTCTGACTATGAATAGGGACAGTACCAATGCTGAATTGAGGTTCATTGAGGTCTTCCAAGCTGTCCCTTTCTAGCACTGAATTTCTTAAACACAAATGAAGAAAGAGATAAAAGATTCCCTACCTAAGCACACCCTGAACCACATCCCCCGACCATCCTACACCTCCAACTGGAAATGATGCACACAGCTAAAAAGCTAGAGGCAAAGGTTACTGCCAAACTCCCGCCAACCCCAAGTAGAGGGCGGCTTCCGTGTGTCTATGCTGCAGTGTGGAAAGCAGCAGTCCCGTTGTGCGGGGGACATCTGTGACTAGTGGCAGTTGAGCCATTGAGAGGAACAATTACAAGGACCTGCTGACGTCAATACTTGGAAAAGAGCTCTGCCTGTTTTAAAAAGCTGCTGTCCATTGTATTAAGCAACATCACTTAAAGTAATTGAGGTGATCTATATGTATAATAATAGCCAGAGTGCTTGTAATTTCTGTTCCTGCTTCACAAGTGCATGAATGCAGTGAGCTAACCAGAGTTGCTATGCTCAGAAAAATTATTACAGGAGAATTTTTCTCTGCTCCTTTCCCTCTCTAATGTTGTTTCTAATCTTGGCTACTATTTCTTTTTTTTTAATTTTTAAATTGTGTTCTTTTTCTTTGGCTGCGTCAGGTCTTAGTTGTGGCACAGGGGCTCAATAGTTGTGGTGCACGGGCTCAGTAGCTGTGGCGCACGGGCTTAGTTGCCCTGCGGCGTGTGGGATCTTAGTTCCCCGACCAGGGATCGAACCCACGTCCCCTGCATTGGAAGGCAGATTCTTAACCATTGGACCATCAGGGGAGTCCCTTGACTACTATTTCTTGTCTTTGATTATATATATAAAATATTGATAAAGATCATCTCAATCGAAATTTAAAATATTCATGTACATTTATTCAGTAAGTGATCAGTATGCAGCACAAATGAGAAGAGGATGGTGGGGTTTCGAGTAGAAGGAAGACTGTGTTTTGTATCAAGCAGACCTAAATTCAATTTTCTACATTTCTAATGAATGAACCAAATATGAACCCTAAGGATTTGTGTTTTGTGGAAAAACTAACATACTGGCCAGAGAACATACTTGTGTACTGATTTAAACTCCTCACAGCACCAATGTTATTTTTATTACCAGTGGAGAAATCAAGTCTTAAGTGGTTAATAGCTGTCGTTTCTTCAACACCTACTAGGTGCCAGGTGATGTATGAGTAAGTCATGCTATTAATCTCATTTTATAGGTGAGGAAACAGGTTCCAAACTGGAAGGGTGGAGCCAGGATTCAAATGCATGCAATGTTGAGTCCACATCCAAATGCTCTTACCCACTAAACCTAGGTACTTTGTAGGGCAGTTATAAAGCTCTTCTGCAGTTCAAGCCGACTGACCTATCTTCAAACCCCATTGTTGTCTTTTATTAAATGTGTGACCTTTTGTCAAGTTACTTAATCACTCTCTTCCAAAAAAATTTTTTACACTCGTGTGATATTGTTTCAGTTCTGTCTGCCTTGTGTTTCATAATTTTTCTTTTTATGAGTAGTGTTTCTTCATTTATATCTGAAATGCCAAGTGTACATTTTTGTTCTGTTTTCTTTATTTTTTACATTAGCATCCAGTAAAATTGACTTTTTTAATGTATGTATTCTATGCATTTTAACACACATATTGATTCCTGTAACCTTCATGACAAACAGTTACAGGATAGGTCCATCACCATCAAAATTCCCTATGCTGCCACCTTTTTAGTCACAGCCTCCTTTTAGTCACAGCCTCCTCCTAACCCTATTCGCTGGCCAGCATCGATCTTTTCTCCATCATCTTTGTTTTTTCTTTTCTAGAATGTCATATAATAGGAGTCATACAGTAAGTATGACTAGTTTGAGACTCGTTTCTTTCACTTAGCTTAATGTCTTTAATATTCACCCATGTTGTTGCATGTATCACTAATTTATTCCTTTTTATTACTGGGCAGTATTTCATTATACCACAATTTGTTTATCCATTGACATGTTAAAGGACATTTGGGTTGTTTCCAGTTTTTGGCAATTATGAATAGAGCTGCTATAAATGTTCATGTACAAATTTTTATTTGAACATAATTTTCATTTCTCTAGGAGTGCAACTGCTGGGTCATAAGTTATGTTTAACATTATAAAAAACTACCAAGCTGTTTTTCATAGCAGTTGTACCATTTTTTTTCACTCCGACCTGCAATATACGACAGTTCTGGTTGTTCTGCAATCTTATCAGCACTTGGTATTGTCAATTTTTTTTTTAATTTTAGTTAATCTAACAGGTGTGGTGGTATCTCATCATGGTTTTCACTTCCATGTCCATAACAGTTAGTGGTGTTGGGCATGTTTTCCTGTTTTATATGCCATCTGTATATCATCTTTGGTGAAATATAGTTCAAGTCCTTCACATATTTTTTAATTGGGTATTTAATTACTGTTCAGTTTTGAGAGTTGTTTATATATTCTGGGTATACAAGTCCTTTGTCATGTATGTGACTTGCGAATATTTCTCCCAGCATACAGCTTGGCTTTTCCTTCTCTTAACAGTGTGTTTTACAGAGCAGAAGTTTTTAATGTTGATGAGGTTTGTCTTATCCTTTTTTTTTTCTTTTTATGGGTCATGCTTTTTGTGTCATATCTAAGAATGTTTTGCCTAACTCCAGATCATGAAGATCTTCTGTGTTTTCTTTTAAAAGTTTTATAGTTTTATATTTTACACTTAAGCTTATCTATCATCCATTTTGGATATTTTTATTTGTATTGTGCCATGAGGTTTATGTCAGGGTTCATTTTTTTTTGTTTTTGTTTTTGCTTATGGGTATCCAATTGTTCCATCATCGTTTGTTGAGAAAACTGTCTATTGCATTTTCACTTTGGTCAAATATCAATTGACTGTCATTCTGTGCATCTTCTTCTGAATTCTCTGTTCTGTTCCACTGATTTATGTGTATATCCTTTCACCAATACCACTCATTTTAATTACTGTAGCTTTATAGTAAGTCTTAAAAACAGGAAGTATCAGTCCTCCAACTTTGTTCTTCTTTTTCAAAATTGTTTGGGCTTAATCTAGTTCCTTTCCTTTTCCATATAAATATTAGAATCATCTTTTCTGTATTTACCAAGAAAAAAAAATCCAGCTGGGATTGCGTTAAATCTATAGATCAATTTGGGAAGAATTAACATCTTAACTCTACTGGAGTCTTCCAATCCACTGAGAACAATCCAAGAGATTCAAGAGAACACAGTATGTCTCTCTCCTTTATTTAGGTCTTCTTTGATTTCTTTCATCAGCATTTTGTTGATTTAAGCCTGCACATGATTTTTATTTTTATTGTTTAATTTTATTTATTTATTTGGCGGCACCATGTGGCTTTTGGGATCTTAGTTCCCTGACCAGGGATCAAACCCGGGGCCCTGGCAGTGAAAGTGTCTAGTCCTAACTGCTGGACAGCCAGAGAATTTCCCTGCACATGATTTTTAGATTTATACCTAAGTATTTCTTTTTTTTGAGCTATATAAATTGCTATTGTTTTGTTTATTTCTGTTTCAATTTGTTCATTGTTGGCATATATAAATATTATTGATGTTGACTTTCTATCTTGCAATCTTGATAAACTCAGCTGTAGAAACTTTCATATAGATTCTATGGGATTTTCTATATAGACAATGTCATCTGTGAATAGGGATGTTTTAGGGAAGGTTGTTTTACTTCTTCCTGTTCAAACCATATGTCCTTTATTTATTTTTCCTTTTTGTTTTGCATTATCTGGATCCTCCAGTATAATGATGAATAAGATTGGTGAGAGTAAAATCCTTGCTTTGTTTCCAGTTTGGAGGGATAGGATTTATTTTCTCACCATTGAGTATGTTGTCTTAGGAGTTTTGTAGATGCCCTTAATGATGCCAAGGAAGTTTCCTTCTGTTTGTAGTTTGCTGAATGTTTTTATCATAAACTGATGTTACGTTTTGCGAAGTATTTTTTTCTGCATCAACTGATATGATTATGTGTCTTTTATCTTCTTTGATCTATTACAGTGATTTACTTTATTTAAATTTATTTTTTTCATTGTGGTAAAATATACATAACACAAAACTTAACATCTTAACCATTTTTAAGTGTGCAGTTCAGTGTCATTAGGTATATTCACATTGTTGTGCAACCAACACCACCATCAATCTCAAGAATTTTTTTCATCTTTGCAACACATTTATTTTTATACTCCCACTTTACCAACGCTTCCTGTCTCCCAGAGCTTCAATCCATTTACCCTTTCTCATCCTCCATCACCCACTTTGTATCAATTATCTATTGCTATGTAACAAGCCATTTATTGAGCTCACAATTCTGGTAGGTGATTCTTCTGGTCTAGATCTGGACTCAGATGATATAAGCTAGGCTCGGTCCTGAGTTTGCAGTCAATTGATCAGTTTATTGGGGTTTGGCTGGTCTTTGATGGCCTCATTCACATGTCTAGCAGTAGGCTAGGTAGATGGCAGATATGACAAGAGTGACTGGGTCTCGTGATTTTCATTCTACCAGTAGGATACTCAAAGCTTATTCATATATTGATGATGGCAGGATCCTAAGAGTACTGAGAGGCCAAGCCCCAATGCTTAAATGCTTTTCAAGCCTCTATTTGTTTCACATTTCTAATATCCCATTAACCAAAGCAAGCCAAATGGCCAGAATCAGTGTAGGAGAGAACTTTTTTTCCCCAGCTTTATTGAGGTGTAACAAAGAAAATTGGTAAGATGTAACAAAGAAAAGTGGTAAGATGTACAATGTAATGATTTGATATATGTATACTTTGTGAAATGATTGCTACAATCAAGTTACTACATCCATCACCTCACATAGTTGCCATTTTTGTGTATATGAATCTACTCTCTTAGCAAATTTCAAGTATACAATACAGCATCGTTAACTATAGTCACCATGTTATACGTTAAATCCCCAGAATGCTCCTAGGTGAAAGTCTGTACTCTGTAACCAACATATCCTCATTTTCCCCACACCATCCCTGCTCCCCACTGCCCCTGGCAACCACCATTCTACTCTCTGTTTCTATGAGTTCAACATTTTTAGGTTCCACATATATATGATACCATACAGTATTTGTCTTTCTCTGCCTGGCTTATTTCACTTGTCATAAAGCCCTCCAGGTTCATCCATGTTGTCACAGATGGCAGGATTTCCTTCTTTTTTTTTACAGCTGAATAATATTCTATAGTATATATGTATGCCACAATTTCTTTATGCATTAATCCATCAGTGGACGCTTAGGTTGTTTCCATATCTTGTCCTTTGTGAATAGTGCAATGAACATGGATGTACAGATATCTCTTATGAGATACTGATTTTGTTTCCTTTGTATAAATACCCAGAAATGAGATTGCTAAGATCATATGGTAGGTGTTTAAAAAAATTTTTTTGAGGAACTTCCAAACTGTTTTCCATAGTGTCTGTACCAATTTACATTCCCAGCAACAGTGTGCAAGGCTTCCCTTTTCTCCACATCCTCACTACCATTTGTTATCTCTTGGTCTTTATTTTTGTTTTTTGACGTTAACCATTCTAACAGATGTGAGGTGATATCATTGTGGTTTTAATTCGCACTTCCCTAATGATTAATGATGTTGAGCATTTTTTCATGTGTATTCATGTCACTTACCCATTTTCAGATCAAATTATTATAATTGTGCGTGTATGTGTGCATGCTTTTGAGTTGTATGAGTTATATATTTTGGATATTAATCACTTATCAGATATATGGTTTGCAAATATTTTCTCCCATTCTGTAGGTTACCTTTTCATTTTGTTGATATTTTTCTTTTGCTTTTCAGAAGTTTTTTAGTTTGCTGTAGTCCCACTTATTTATTTTTGCTTTCGATGCTTGTGTTTTGGTGTCATACCCAGAAAATCATTGCCAAAACCTATGTCAAGAATATTTTCCCCTGTGTTCTCTTCTGGGAGTTTTTTGGTTTCAGGTCTTACATTTAAGTCTTTAATCTAGTTTGAGTTAATTTTTGTGAGTGATGTAAGATCAGAGTCCAATTTCATTCTTTTGCAGGTGAATATCCAATTTCCAAACACTGTTTGTGGAAGAGACTATCCTTTTTCCACTGAGTATTCTTGGCTCCTTTATCAAGTGTTTGTTAACCATTTTTGTGTGAGTACATTTCTGGGATCTCAGTTATGTTCCATTGGCCTATGTTTCTGTTTTTATGCCAGTACCACACTGTCTTGCTTACTATAGCTTTGTAATGCAGTTTAAAATCAGGGAGTGTGATTCTTTTAGCTCTGTTCTTCGTACTAAGATTTCTCTGGCTATTTTGGGTCTTTTGTGATTCCATATGAATTTTAGGATTGTTTTTTCCATTTTTGTGAAAAATGCCATTGGAATTTTGATAGGGATTGCTTTGAATCTGTAGAATGCTTTGGGTAATATGGACATTTTAACAATATTAATTTTTCCAATCCATGAACACAAGGTATCCTTCCATTTATTTGTGCATTCTTCAGTTTCTTTCATCAGTGTCTTACAATGTTAAGTGTACCGATCCTTCATGTCCTTGGATAAATTTATTCCTAAGTAGTCTATGGTTTTTGATGCTATTATAAATGAGGTTGATTTCTTAATTTCTTTTTCAGATATTTCAGTTAGTATACAGAAATGCAACTGATTTTTTATATGTTGACTTTTTATCTTGCAACCTTACTGAATTCTTTGTAAGTATGACTTTTACCAGATTTAGAATGTTTTCGGCCTTCTAATAATGAATGTTTTATTCCTTCAGATAATTTTTCTGCTCCATGCTCTTTTTTCTCTATTTCTCAGACTCTGATGATACAACATTGATGTTAGAGGTTTTGGTATTTCCCACAGTTCATTGAAGTTCTGTTCGTTTTTTTAAAGTCTTTTTCCTATCTGTTGTTGATACTGCATAATTTACATTGATCTATTTTTCCTCTGTCACTTCTGTTCTGCTATTGAGCCCACTTAGTCAGTTTTTTAGTTTGGACATTTTATTTTTCAAATAACCTAAGTATCCATTGATGGATGAATGAATAAAGAAGAATATATGTATGTGTATATATGTGTGTGTGTGTGTGTGTGTATATATATATATATATACACACACACACATACATGCACAATGGAATACTGCTCAGTCATAAAAAGAATGAAATCTAGCCATTTGTGACAACATGGATGGACTCAGAGGCTTGTATACTAAGTGAAATAAGTCAGAGAAAGACAAATACAATATTATTTCATTTATATGTGGAGTCTAAAAAACAAAAACAAAAGAACAAGCAAAACAAAACTCATAGATACAGAGAACAGAATGGTGGTTGCCAGAGGGAAGCGGGTAGAGGGATGAGCAAAATGGATGAAGGGGGCTAAAAGGTACAAACTTCCAGTTATAAAATAAATAAGTCATGGTGATGTAATATACAGCATGCTGACTATGTTCAATAATATGGTAGTGCATATTTGATAATTGCCAGGAGAGAGAATTTGTCATCACATTATGCTGTACACCTGAAACTAATATAATATGTCAGTTATACCAGAATAAATAAAATACCCATTTGGTTCTCCTTTTATATTTTCCATTGCTTTGCTGAGATATTCTACCTTTCCATTTGTTTCAAGAGCATTTACCATTTTTTTTTTTTTTTTTTTTTTTTTTGCGGTACGCGGGCCTCTCACTGTTGTGGCCTCTCCCATTGCGGAGCACAGGCTCCGGACGCACAGGCTCAGCAGCCATGGCTCACAGGCCCAGCTGCTCCATGGCATGTGGGATCTTCCCGGACCGGGGCACGAACCCACGTCCCCTGCATCGACAGGCGGACTCTCAACCACTGCGCCACCAGGGAAGCCCTTTTTTTTTTTACCCTTCTTGCAGATTATTCCAATATCTGTGTCATCTCAGTTTTGGCTTCTGTTTATTGTGTCTTCCTTGATAGTTAAAATTTCCCTGGGTTTTGTGATTGTCCCTTTGTTTTTGTTTTTTGTTTGTATACTAAATAACTCTGGATTGAATCCTAGACATTTAGAATATTATGTTGTGAGATCCTGAGTCTTGTTTAAATTCTGAGGAAAATGACTTTCTTTTTTGTTCTAGCAGGTAATTGTTCAGGTTACATTCAAGCCACAGGTTCTGCCTTGCCTTCTATGGACAAGTTCAATATCAGTTTCTCCAGTATCAGTTCAGTTTCAAGGTGTCTTCAGTGTTATTCAGATTAGCCCCACAGATGTACTACTCAGTGGTCAATCTGGGATCTGGGAGGCATTCTATCCTGTCGCCCAACCCTCTAATCCTATGTATGCTCAGATCTATGTATGTGCACATCAAAGTAGGCCCAGCATTCACAAACTGTGTTATGGGATTACTCATTTGATTTCCCACTTCTCCATGATCCCACCCATATGTTTCAACTCCCTGGGGATTCCAGCCAGAAACTTGAATCTTTATGTTTTCCACTCTGCAGGACACTTCTTGTGACTAGCGCCAAGCAGTAGAGGGACAGAGAGGAAAAAAACACTGCTGCTCCTTTATTGCCTGAGGTTTGGGGTAGGAGAAAGTGGGGGCAGAAACTAGAGTGTTCCCCCACTGTCTCTGACCCATAGTATCTCCCTTTCCCTGCCTCTTGAAGCAGAAATCTAGAGCTTCTTTTGGATCTCTTTAAGACAGCAGACAGTGCACATTTCAGATTTTGGGCTGCCTTTTGAGTCCAGGCTGGGTGGTACTGGAGGAAAAAACTGGTAAATTAATCACCATTTCGGTTCAACTTCAAATTCAAGGTCTTATACTTCAATCTGCATGCTGCCATTTATTTTTTAGAGACTTCACATAGCTGTTTCATGCAATCAGTGCAGAATTTACAGTTGCATTCATTAGAAGAGATGGGGTAGAGTGTGCTTATTCCATTTTTCTTAGAACCAGAACCCTAAGTCTTTTTTTTTTTTTTTTTTTTTTTTTGAGGCCCACGGGCCCAGCTGCTCCGCGGCATGTGGGATCCTCCCGGACCGGGGCACGAACCTGTGTCCCCTGCATCAGCAGGCGGGCTCTCAACCCTACTGCGCCACCAGGGAAGCCCCCTAAGTCTTTAAATTAGTTTTCAAATGTGCTGTTATTCTTATTTCATCTGGAGTGATTTCATGACCCAATTGTTGATTTCAGTGGCTGGCCTTCATTTTCTCATAGGCTATGAATGAAAATAGTCTTGGTATCGGTTCTTCCACTTACGGTATGACCTTGGGTAAGTTACTTATTTAGGCTCTCTGTATCAGTGCTCTTATCTGTAAGTTAGGTCAGAGGTAGCAAGTAATAATTAGTTAGAAAGCTATTGTAGTAGTCCTGGAAAGAAGTAATGGTGGCTCAGACCAGAGTAGTAGTAATGTTAATATGAAAAGCCTCTTTGGCTTTCCTCCATCCCATACTTATAATCTATCCATCTTGATGTTCAAGATGAACAAGAAGATGTGCTCAAAACAAAGAAAAAAAGAACTACTCTTTCAGTTTTTTTTCCTGCTGCCTCGAAACCAACCTTGCTCTATGTTAAATTTTAGTATGAGGAGCTGGGTTTGTTTACTCTAGAGAAGAAAAAGCTTAAGGGTGGGGCAGAAGGGGGCTAGGGACAGTAGAGTTGTCTTCAAATAGCTAAAGAAACGCTGTCTCAGAGAAGAAATACTAAATGCATGATAAGCAAACAGCAAGCACAAATAGAACTAAAGGAGACCCATTAGGAGGAGTCAGTTTAGCTTAATACCAGGATGGAACTTCATAATTATTAAAGCTGTCTAAACATGGAATGGGCAGTTTCAAGCATGGCAGAGTGTTAGTTGCTGGAGATGTCCAATCAGATGACTTTTCACATTCCTTCCAGGCTTAAGAATTGTCATCAGCTCTCCATTTAATGGGTATGGGTACTTATTATGCTCAAGGTTCAGTGTTAGGGGGAACAAAGACAAGAAACTTGTGAAAGATGATGCTTTTTTTTTTTTTTTTTTTCGGGACGCGGGCCTCTCACTGTTGTGGCCTCTCCCGTTGCGGAGCACAGGCTCCAGACACGCAGGCTCAGCAGCCATGGCTCACGGGCCCAGCCGCTCCGCGGCATGTGGGATCTTCCCGGACCGGGGCACGAACCCGTGTCCCCTACATCGGTAGGTGGACTCTCAACCACTGCGCCACCAGGGAAGCCCGATGCTTTTGATAATAGATAAATTTTGGTATTTCTACCCCCTTATACTAGGTTTGTCTTCTTCATTTTTTTGTTTGTTCAAACAGATTTGTGGAAGCAGCCTAAGTCAGTGACAGCCATTTTGCCTGAGAATTGATTCTACTCTGTCCTTCCATCCTGAAGTTTCTTAAAGTATAATTTGTTAAGTACTTACAAAAGTATGAGGCCCTGGGCTAAGTACTCTAGATGCATTATCTCATTAAATTTTCACAACAGTATTTTGAGAAACCTATTATCATTTGGCAAATAAGAAAACAAGGCTTGAAGATATACTAACTTGCCTGAGTTTACATAACTAGTATAGTAGGCAGAATAATGGTCCCTCAAACTTGTCCATGTTCTGATCTCTGCAAGCTGTGAGTATGTTACCTTACACAGCAAAGGGACTTTGCAGATGTAATTAAGTTAAAGATCTTGAGATGGAAGTATTACCCTAGATTATCCAGATAGGTCCAATGTAATCACCTGGGCCCTTGTAACACGAAGATAGGAAGGTCAGAGTCAGAGAAGGAGATGTAATTGCAGAAGCAGAGTCAGAGAGAGATTTAAAGATGCTGTATTGCTTGCTTTGAAGATGAAAGAAGAGGCTGTGGTCCAAGTAATAAATAGGTCTCTAGAAGTTGGAAAAGGCAAGAAAATAGATACTTTCTTAAATGTCCAGAAGGAATGCAACCCTGCCAACACCTAATTGCAGCCCATTAAGACCCATTTTGGACTTTCCACCTCCAGAACTGTAAGATACTAAATTTATATTGTTTAAGGCCACCACATCGTGGTAATTTGTAACAACAGCAATAGGAAACTAATATAACTAAGAAGGGCAGAACCAGGATTTGAACTAAGTTGAAGATTTGAGCTCCAGAGTTTATGCATCACAAGGCTTTTGCTTTTATGCTGACTTGGATTTTGGTGTTCTGTACACACAAACAGATCTGAGCCAGTTCATTGCCTACTTATTGCACATGGCATTTTTTTCTGGAAATTTCATAATCATGGAGGCTATGAGCAGGAGGAGGGGGGCATTCATCTCTTAGATTCAGAGTTAGAAGTTTAGTGGGATTACCAGAGGTATTTCATCTCATCTGTATTTCTGAGGCTTGAATTCCCTCTACAGTATTCTTGTCAAGTGGTCATCCAGCCCTATTTGCACACCTCCAGTGACTGGAATTGGACATCTCCTATAGAAAGTCATGCCATTTTAAAGCAACTCTAATTGTTAGGAATTTCTACTTTAGGTTGACCAAAAATTGTCTTCCTTGTAACTGCCATTACTGTTACAGTCCTGTTATTTGAAGGCACATGGAATTAGTTTTCATTGATTCTGAACTGGGAGGAATGTCATTAAACTGCATGACCTCTAAAATCCTTTTCAACTCTTAAGATTCAAGTCTGGCTCCTACCCAAGACATTAATACCAGTCTTGTAGGTTTGCTGTGAGGACTGGAGATAATGTCCATAAAATATTCAGTGTTCCAAGGAGCTTCATAAATGGTGATGATGATAGTGATGAACATGATGACAACAACTATGACACAGTTTCACAAATCTGAAGACAGCTCTCTCATCTTTTGCAGAGTCTTTTAATCACCAAGCTAAATTCCCCTTCCTAAATCCCAATGCCTTCAAATGACCATGACACAAAATTGTGTCAAGTACTGCACCCTCCTTTCCTTTAAATTTGCTCCAGTTTGACAATATGCCTCAAGTTGTGATACAGAAAACTGAGTCCAGACCTCAGTGTGAAATAACTTGATTGTCTTTTGCTTTCCTAATACCCAGTTAGAATAAGACTAGTTATAATGAAGTGAGTAGAATAGAGGCTATTGAATAACAGAATAGGACTGTACAGACTATAGTAGAGGGGACTTAGGGGACTTGGGACTTGAAGGCAAGAGGAAGGCAGTCATGATTTGGATCAGGAAGGATTAGTAAAGAAGAAGATCCAGATGGTCAAGAAGGTACAGAATGAGTTAAGTAGTAGGGATTCAAAGACAAATTTCACTTGCTTCACAGTTTTGTCCTTGGCATATGACTTTAGCCAATATGAGCATTTCAACTGGAGGTATCAAAGCAACAAAACTGTTGCAAAATGTGCTGTCAATAAAGAGGAGAGGTTGAACCTTGTAATGGGAACCTCTGTTTTCATAGATTTTCACTTGTCTAAAATCAATTTTAAAAAACTTGGCTCACAGCTTGAACCACCTGTAACATATTGGTCTGATTGGTCTGGCCACCTCTTCTTTTGATAACCAGGAATTCTTCCATTTTCCCACTAGAACTCAATATGCACTTGAACATAGTCATTGACTCCAGTCATACTCTAATCATACTTGAGACAGTACCTGACCATCTCAAATATTCTTTAATCTTCCTAATAGATATTATTAATCATGAAATACTGGCTTCCACCACGTTTAATATGACCACTTGACAATGTCCAGTGAATCAGATCTTTTAGATAAAGTCATAAATTGGGTTTACTTTTGATTATGAATACTACACAATCATATCCATTGAAGGACCTCAGATTCTAACTAATGAGCTTACATCAAGAAGTTAATAGGTAGTCATAAAATGACTTGCACCTATAGATCATTGTTGATCAAACTTTCCCTTCCTTCAAATCAGGTGAAGAGAAAAATACCTAACCACCTTTTTGTTCATTTTTATTCCTCATCCTTTTTACAGACTGTAGTAATAATTTGTGATTAGCTAAATCAACAGCTATGATGAAAATTATTTTTAAAATACCCATTATTCTTACAACAATCCACTAATCTAAGAATATCATAAATTACCTCCATAAGAACATCCACAATGAAATAAAATGAACAGACTAAATTTGACTGAAATAGGGTTAATAGGGTTTACTTGTGGTAGGAAAAAGTCATCTGAGGCCTGAGAGTGAAAGATTTTCAAGATTTTTGGCTAAAAAAGTTAACCATTATTAAAATGAACCTGACAGTTTGCTTCATGTGATGCTCTTGCTCGCTAAGCTGGATGTTCTAATCACTGAGTTTATACCAGGACAAAGAATAAATATTAATCACTGGAGACAGAGATTTAAGAGTAATCAGTTCTATAATTTGAACAAATAATGCTCCAATGATGCCAACAGCATTTCTGTGCGAAATAGATCCCATGACAACTAAAATCCCAAATCTAAGACTGAGGTTGCTTCTCAGCATCTTGCACATTCTGCCCCAATTCTAAAGGGCTGGGAGAACAGTCAAAAAGGAGTAATTGAGCCTCCAATATGTGAGGGGCCCTGTGCTAAATGCTGTAGGGAATCCAAGAAATTTATAATTCAGGAGGTTAGGAAGATCTAGTTGGCTGGATCAGTGATGAACCTTCATATCTCATCTGTACTCACTCATAGGTGAGTACAGGGACAAAATAAAATCATGGACCAAATATAGGTCAAGGGTCAACCAACAGGTCACTCTAAGCCAAGGGGCATCCAGGAAGCAAGGTCAGGGTAAACTGGGAGTATGAGTCAGAGTAACATTCATTACTTTATTTACCAAACACTAATTTCTGCACTGAATTGTGTCCCACCCCAAATCCATATGTTGAAGGCCTAAACTCTGATGTGATGCTATCTGGAGATGGATCCTTTGAGAGGCAATTAGATTTAAATGAGGTCATGAGAACGGGGCCTTCGCAATGCGATTTAAAAAGAGATCAGAGAGCTTGCTGTTTCTCTGTGTCTGTGACCACACAAGGAAGAGTCCTGTGAGCACATAGTGAGATGGTGGCCACTTGCAAGCCAAGAGAAGAGGCCTCAGAATGAAACCCATCTTGATATGGAACTTTCCAGCTTGCAGAACCATGAGAAATACATTTCTGTTGTTTAAACCATTCAGTCTATGACATTATTTCATGGCAGTCCAAGCTAAGACATTAATTAAGTACCTACTATCTCCCAACACCATGCTAAGCATGAGGGGAACAAAGACGAATACAATACAGTCTCTGCTTTCCAAAGCTGGGGAGGCTGGGAACAAATAATGATGGCCCTGTGCTCACTACCATAATAGAGGGAACTCAGTGGGGGAGCTCAGAACTGCCAAAATAGACCAAGCCTTCCTGAAAAAAAGAGATAATTAAGTAGGATCCTTAAGGATGGGCAGGAGTCTGCCTGGTGCCCAAGAGGTTCGAGTGAAGTAAGAGCATTCAGGCAAAGGGAACAACCTGTGCAAGAGAGCAACCGGGCTGGAGGGAAACGGCAAGCACTGGATTTCATGGCTTCTAGACCACATCGTTTTTCACATTTTAATATCTCAGAAGTTGGGATTATCTTACAATTGATGACAAGTCATAGTTTAGTTGACAGTATTTTTACCCCCCTTTCTTAGTGGAACATAAAATAATGGTGTAGCTTACAACCAATGGTGCATTACATTTGGTGAAGTACAGTTGTTCATTTTTAGCTTGAGCACATAGAGGCATGGTAAAGAGGAGATCAGAAACGCAGCAGGCCTCATATCTAGAAGGACTTTGCTCTTTGTCCTCTAGGAGCTGGGGTTCCTTTGAAGGGTTTTAAGTGTCTGTGCATCAGACCACTCCTGAGGCAGAAGGACTTTTAGAAGGCTAATGACATATACTGTCCTGACAAGAATTAAGTGGCCTGATCTGAAGGTGCAGCGATGGCAATAAAGAGAGAAGATAAGTTTAAAAGCTATTCTGAAGGTCAAATCAATAAAGATCTGTGACATACTGAATGGAGAGCGTGGGAGTAAGGTATTTAGGATGACTCCTGGGTTTCTGATCTGGGGAGCTTGAAGGATGGAGGTACTGGTCATCAAGATGGGCCATAGAAAATGAGGAATGTGTCCAAGAAGAAGAAGAGGAAGCATATTGGAGTTGTGGTGCCTGTGTAAAATACACAGATGGAGATACAAAGTTGGTGTTAGAAATGTGGGCGTGAAATTAGAAGAAAATCAATACAGATGCTACAGTTTTGAGGGTCACTGAATACACTATGAATTTTAGCAGCAGCCATGGGCATGGTTGAGCTTGTCCAAGAAGAGAATTGGATGCATTGAATGAAAGAAGGAAGGGCTGATGATGAAAGTAGGCAAAATCCAACACTAAAGAAGCAGATAGAAGGTAGTTTACCCATTCCCCTCCCAATGCTGTATTTTGCATAAAAATCTATAAAATCTGTAAACAACACCATTTCTGGGAAATGACCCCAGACATCTCCCTGTTTACTTTTTTTTTTTTTTTTTGGGAGAAGCGAGTGGGGGCCGCTCTTCATCGCGGTGCGTGGGCCTCTCACTGTCACGGCCTCTCTTGTTGCAGAGCACAGGCTCCAGACGCGCAGGCTCAGTAGTTGTGGCGCACGGGCCTAGTTGCTCCGTGGCATGTGGGATCTTCCCAGACCAGGGCTCGAACCCGTGTCCCCTGCATTGGCAGGCAGATTCTCAACCACTGCGCCACCAGGGAAGACCCCTCTTTACTTTTATCAGCTTGATCTTGCTTTCGGTCTTCTAGTTCATAAATTACTGGCTCTGTTCTACAGCTTTAGGAATAGGATAGGGTTAAAAAACAGAGGAAAACGAAAAAACAAAAGGAAGCCTTAATGGCAATGTAAGAGGGTCACATGGGCAGTAAAATTCAGAGGTCAAGAGCAGGCTAAATGGGGACTTCCCTGGTGGTCCAGTGGTAAGGAATCGCCTTACAATGCTGGGGACACAGGTTCGATCCCTGTTCAGGGAACTAAGATCCCACATGCAGCAGGGCAACGAAGCCCGTGCGCCACAACTACTGAGCTCGCGTGCCTCAACCAGAGAACCTGTGTGCCGTAAACTACAGAGCCCACGCGCTGTGGACCCCACACACCACAACTACGGAGCCCACATGCCCTGGAGCCTGCACACCACAGCTAGAAAGAAGCCCATGTGCCGCAACTAAAGATCCCACATGCCACAACAAAGATCCCATGTGCCGCAACTAAGACCCGATGCAGCCAGAAATAAATTAAATAAATAAATAAATAATAAATCTTAAAAAATATATATAAGACAGGTGGCAAGATTTGTAAGCCTACAGATAAGGTCTTTTAATCTGGGTCCTGTTCAGGAACTGGGAGGTTGAAAAGGATCCCCATTTTTTTCTAGCCGTCACAGAGTTGGATGAATAAATGAATTCAGCATCTTCAGTGTCCTTCTCACCTTGATTATGCTCATGCTTTTCAGTCTCCCACGTAGCATCATCTAACGGGAAGAATAAGGACTCTAGAGCCAGCAAGATCTGGGTTCAAATTTTGGTTAGGCTACATATTAGCTGTGTGGCCTTGGAAAAATTAATTAATCACTTTAAGTCTCAATATTCCCATCTGTAAAATGAGGAAATCTACTTCTCATGGTTGTTGTACAAAATGAGTGCTCAGTATTTGGAGATTATTGAGTAATGTCTGAACTCAAATAAAATCATCTTTAGTGCCAACATTTGAGTCCAAGGAGCCTACCTTCTTACTGCCATTTCTGCATTTATTAGACCTCTGCTGCCCTAATGCAGTTTTTAAGAAACTACGACTTTTCAGTGACTGTATTATGAGCTGTGAGGGATAAAAGATGCAGGAACCCCCATTCCTGCCCTCAAGGAATTTAAAATCTATTAAGATATAAGATATAGAACTTTAAAAAATAATAAACAATATTTATATATTTGGAAATACATGAATGCATAAAACAATGCATGGAAACACACATCAAACTGGTAATAGTAATTATTTAGGAGTGGATTTTGGGATTAGGAGAGTTTATTGTACTGTCTAAATTTTACAGAATGAGAATGGATTAAAAATTAAATAGAATGAGAGAGCCAGGAAAAGGAAACAATAACTAGTAGTAAATGTAGCAACATAAAGAAAAGAGAAGTCCCTTTAGCCAGTGCCACGGGCATTACTGGCTGGGATCACAAAAGGAACAATGGCCAAGGGCTGGGACTGCCCAAATGAGTTTAGGAGACCATGAAGAAAGACCATTTGAGTAAAGGCAGAGTGAGAGAGAAGCTTGGAGTACTAAATTGTTGCCAAGTAATGGAGGGGAGTTGAATGCTAGTATATTTGGATTTTCAGTGCCCAAATTAAGCACATTCCAGACCATTATGAAGCCTTCAGTCTCTCTCTCCCACTTCATAATTAATACTGAATTCCAATCAAATCTTAGACAATTTCAGCTAAACCATTGGGGCTAGTCACAAGCAAGGAAAGTCCAGCCTTAACATGCTGCCATTGTGAGTTTATAGGCACTGGGGAGCCATTGAAGGTTCTTGAGCAGCAGAAAAATCGTGTGTTAGGAGTATCTGTCTATAGAAAAAGAAAAAAGTGCTCCAGTTGGGGCATTGTTGTGAGATAAATACAGGTTTGTTTAAAGTTTATCTTTCCCTCACACCTGCAATGCTGTGAAGGAGAGTCTGGTGTTTGTTTTGTCTGGTTCACCACCCACTGAATTATTCTGTCATGAGTGTAGCAGCTTCAAGAGTTAGGGTAAAGGCACAGACTAGAGTGAGTTCCAGATTCTATGTGACCTCGACCAACTCAGTCTGAGCTGTTTAATTTGTATTCAAGAGATGTGACAAGGTTCTGTTTTTTAAAGGTGACAATGGGTCACCTAGTATTCTAGACTCAATGTGAATAAACTGTAAAAATTCACTTCCATATCTTTGTGTCTAAGGTGTTTTGTGTGTAAAATACTTGTGTGATATATTCCTTTTATTACTTCTATAAATAAAACTGTATTCTTACTGTCTCAAGGAGTTCATATTACTCATATTTGAAATCTCTGAGTTTTCCGTATTAAAACTAAATTTTCTTAGGGGTTGGAGAGCTTTTTACACCCAAGCTTGTCAAGCACATTTTTTACTGGCCCAAATGCAAGCACCAGATGATGTCTGACAGGATCTCAGCTGGGGTTCACCACTGAATGGGATGAGAGACATTTAGTGCCACTGCAAGGGCACCAGATACTGTGGTTTAGTTTCCTACACTGGACAAAGGGTTGATAGGGGAAAAAAAACCGAAACACAAAAAGCACAATGTAGACTGGCCCCAAGAAGATAACTTAAATGAGATGTGCCCTGTTAGAGACTGGCTCAAATAAGTACTTGATACTTCCCTCAAACTTCAGGGACTTCTACAACTCCAGATTTCTTCCCATTCTCTCTCTTCATTTTATGTTAATTATTGTAGTATTCACTCTGTGCCAGACACTGTTGTAAGCATTTTGTCTACATGTATAATCATACAGGGTATGTACTACTATTTCCACATTTTAAAATTGGGAAACTGAGGCACAGAGGATCAAGTAACATGTCCAAGGTAACACAGACAGTTAGGGTCGAAGTCGTCATTCAAATGCTGGTGGTTCAATTCCAAGGACCATGGCCCTGGCCACCATGCTGTCCTACTGCTTGAATTTTATACAATGAGAATGTGTATGTATTTGGGGATCTCCTTATCTTCACCCATAGCCATATCCTTTCGAGGCTAGACTCTCCTCATTTGATATTAATCCAGTTCTTTCCAGCTCCTTCAGTCCCTCTTCTCAGAGGCTCCTTCCCCGCATATATGCTCAGTTGACCTCCATTCTTAGAAAGCAAAATTACTAAGGCGCTCTCTCTTCCCTTTCTTTACTGCCAAACTTTTTGGAACATTCATCTGAATTATTCCTCATAGACACCTGAACACCTTGCAGGCAGGTTTCTATTTTGAGGCTCTACTGCAAACACTTTCTCAGAAGCCACCTAAGGCCCCATAATTGCCACCATCTGGTGGCTTCTTTGCAGCTCTTTTGCCAAACATCTCTGCTGGTTTGACTCTGTGGCCCATGCTCTCCTTGCAAATCCCCTGCTCCCTTGAGGGTTACAACACTGTGACCTCTTGCTGATGCTCTCTCCTCCGAATTCTCTCGCGCCTCCTGTGCTTACCTAGCACTCCTGGCCCGCTTGCCCACGAGTGGGTGTTCTCTGGGAGCCTTCCTCTGCTCTCCCCTCCTGTTTGCTGCCTCTTCTTCCCTTGATGATCTTGTCCACATCCACAACTTAAATGAATACCTCCCTTTGCATCTCTATTTCTAGTTCCAGCTCCCTCTGACATCTACATCTGCATTTCCAACTCCATCTGGAGGCTCAATATGTTGCAAAGTAAACCCAGGTGTATCCCCCAGAACTCTCCTTCCACCTGGTAGAGCCTCACTATCAATTGAATACCTCTAGGATCAATGCAATTTTAATTCTGCCTATAAGAACTATCAGTTAAAATGGTGACTTATTGCTTATAGCTCCCTATTAATGTAAAATAAAATTAATAGGGAACATGAAGTATAAATATGAATCAGATGGAGAAAGAAAGAACAGTTCATATTTTATATCGGCTGTATTATGACTAACCAGGACACACTTTCATGTACTGTTGATGTATTCATTCCTTTCCCTGTCCATGGTTTCAAAAGAGCCATCATATTTTACCCTATTCTGCAAATTCCACAGATTCTTAGATTGTCCCCAGGATTCTTCAGATGAAAGTTTAGGGGCTCCTCCCTTTCAAACAGCACATTTGAGACTGTTTTCTCTCCTTTGATTAAGATCATGTATGATGGATCAGAACCTTGACTCCAGTAACACTACAGCTTAGCAGCAAACTAGAAGAAACTGGAAACTGTTAAGAATCATCTCTTTTGGGGTTTCCCTGGTGGCGCAGTGGTTAAGAATCCGCCTGTCAATGCAGGGGACACGGGTTCGAGCCCTGGTGCGGGAAGATCCCACATGCTGCAGAGCAACTAAGCCCATGTGCCACAACTACTGAGCCTGCGCTCTTGAGCCCGTGAGCCACAACTACTGAGCCCACGTGCCACAACTACTGAAGCCTGCACACCTAGAGCCTGTGCTCCGCAACAAGACAAGCCACCGCAATGAGAAGCCCACACACCACAATGAAGAGTAGCCCCTGCTCACCGCAACTGGAGAAAGCCCGCACGCAGCAATGAAGACCCAACGCAGCCAAAGATAAATAAGTTTATTAAAAAACAAAAAAAGAATCTTCTCTTTTGGCACAACAGAAAGCCATAGAATACAATTGGAAAAAGATCTTTAGGCAAACGAAACTCATCCAAAACAGACAGTAGATTAACCTCTTTGTTAAGATTTCCAAGAATGGACACATGTCCTTCCTTGGTAACTCATCCCCGCAATTAGACAATTGTTACAGACTCTCAGAACTAAGAGTAAGAGGCATAAATTGCCTGCAGAAATATTTAAATGTGTTTTGGTCTCATGTCCAAGGGATCTGTTTCAGAACAATTGAGCCAAGCTGGCCCGCTTATCCTCTCCCTGATTAAGCAAAGATTGATGATGTTTTTGTGGGCATGTTCTGAGGAAGCTCTGCATGTTCTGTTGACCCCTGCAACATAGACCAGGGAACAAACCATCCTGAGGGCAGGATGAATCATAAGTCGTGGCACGCAGTGAGTCCATTAACTCTGAGTGAGAGAGCAAGCACAATGCAAGAGGAGCAGGGCAGGAAGGGCAAAAGGAAGCGGCTCAGGAATAATTCAGATTATCAAACATTATCCTGAGGGGCACTGGGATGATAGGGACACTGAAGAGGTTAGCAAACAAGTGGATGGGGAACCTGATCAGTAAATGAAGACTCTCTCAAGTGGGCAGGCTCTAATTAACCTTTTAATATTTCCCTTCATGGCATCACTCTTTGTGACACAAACTCTCACAACCCTGTCCCCAGGCCTTCCTCCACAGTGGAGAAAACTAGACCATGTGGAGCCCTGCCTCTCATTACTGCTTTTACCTAATTTGCATCTGGTTTTTCTGATTATACTGCTCTTGCCATAAGATGGAATCTTTGCCAGGGAAACCAGTAACGGAGTTTGCACAGCATCTTGACTGGGATCTTCATCTCATTTGGTCAGTGTTCAACTAAGTTCTTGGCCACCCTCACTTCTGTGGTTAAAAGTGTAAATCGTCACATAGGTTTGCCTGTTATCTCACCTTTTTCTCCCTCTTTCTCTTTATATGCATTTAACTCTGTTTTTCTCCTCGTTAACGGTAGTCTCTTCTCACTTCCTATAGATTATCCCTCTAAGCAAGGTTGCCCACTCTACAAATGCCTTGCCCATAGTGGGCGTTTAACAAACATTTCATGAATGAAAGAAAGAATGACTACCCTAATCATACCATCAGTTATGTCTGTACTCTTGCTGCTTACTTTCTCAGCAAGCGTCAGATCAATCCCTCATGGTTGGCCAACTTTTCACAGGGAGGGCTTGGGTTCTAAATCTCTGTAAACATAATAGAGATTTTCTGCTTTTTCATTTCTCCCTCCCCCAACCCCTGAGCTGACCAAATTCAACATTAAGGAAACTCATACTGGAAGATGACAGGCCCTTTCCTAGACTCTGTCTTCCAGAATTGCTTCCAGGAAACAGAGCTGTGCCCAGCCTCTGGAAGCCCGGGGTATGTCTGTCTTTCTAAGAGGAGGTCAAGTCAATTTGGTAGTCTGAGTTCTCACCTCCAGAAGCCTGACTCTACTGGCTTATTCACAGATACATGGCCTGTTTTCCTTAATATATCACAGCCTGGAGCACGGCAGAAGGTCACAAGAAATAGGCAAGAGGAATAGTTAACAATTCTAGACAGAGTTTCCCAAGACGTACTGGCATGAAGTTGCAGAGTAAAGAACAGACACTTCCTGGGGGTCATCCTTGGGGGTCAGCAGCCCCCATGTCTGACCTCTGGTCAAGGCTCCTAGTAGACCTCAGCAGAGAACCCGAAGTCTGACCCCTGATCTGTCACCAACCAGCAGTGTGATCCTGGATAAACAGACCCTGGGTCTGTTTCTTCTTCTGTGAAATGAGCACAAATATAATTTTCCCACTAAGACATAGAATTACTGTGAAACCAAAATGACACAAAATCAGAGCCTGGTTTAAATGAAGCAACAGAGGTTATAAAAGGAAAACGATTTGTACAAACTTCTACAGCTTTTTTCAGAGTCCCACCCAACCTAAACTCCCAACTTCAACTGATCTGAGGGCCCCAGACTCCCAGCTGCTTCTGCAGCTCCATGCTGTAGGTGAAAACACTGGGGAAATGATAATGTGCTGGATTTGATATATTACTATTATTGTTATTATTATTTATAATCCATAGAAAGATTGTTGAGAGTTCTTGTCCTATAGTACTATGGCTGATTTATATGCTCTTATCTTCCTTAAAAATAGAAATGACAAAATTTAATCATTTTTTGGTATCAGACAAAATAACAACAAAAAACTTTCCTCTCGGGTTTTGAAGCCTGTTTCCTCCCTCCATAGCTCCACCGGTGTGTAGACATTATGGTTCCAAGGAGACTCATATCTGTTTAAAAATAGAAAGTACTACCTACTTTCTCCCCACCCAAAATCCTTCATGGACTTTGGCCTGAGTCCATTGAAGAATGGGCAAAGAGTAAAGGTGGAATTCTTGGTGGGAGTTGTGCAGGGTGATCCAAAACGTGAAAAAAAAAAATCTGCCAGCAGTTTTCCAGGGCTTGCACAGTTATTAAGATGAGAAAACAAAGGGCGGGTTGGGGGGACAAAACATCTGGGGATGATAAGCTAACTCAGGAATTAAAAAAAAAAAACAAAAAACTGTTGTCCAGAAAGGAGCATAGCACTTCAAAACAGATGTTTTGCTTGAAATTTTCCAGCATGGAATAAATGAGAGAGGAGAAGCAAGACCAAGAACTGGAGCACAGACACTGGCCCTCCAAGAGTTAATGTGCATTTTGAACATGCACAGGTCCTTCATTTTTCACTTCCAAATTCTATCCCTTCAAAACTCCCTTATTTGTCCATGCCACATCCCCAGGTGCTGCAGGGAGAGGTGTGCTTAGTAGCCAACTCCAGAAAAAAATAAAAGGCACACCTATGGAAAACAACAAGCCAAAGGCAAGTCTCCTTTGATAAGAAAATGATTCCGGATTGGGGAAGGAGGGAAGAGCTAAATAGAACCGGTGGCGCCCCCTGGAATAACCAAGTTACAAACACAACTCAGGAACCAAATTGGAGATCCAAAAGCAGGAAAAGTGGTTGAAGTTCCCTGCTCCTTTCTATTATCTAACCTGGGAGTCAAGCATGTGCACTGGAGTAAAAGTTGTGAAAGTCACAGACCAAAGTGTCACTGAAGATAAGGTAAGGAACAACATGCAGAGCTGCAACGTTAACCTACATCCAAAGGAGGCATTGTGTGCTGTATAGGAGTGTTCACAGTGAAGGGTTTTGAAAGCTCAGAACAGGACTAAACAAGTCATAAATGATCTTTTTCCTTCCAGTTTTATTGAAATATAATTAACATACAGCACTGTATACATGTTTAAAATGTACAGCAATAATGATTTGACTTACATACATCATGAAATGATTATCACAGTAAGTTTAGTGAACATCCATCATCTCGTATATTGATAGATACAAAATTAAAGAAATAGAAAAAAAGTTTTTCCTTGTGAGAACTCTTAGGATATACTCTCTTAACAACTTTAATATACAACGTACAGCAGAATTATATTTATTATGTCGTACATTACATCTCTAGTACTTATTTATCTTATAACTGGGAATTTGTACCTTTTGAGTGCCTTCATCCAATTCCCTCTCCCCCCACTCCTCTGCTCATGGTAACCACAAATCTGATCTCTTTCTCTGTGAGTTTGTTTGCTTGTTTGTTTTCAAAGTATAATTGACCTTCAACACTATGTTAGTTCCTGTTATACAACATAGTGGTTTAATACTTCTATACATTTTTAAATGATTACCATTATAAGTCTAGTTACAATATATCACCATACAAAGTTTTTACATAGTTATTGACTATATTCCCCACATTGTACATTTCATACCTGTGACATTTATTTTGCAACCGGAATTTTGTACCTCTTAATCTCCCTCACCTATTTCTTTCCTCCTCCACCCCCATCCCCATCCCCTCTGGCAAGCACCTGTTTATTCTCTGTATCTGTATCTCTGTTTCTGTTTTGTTACGTTTGTTCGTTTGTTTTGTTTTTTAGATTCCACACGTAAGTGAAATCATACAATATTTATCTTTCTCTGTTTGACTTATTTCACTAGGCATAATACCCTCTAGGTCCATCCATGTTGTTGCAAATGGCAAGATTTCATTTTTTTTTTTATGGCTGAGTAATATTCCATTGTGTATATATGACATTTAGGTTGCTTCCACATCTTGGCTATTGTAAATAATGCTGCAGTGAACATATGGGTGCATATATATTTTTGAATTAGTGTCTTTGTTTTCTTTGGATAAATGCCCAGGAGTGGTATTGCTGGATCGTATGGTAGTTTCTATTTTAAATTTCTTGAAGAATCTCCATACTGTTTTCCATAGTGGCTACACTAATTTACATTCCCATCAAAAGTGTATTAGGGGTCCCTTTTCTCCCCCTCCTTGCCAACCCTTGTTGCCTTTTTTTTTTTTTTTCGGTACGCAGACCTCTCCCCGCTGTGGCCTCTCCTGCTGCGGAGCACAGGCTCCGGACGTGCAGGCTCAGCGGCCATGGCTCACGGGGCCCAGCCGCTCCGCGGCATGCAGGATCCTCCCAGACCGGGGCACAAACCCGTGTCCCCTGCATCGGCAGGTGGACTGTCAACCACTGCGCCACCAGGGAGGCCCCTTGCCTTTTTAATAATAGCCATTCTGACAGGTGTGAGGTGATATCTCATTGTGATTATGATTTGCATTTCCTTGATGATTAGTGATGTTGAGCATCTTTTCATGTGCCTTCAGCCATCTGTATGTCTTCTTTGGAAAAATGGCCATTGATATCCTCTGCCCATTTTTTTAAAATTGGGTTGTATGATTTTTTGTATGTTGAGTTATATGAGTTCTTTGTATATTTTGGATATTAACCCATTATTGGTATATCATTTGCAAATATCTTCTCCCATCCAGTAGGTAGCCTTTTAGTTTTGTTGATAGCATCTCTCACTGTGCAAAAGCTTTTTAGTTTGAGGCAGTCCCATTTGTTTTTTCTTTGCTTTTGTTTCCCTTGCCTGAGGAGACATATCCAAAAAAATATCACTAAGACCGATGTCAAAGAGCTTACTGGCTATGTTTTCTTCTAGAAGTTTTATGGTTTCAGGTCTTCATTTAAGTCTTTAATCCATTTTGAATTTATTTTTGTGCATGGTGTGAGAGAGTAATCCAGTTTAATTCTTTTGCATGTAGTTTTCCAGTTTTCCCAACACCCTTTATTGAAGAGGCTGTTTTTCCCCCATTGCATATTCTTGCTTCCTTTATGATAGATTAATTGCCCATGTAAGTGTGGGTTCATTTCTGGGCTCTCTATTCTATTCCATTGATCTATGTATCTTTGTACCAGTACCATGCTGTTTTGATTACTGCAGCTTTGTAGTACAGTTTGAAATCAGGGAGCATGATGCTTCCAGCTTTGTTCTTCTTTCCCAAGATTGTTTTAACTCTTCAGGGTCTTTTGTTTTTCCATACAAATTTTAGAATTATTTGTTCTAGTTCTGTGAAAAATGCCATTGGTATTTTGATAGGGATTGCACTGAATTTGTAGATAGCCTTGCATCATATGCTCATTTTGGCAATAGTAATTATTCCAATCCATGAACACAGTATGGGTTGTGAATGATTTTAAGACAGTCATGACTACAGTATAACAATATTTCTATTCAAGCATCCTTTAGCACCATGCAGCTGTGGGAAAACTTAATTGACCTGACCATGTTTTCTTATATAGTTACTAAGGCAGGTCTTTCATGTTCCAATAAACATGTGACTCCAGACTAGCACTGTCCAAGAGAGATGTAATGGGAGTCACATATGGAATTTAAACTTTTCTAGTAGCCACATTTTTCAAAAGGTAAAAAAAAAAGGCAATGTATTGTATTTAACATGATATATCCAAAATATTAACATTTCAACATGTAATCAACATAAAAAAATTAAATGTTTACTTTTTTTTTTGCACTAAGCCTTCAAAATTTGGTGAGTATTATTCACTTACAGCACATCTCAGTTTGGACTAGCCACATGTCAAGAGCTCAGTAGCCACATGTGACTAATGACTGCCACATCTAAACTGTCTAGCACAGATCTAAACTATCACCAGTTTGACATAATGATTTTCCTTTAACCTATTATTTTTTGAAAACTGTACCTTAACCTTATTGCAAGAACTGCTGACAGTGTTTCATCTAACCTATCACAGAACATCATACATATCTTCAGTTGAAGCAAAAATAAATTTTACAGAACAATGAAAATTTGGTGGCACTCCTATTAAAGAGTCATAGTATGTCAGTGTGTCCTGACATACCTATTAGGAACCACTGGTATAGTGAGGGAAGGAGGGGTTGAGGAGGAAACAAGATGTTTCTAAAAAAAGATTCAACCCAAAATTATCAGAATGTCTCTTTGATGTCTTCAATAATAAATTGTCAACCTAAAGCACTTTGGAGCATCTGGTTCAGCCTCCTTCATTTAATAGAAATAGAGACCCAGAAAAGTTAGTGTCTGGTTCAAGGTCAGCAAGAAGCTAGTGCCAGGACTTAATGTCTAATAGAACATTGAGGGTTTAATTTAGATCAGGAGAGTTAAAGGACCAGGAAACTATATAAATGTATAATATATGTGATGTGTGTATAATTATACACATTTTAGGCTTATTTTAAAAGTATGAAGGCAGAGTGCAGGGTGATTTAAATAACCTTCATCCGAAACTGTTTTATATTTTCATCACCAAGATGTTTTAAGACTATTCATTGTTATTATGTTTTCTGTGTAAATAATATTTGCTTTAGAGTTTAGAAATGCCCCTATGTTGAAAAAAAAAAAAAAAAACTAAATTAACTATGGACATAGGGCTTGAAGGAAAGTGCTTTTGCCTTCTGGTAGAATAATTCACATTTTTGAACAACAGCCAAAACACTTAAAGAACATGCATTTTCATTCTGCATTTAATGTAACAAACAACAACAGAAAACATAGTTTAGACACACTTCCCCTTATTAATTTGCTTTTCTGAAGTCAGTTGTAAATATGTTGATTCTCCTCTCTCCCTTTGTTTTTCTCCTGGGATGGTGCCTAACCACAGTGAGGCCGTAATTGGAGAACATAGAAGGATTGATTTGAAAATGTCACGAATGTTGTTAATAAACTCCCATTGACATAAAAGTTTCATTAATTCATTCTGCAGGCAATCAAGTTCACCATATTGTAGAGAATGGAACTAAATGGCTGAAAAGACAGATAAAAGGCATTTTTGATTATTTTAAAGTAAAATAGCAAAAAATGTAAATCTCAGGGTTAGAGTTGCCAAAATGCATTAGGCCTTTATGTATACAACATTTCAGCTAAACAGTTCTGGAAAAAAGTCCTTTGACCACTAGTTATCTCAATTCACTGCTAAATCTTCAGTTATAATTTAATCTATGCAGATTTCAATGACTTTGTTTTAGCGATCTAAATTTTTTTAAAAAAGGAAATAAACTGCATATTCCTTAAATCACCCAGTCAAGGTCAAGTTTATAACTGATATTAAATTGACTTGATTTTCACAGTTGCTTTCAATTAGATCAAAATGGCTCTTTTTGGAATGTACTGTACAAAAAACAGAAAGGTATAAAATTCTTTTTAAAGTGGATGAAAAGGTACCCACAACTTCATTAGTTGTATTTTTCCATTACATACTATTTATTAGAATAGTGTGTCAGTAGCCTTGATCATACATGATCTAGAAGTCAAACTTATACTGAGAAATTTTTTACTTTGCCATACAATTCCCCCATTAAGATTTCATTTGTCAACTGAGAAAAATGTGAGTGCCTCTATGACATACCATGTAGTTAAACTCTGCATGAAATTTATAGTCTGGCTAATGAAGTCACCACAGAATTATGGAAGCTCTTTGTCACAAACTACTTAAAATATAAGATGAAGTTCAAAGATCTTTACATAGCTTGGAATTACTTATTAGAATGTGCTACTTTTACTCTCAGTATCTCAGACAATCAATTACAACTTATCTAGTAACTGTAGTTAATAGTTAATGCTCATATGCCTTGAGTAAGTGGGTTGTTTTTTTGAGGAAATCAAGGAAAGGAAGCTACATTTTACTTCTGGACGGTTTAGAGCCTGGCTTAGCTGAGAGAACGGAAATATGGAAGAGACTAGAGTGGGGTTCAGAGGTGCACTGAAAGAGGAACCTGAAGCCAGAAATGAGGATAGAATTGGAGCCCTGGGGAAGGCGCATAAATCTGGAGAGGCCTGTGGTTGGAGGGGCTCTAGCTGACTTCTGGAATGCAGAGATCTAATGAGAACCCCTGCCCACTTAAAGACTGATTCAGAAGTCTGCATGTGGGTGTGGCTGAAAAGAGAAGGCCTTTCATTCTCAGCTACAAGGAAAGTCTCTCTGAACCTTACATTCCTAAAACTATAGTGCATTCAAATTTTACCCAAGCAGTGCTCACCATATCATAGGTACCTATTAAATAAAATTCAAAAACCAGTTGAGCAAAGCTAAGGGAGTTTGGCACAATTCTAGAGATGAGTCTGTGCTCACATGTAGGCCCACACAGGAACAGTTAAACAGTAACTAAGCAAGAATGGGGCAGTCAAAATCAGTAAAACAAGGATCTTCACTGAGACAAATCAGATCTGCACATAGTGACTTGACATGCTTTTCCTAACCGATTTATGCTGGGAGGTAATTTTTCTTTCAGCCAACACAGGTATTCATACATATTCCAATACACTGTACATTCAAAAGAAAACTCAATCTGGCTTAAATCAGTAGTAATACACTAATTACTGAAGAAGTTAGATTCTTTTCTCAAGATACCCAAGAACAATTTCCGAATAAACCAACCACAAAATCTACCACTGCTTTGGTGGTAACTGGCTTTTGAAAATGGCATTTTTACTGGACTGGATGTCACTAAGGACATCCTTTCTCCTTTAAAAACAAATTAGAATGATAGCATATTCCTATTTAATCAGCAAGTTATCATTGAATACGTTCTCTATGAATCATCTAGAGGTAATGGGGAGTATTATCTACATGGGAAGACAAGACAAACATATTAATTTAATACATAGTTTCTTAATATATATGCAAACCCTACATGGCTGTCCTCCCATGGGAAGACGCTGTTATTGTCATATACAAACTTTTGAGGTCTAACTCAGCATAGGCTTAGCCCCAAATAGTAAATCCACCTCACTAAGCATTAGCAAACAATGTAGATTTACTGAAACTTTTGTGAGCACACCGGAAACAGGGTTTTAACTGTATACCACATAGAAAACAACCTCAAGGAGCTCCTTTTCGAACCTTTTTAAAATTTTCTCCCATAGCTTTTTTTAGGTACCAGTTACTGAGCCTCCATTTCCCATCAGAACCCATTCCCCAAATCTCCATTATTGTCCCAAACAATTTAGCTCTAATCCTAAAGTGGTGTGCACTCCAAGACAAAGCAAAAGCTGGTAAAATTAACCAGGCCAAAGCTTGGTGGAAGTCAGTTAAGCAACTATATCCCAACATGCCCCTTGGGGTGAGGATGTCATCCCCAACCCACATGGCTTATCTAATTATTCACCTAACAGAAACAAACATTGCTGGCTTAGGGGATGGGGAGAGAAATTCTCTGCTAAGGAAAATAAAAAAGAATTTTCTCCATGTCTTTGCTTTTACAATATGCAAGTCACCATAGCAAGTGCCGTGGAACATATAAACTTGTATAAGACATAGTATGTGGGAGATTTACTAATGATCCATTTATGATCCTCTCTGTGACAGGAAAGCAGGGAGTTCCTGTATATAGGGAATTTCCTACAGAATGTTGTTGTAAGTTACTCAGCTTTGGGAAGAATATGGAAAAATCAAGGTAAATATGTTTTGGTTTGGAATGTACTGATTTGACATTAGTGAATCAAATAGATTTTTGTGTTGGTCAATGAGACCTGGCCATAAAAATGTCCCAAATTACTAGTATTTGCCTTCCTAGACAATGTTAAGCAGTTGATCCAACAACCTAGGTCCAATAACCAATAGGCTAGGTAGGCAGAGTCTATGTTCTGATGAATAGGAGCAGGAAGGTCTAAAAAAGAAAACTGAAGCAGCTACTTGCCTTGTAATATAAGGGATCATGTTATGGAAATCTTCCTACTTTGGGTTGAGGGATTCTAGTCTGTGGCCAATGGGAAACCACTGTTAGTTCATGAAGAGGGAAGTGAAGTGATCTAACTGGTTTTTGTGAAGACTACTTTGAAAACGCTCTACAAACTCTCTCTCTAGCTTAGAAGTAGCAGAGAAAGAAGGCAGGGAGGCCAAGTATGAGAGTCTAGATAGGTAGTGTGAGAGAAAGGAATGGATACACAAATGCTGAGAATTGCTTTGAAAACGTTTCCTAAAAATTGCTGACTGATCAGAATTAGAGGAAGAAGTGAAAAAGGGAAGAGTCAAATACAACTCTGATTTGGATCTCAAGTTACTGAGGTAACAGTAATGGCATTTATAGAAATGGGGAACTTGAGATGAGAGGCCAATCTGAGGTTGGGATTAGTCAAAATTAGTCAGTCAAGAAATATTTACTACATGCCAATCACTGGGCAAGGTGCCAGGGACACAGGAGCAAGCAGAGCTGACCTGATCTTTGAACTCACAGAGCTCACAGATGGGGAAAGACCAACATTACATAAATGATTAATATAGTTTATATGTAACATAATAGGGGTAATAAATTCTGTAGAAAGCATAACCTACATTTTGTGTGGTAGTTTCAGATTTAGAAATGTTCAAGCCACTTTTTATTTTTGAATGACTACAGAGAGGAGAAAAAGGAGCAAGCAGCAGTCAGCGTTCAGAAATCAGCCTGTATTCATAGCAGCATTATTCACAATAGCCAAAAAGTGGAAGCAACACAGGTGTCTATCAACTAATGAGTACGTAAATAAAATGATCCATACAATGGAATATTATTCAATTATAAAAAGGTATGAGGTTCTTAGTCATGTTATAACATGGATGAACTTTGAAAAATTATGCTAAGTGAAAGAAGTCAGTCACAAAGCATCACAGATTGTATAATTCCATTTATATGAAATGTCCAGAATAGGCAAATCCATCAAGACAGAAAGCCAATTTTTGGTTGCCTAGGGCTGGGGCTTGGGAAGATTGAGGAGTGACAGCCAAAAGATATAAGATTTCTTGTCAGGGTGATGAAAATGTACTAAAATTGATTATGGAGATGGATGCACAACTCTGAATATACTCAAAACCATTTAATTTTATACTTCAAATGGATGAATTGTACGGTATGTAGATTATATCACAATAGAACTGTTTTTTTAAATCACCTTGTATGGTAGAATAAAGAGGTCAGCAATAGGAGAGAAAATGTTTATTAAAAACCCAGGAGTTCATTTTGAGTTCAGTTTTTTTTTTTTTAATATATTTTTATTTATTTATTTTTGGCCTCATTGGGTTTTCGTTGCTGCGTATGGGCTTTCTCTAGTTGCAGCTCTTCATTGCGGTCCTCAGGCTTCTCTTTGCGGTGGCTTCTCTCGTTGCAGAGCACGGGCTCTAGGCACGTGGGCTTCAGTAGTTGTGGCTCGCAGGCTCTAGAGTGCAGGCTTAGTAGTTGTCGCGCATGGGCTTTGTTGTTCCACGGCATGTGGGATCTTCCCGGACCAGGGTTCGAACCCGTGTCCCCTGCATTGGCAGGCAGATTCTTAACCACTGTGCCACCAGGGAAGCCCTTGAGTTCAGTTTTATGTAAAGTGGTTAAAAATAAGTACAATTCAGGAACAGTCATTATTTTCTACACTAGCCATGATTTATGATTTTCTACAATTATCTAAATATTGAGGTTTAAATGTCAGATGGGCAAAGACAAGCTCTGACCTAAAACTATATAACAACTTTGGATGCTAGAGAACAGAGCATATCACATTTGGTCATACTTAGGACATTTGCTTAGTCACTGAGTTATCTAACCAAACTTCTTAATTTAGCTAAGCTGTAAATTCAGATTCCCTATAACCATTTTACAACACGGTTTCTGAAAAACAAAAATTTTTAGTCCCAATTGTCATGCTTCATAACTTTCCTTTAACTGAAACTGATTTCCTTCTCAAAGGGAAACCAGTTTTTTTTTTTTTTCATATTTTTCTTTCTCAAAGAGATATTTAAATTTCTTTTTTCTGCCAGGTCTAAGAGCCTAAGTGGGGATCTGATCTAGTCTGGGTGGTCATGGAATGCTTCCATAAGGAAGTGAAATTTAAATTGTGATCTGTAGGAGTTTGATAGGCAGAGAAAAAAGAAGGAAAAAATGTCCATCAGAGAGAAAAGCATGTGATTGGATCCTGGAACAGAAGAGATCCTGGTACATGTTGCAAGTTGTGGATATATTAGAGGTAAGGAACTAACCAAATAGCATTGTCTGGTGGTTGGTTTTAGATACTGGATTAGAGATCAGGATTAAAGAAGAATCTTGAGATGTCATCAAAACAGAAGTAACCACTGAGAAGAAAGAGAGCAGGAAGTAAGAACTGCGACTGGAGAAATGCCCACAACTACAGAGAAAGCTGGGAAGAGGAGCCACTGTGTGAACAATTGGACAGGTAGGAGGGAAATCAGGGAAGAGCAAAGGTACAGGAATGAAAAAGAGGAGACAGTTTCAAGATGGGCACAGTGATCAGTTGTGTCAGATGCTAGAGATATTATTGAAGGGGAATGAAGATCAGAAAAGGCCTGGAATTTGTCAATATAAGTTCAAGAGACTTTAAATTTTTAAATAATTGTCTAACTCTCCCTCCCCACATTAAGAAATGGGTAGAATCGCTGAGAATCAAAAACCCAACACTACATCTCACTACAGGACCAAGAGGATCAAATCATAATGAACCTGACATGCTTCCCCCTACAAAGTGAGTTTTTGTAGTGACGTGTGTTCTAGCTGATACTAATGCAGGGGAAATAAATAAAAAGAGAGTGTATCTTTTGCAGACATATCCCCCAAAAGCTCAAAGAGTTATTTTGGAGGACAAAATTAGGTTTACCTGGAGAATTTTTTTTAGACTCCAATGAAAGCAAAGACTAATTTAGAATCCAGGGGTTGATTTTACCATTTGTTATTTCTTACAATGGGATTTAGCACAGAAAGTCATTTAATGCTGAACAGAAACAGTTGAGTTACTTGTCAATTTTCAATGGCTTTTTTTTCTGTGTTCATTTATTTATCCTTGCATCAACAATTACTTGAGCCTTACCATATGTAAAGTGAAAGGCTTCACTTCCCTTTGGAAACAGATCTCCGTATTGAGTACAGTATTTCAAAAAACACAAAGAGTCTTCTGATTCAGAGGAAGTGACACGATGGTCTATATTTCAACAGTTCTTTCACAGTGAACTAACAAGACTTTGTGGGATGACACCATGAAATTGGGCTTTAAACCCATGTAGGGGCTGAGGAGCAGCAGGATAACCGTGAGGCCCCTTTGGGTGTTGGATTCGTTTCCTGTCACTACAAATTACCACAAACTTCTTGTCATGAAAGGACACGAATTTATTCTTTCACAGTTCTGGAGACCACGAGTCCAAAATCATTTCACTGAGCTAAACTCAGAGTATGGGCAGGGATGGCTCCTTCTGGAGGCTCTGAGGGAAAATCTACTTCCTTGCCTTTTCCAGCTTCTGGAGGATGCCTGCATGCCTCGGCTCATGACTTCTTCCCCTCGTCACTACAGTCTCTTGCTTTCATTATTACTTCTCCTACTTCCTCCTTTGACCTTCTTGGCTCCTGCATACAAGGACCCTTGTGATTACATTTAGGGCCCATCCAGATCATGCAAGATAATCTCCTCATCTCAAGGTCCTTAACCCAGTTATATTTGTAAGTCTCTTTCACCACACAGTATACACAGGTTCTGAGAATTAGTTGCAGGTGGCTTTGTGGGGCCATTATTCATCCTACCATGGGTGTATTTCCAGTCCTAGATTTCCCTCCTCTAAGAATTACCTCTTCATCCACAACAGGGATGGAACCCTGCAGCCGTGTACTGTACCTCTTGGCCAGAGCTATTTGAACTATGAATGAACACTCTCTCCAGTGGATTTATAATTAGGAGACAGAGGCCAGCAAGACCCTGCTGGAGTTACCCAACTCAGCTGCAGAGAGACCCGAAGCCCAGGTGGGATTTTAGCTTTGTCTCAGGGTAACTTTTGAATGCATGTGCTAATTTAACAAGTTGCCTACTATTAAGCTGTAAACAGTGAAAGGATGGAAGCCAATTTAATCTGCATTTCAATCTCAAACCTTATTTATCTTGTTTAGAAACTTTAAAGACATTTAGAAAATTTTGCCAACCATTAAAACTTGTCAGTCATTTCTTTCCTTCACTCACAATGTCACAAATGGTTATAAAGAGAACCCAGTGGGGAAATTCAAAGTCAAGATTAATGCCCCATTTATATGTATAAGTAAACTCAGTGGTTCATTTATCAGCTCCCACTAAGTTGCATTAACTGTCTTTCCAGATTATAAATCATTCTTATTAAACCAAAGACATTTCAGTGGAAAGTTGGGCACTCTAGCCAGGGAGATACCTCACCCTAAATGCTCTTAAGGCAGAGGGGTCTGGATCACCTTCACCCTAAAATCAAAGGTAAGATTCCTTATTATCAGTCATGCATTGTTTCTCCTTCACCAAAAATATTTGATTTCACACTGATGAAATCACTGTAATGAAAATTACCAATTTACTTATTTAAAATTCTTCTTAAATGCATTTCTGTCCCTTACCATACTTAGCTCTCTCTTTTTTTAAAAGGCCAAGAGTTTCTTGGCTCACTGAGGCCCTCGTGATGTGTGGCACAAGACAACAAAAGGTGCTCTGCTTTCTGTAAAGATCTTAACTGCAATGGCTGAGCCCTGGAACCACATTCTAAAGTATCCATTGTTCTTTGTAGGCATCCGCTGTGCCCCATCATGTCAGATAACCACAGCTAACATTCTGTAGGCAAACATGGCCCCATTCATTACATCAAGCAGTGAATAATTCATATAGCAACTTTTACCCTGGGCAAAATACACTGACATCAGGAGCATTAAACTGGAGTCATTCAAGGAACAAAATGGTTATTCATGCTTTCAATGTGAACTATTAAATCTTGCCAGTTAAGTTAAAGAATGAATTAATTCATTGGACATATCACACAAGTCCATAAGAACACAGTTGCACAAGCAAGTTTCTTACTTGGAGTATTCCTACCTGAGAACGGAAATGCCAGTCATTGTGTCAAGCAAGTCTATACTGGTCAGCGGAGGGGAGTGGTGTGGGGGAACCACTGCTTCCTTTGAACTCCCCTTAGAAGAAAATGGTTCCCATTCATCATTTTTATTTCATCTTGTTCCTACCCTCATCCCCTTACTATTTTGCCACCCACCATAGCCAAGAGAATGGTTCAAGGGCTGCTGGCTTCTCTCATCAACTGACTTGTGCCTAGTTGGCATTTGTTGGCTATTGCTGACTATGTGTCCACAGTCTGCTTTTTAAAAGAAGGATGAGGGGAATTCCCTGGCAGTCCAGTGGTTAGGACTCGTCGCTTCCATTGCAGAGGGCACGGGTTCGATCCCTGGTAGGGGAAGTAAGATCCTGCAAGCTGCACAGCACGGCCAAAAAAATTTTTTTAATTAAAAAAATAAAATAAAAGAGGGTTGAGAATGGTGGCTACTCAGGCCTTTTAGAATTAATTTTCCAAAAGTCAAAGGCACAGTACATTTGATGATTCCTGAAATGGTGCTTCCCTTTGGCCTCCAGTCTCAGCTCTGGCTCCTGATAAGAATGGTCTCCCACAGACACCTGACTTAGCCAAAATTCCTCAGTCGGCCTCTGAGGAGAGTAAATTTTTCTCCAAGAAAAGGAAGGTTTCCAAACTGCGCGTGCGCACACAGATGGGTTTTCCAACCAACTTCCTCCTAGCAGCTAACCCAGCCTTTCTCTCCAGAGACTCTTGGCACCTGCAGTCAAACCCTTTATTGTGAAACTCAGATTATTGTGTTTAAGGTTTCCAGTCAGACTGAAGAAATCTGGAAAAAGAGTAAAGAGAGCAGCAACCAAATACACATAAGAAGGAAATAAATCCCAAGAAAACTCCAGGCTGAAGTATCAAAACTGCCATTATTGAGGTGTTCTATAGCATCATGATATTCCTGTTCCTATAACTCCTTCTCCCCAAGTTGCAGGTCTCAGGTGACCAGTAAACCATTGTGAGCTGATATTAGACTTTTAGCATTCGTTATAGAGAGGAATTGAGGATATGAAAGATGCAGAGGTGGGGAGAGAGAGGACCAACACTGTATATGTCAGCTCATTGAATCCCACCTCTGAGTCTGCATTATTAACATCTGCACTTTGTAAATCGGGTCCAGAGGGGTTAAAGGACATATTCAGCTAATAAGTAGTTGAACTGCAATTTGATCCCTAGGACTTCAAAGTCTGTGCTCTTTCAGCTACCCTACAGTGCTGCAAGATTATGATGTAATCTTTCTCTCTAGGGAAAAATAAAATCCTAAGTAAAATATTTAAGTATTCAAAGCATACACCAAACCTGCCTTTCTCAGCATAACTCCTGCTCTTTTCTTGCATAAACCTTCTCTAGCCAATCAGGTCTCTCAGCATGCCTTGAAACTGCTAGATGTAATTCAAAAGAATTTACAATCTAGTTAAGGAAATGCATGACTAAATTTTTTTCAGAAAGTGTTGATTTTCACCGTGAACCAAACAGTTTTTTTTATCACTGTAAATGTCAGTCTTTCAGTCTTTTAAGACAGAATCAGCATGGAGTCATTTGTTCTTGGTGTTTTTTTTTGTTTTTGTTTTTTTTTAATTGAAGTACAGTTGATTTAGAATATCATGTTACGTTCAGGTGTACAGCATAGTGATTCAGTCTTTTTTTTTCTGATTATATTCCATTATAGGTTATTATAAGATATCAAATAATTCCCTGTGCTGTACAGTAAATCCTTGGTGCATATCTATTTTATGTATAGTAGTTTGTATCTGTTTATCCCATACTCCTAGTATGTCCCTTTCCCCCTCCCTCTCACCTTTTGTAACCATAAGTTTGTCTGCAAGTCTTTTTCTGTTTTGTATATAGATTCATTTGTATTACTTTTTAGATTCCACATATAAGTGATTTCATATAGTATTTGTCTTACTCTGTTTGACTTACTTCACTTAGTATAATATTCTCTAGGTCCATCTATGTTGCTGCAAATGGCAGTATTTCATTCTTTTTTATAGCTAAGTAATATTCCAGTGTGTGTGTGTGTGTGTGTGTGTGTGTGTGTGTGACGTCTTCTTAAGCCAATAGTCTGTTGATGGGCATTTGGGTTGTTTCTGTGTCTTGGCTCTTATAAATAGTGCTGCTGTGAACATTGAAGTGCACGTACCTTTTTGAATTAGAGTTTTCTTTTTTTCTGGATATATACCCAGGAGTGGGATTGCAGGATCATATGATAGCTCTATTCTTAGTTTTTTAAGAAACCTCCATACTGTTCTCCATAGTGGCTACACCAATTTACATTCCCACCAACAGTGTAGGAGGTTCCCTTTTCTCCACACCCTCTCCAGCATTTATTATTTGTAGACTTTTTGATGATGGCCATTCTGACAGTGTGAGGTGATCATTGTGGTTTAGATTTGCATTTCTCTAATAATCAGCGATGTTGAGCATCTTTTTGTGTGCCTGTTGGCCATCTGTATGTCTTCTTTGGAAAAATGCCCATTAGGTTTTCTGCCCATTTTTTAATTGGGTTGTTTGTTTTTTCAATATTAAATTGTATGAACTGTTTGTATATTTTGGATATTAACCCCTTGTTGGTTCCATCATTTGCAGATATTTTCTCCCATTTCTGTAGGTTGTCATTTCATTTTGTTGATGGTATTCTTTGTTCTGCAAAAGCTTTTAAGTTTGATTAGGTACCATATGTCTATTTTTGTGGGGTTTTTTTGTTTGTTGTTTTTTGTTTTTGTTTTTTTTGCCTTGCAAAGTTTATTTCTTCACAGTTTTCAGTTTCCACTCTTCTCCTCTCTGGCTCTTCCACCCCTTATCTAGTTCTGGAACAAGAGAAAAGGGGAAATAAGACAATCCATTTATTTCATTTTAGGTGGATAAATGATTTCAATGTAAACTTAACCTTGCCCACTATAATAAGGTAGCAGAGTCCAGGGACAAAAGAATAGGTATAAAGACATTGGGAGAATTGACAAAATTTGATTATTGGCTCTGAAGTAGATAATTGTATTTATCAATGTTAAGTACCTGATTTTGATAACTGTATTGTACATATATAAAAGAATGTAACCTGGAGTATTTAAGGGTAAAGGGGCATGATGTCTCCAACTTACTCTCAAATGGTTCAGAAAGAAGAATATGAGAGAAAGAGTGAGAGAGAAAGAACAATAAAGCAAATGGGGGAAAATGGATGAATCTGGGGAAAGATTATATGGAAATTCCTTGTGTACCATTTTTACAACTTTTCTGTAGGTTTCAAGGAACCTCAAAGTAAAAAGTTAGAAATAAAAATGTTCATGGAGTTAGTTTCAGTATCTCTTGGGAAAAAAAAAAAACAGCTAATCATTACGGCAAGAAACAACTTTAGAGATCTCCCAGGCAAACCCTTCAATCAAAGATGGGGAAATTGAGGCCGAGAGGTACAGGGTAACTCCCTGTATGAGCAGCTATAAGAGGCAGGGCACACAGGCATGCAGCACCAAGCCCACAGTCTCCTACTTGAATCCTTCAACCAGGCTATCCCTTTTTTCTCATCGTTTTTCTTGACTACTTATATCCCATCTTACTACCTTCTCTTACTCTCTCAACTTCCCTCAAATCATTTTTATACATCTCCAAAAGTGTATTCCATGCATAGCACAATAATTCTGCAGGATTTTGATAGACATTATATAAAGAAGTCTACACGTAAATAATAGCTTTAAGAAATATGGGGTCAAACACGGTAAAAGAGACTTCCCAAGGCCTTTACAACACTAATGTGCACATAGTGGGATAACAGGGGATATAATATGCAGCATTTTTCAAACATATTTGGACAGGGAAGACTTTTGTTTTGCAGAGTCTTTGGGGCTACCCATTCCAATACATTTTTGGAAGAGCTTATATAGAGCAGCAAATGCATCGTGACTAAATGCTAAATGACAGATGCAAAGTGTCATCTCTCCCATTCAACATGATGAAGTGCCTATGTTTCTGGGACTGTTGGGACTTACTCTGTGGTGTTGCTAAAGGAGGAATGGAATGTACGGCTAAGTCCTAACTTTGGTTTGAATTTACAACCTACAATTTTGGGCAAATCAGCAAATCCCTTTGAGCCTGTTTTTTCATCTGTAAAAGAGAGGTAATATGTATATTGCAGAGTGCTTTGTATGGGTTAGTGGAAACTCTCTATGAAAGTTCTTTATACTCTACAGGCCGCTGCTTAAATATATAAGGTGGCATATGACTATAGCACTAAAGGTGAGGGTGCTCTTGAAAAGAACAAATAAAATTCTGCCACAGACTGTGGAAGAGCATAGGGAGGTGGTTTGCATGGATGGTGATTCTGGCAGAAGAAGCGGTTTGGAGAGAACTGTGTGTGCAATTCCAGACTTGTTAATAACTACCTTTGTAAATCCATTGGAAGAAAAAGAATCAGGATACAGAACTGGCAGATGCTCAGAATTGTTTAAGACACAATTAGGGAGATACAAGTATTTGATTTTGGTTTGTCATTCTTTGGCAAGGAACACTGATGCAATGTCTCTATCAACATTTGGCATGATATTTTAACTAAAAGGTCTCAACGGCCTAAAAGGCAACCAGTTCTTTACCTCTGGCAGAAGGAGCTTTCCATGCATTGAGCCCGGTTCGGAGGGAACAATAGTGACTTCCTGTTGTCCAGCAGATGGCCTTAACTGTGTCAAGCTATTCAGGCTCTGTTGGCCTCACATCCAGCCAAATTCACCATCTAAATATTTCACAGCTCCCATCACAGCCCTAACTTTTTACCAACATATCTCTCAAACATAACCTATTTAGTCCACTGTGGTTGTAGTTGCTGTTTTGATATCTCATATATGCATAACATTTAAAACCTTGAGATTCTTTAAATAAATTACTTAATTTTATTCCTCTTCACAAGTTCTTTGTGGTGGGCTTGACTGACACTATCATTGCAGTGGTGAGGACACTAAGGCCCAGGGTAGTAAATGTATTCCTAAACGGAGGTCACAGTGCTGAGGTTAGACTCCTGTGATTCCTAGACCTGCACACTAATACCTGGTCCAGGCTGCCCCACCACCTTCAATTCCAGCATCTTGCTGGCAAGTCAGAAGCAGTATGGCTAGCAGGGCTGGTCTCTCACTTTAGTGGAAACAAAATAGTGGATTATCCAGTGTGGTAACCCTAGGTGTCCCCCAAACATCTCCCTACCTGGGTACTTCAATGTGAAAGCTGCACCTTAAGATATCGTCCTGTCTCCGGGCATGGAAGGAGGGAAAGCTGTGCTGAGGGGGAGGCAAGGCCGGCCTGGACCAGCTGTACCTTCTTCGCACTGGTCAAGAAGAAGACGTGGCATGGCAAAATGCCTCCAGGTGCGTGCACAGTGGAAGAACGTGGCGGCTGAAAGCAGCGCTCTAAGGTGCCACATGTGTCTCCAGGGTCCCGGAAGTGTCTGCTAGCACATGTGAATTCCAGAGGGGATGGGAGGCTTTTGTTAAAACTTAGGATCCTGCAGAACCCAGAAGGCCACAAGGCGAGGAAAGGAAGTAGTGGAAACAATTAAGAAATCTAAGCAGAAACGGTTGCCGGAGAGAGGGCCACAACTGTTCTTTCGACCACATCCGATATTTGCTTCAAATTGTTATGCAGGACAGTAATTGTCTCCTGGGAGGGCAAGAGGCAAATCGGGCCGGGCTGGCCTCTAATAGTTTTCAATAGCAAAGCACCCTCATAAATAGTGCATATTGTGAAACCAGAGGTTTCTCCTTTTCCAACAGACCTCTCCCAACCCTCCTCCTTTAATTAAAGAAACATGGCTTACCAAGAAACAAATACCTCTTTTCATAAGGCATTAAGTATGGAATAAGGAGGAAGAAAAAAAGAACGAAAACAATTCTACACTGAAGAAGTGAATGTTTAATAAGCCATTCATGCAGAGACTATGATAAATAGATGATTCCATGTTTCTAATCGACAGCACTGCTTGGTGATTCCCTAGCATCACCTATCTGGCAAGTGACAATATCATGCCCCCAAGGACCATGGCTAGGCTGGAATTTAATGCATCAAGACTCAATCTGGAGCAAACCTCTGTTCTGGTTAGTCTGTTTCTCACCACCCCCAGTTTATTACCTTCACCAACCTCTCCAGTCTTGTTCACACTGTATTTTCTTGTGCCATCTGGTGGATTTCAAGTGATTTTACACAAGAGTTCAAAACAGTTCCACGTAAGTGTTGACTTGTTTAGTTTTCGAGTTCACCTCAGAGAATCATGATGACACCTCTAAAGCCTTAATTTTCTTGATCTTTTCTAATCAGTTTGCCTGTGCTTTTCTTGTATCTACTTTGACTATTTAAAAATCACATATTTTTGCATCAGTAAATCAGGCACATGGTAGAAAATTCAAAAGGTGCACATGGTGAAAGTACAATAAGTCTCTCTTCTCCAGATGCCCAGTTCCTGTTCTGAGAGGTAACTGCTATTTACCTTGTTCCAGGAGCGTACAGCACACATGTATACCTTTAACAAACTTTAGTGTGTTTTACACACTGATTTGTTTTACATATTTTTGGTATATAATGTTCTCTTGCATACTATAGTGTACATTATATAACCAGTCTTTAATTTCTTGATATTCAAAGCAATACTGCAATGAGTACTCTTGTACCTCTGTTACTTCAATCTAATGAAGAATAAGTCCTGAAAGTTGGATTTCTAGATCAGAGGACATTAGAGACACTTTAATTGTCACTAGACATTTTCAAATAACTCTTCAAAGAGGTAGTAACAGTTTACACTTCCATTAGCAGTGTATAAGCATGTCTTTTTCCTAGACTTAGCCCAATAGCATGTTACCAAACTTTTTTGATCTTTGCCTATATGATAAATGAAAAATTGTATCACATTATAGTTTTACAATTAAAAGAAATTTTAGACTGGGTTGAGAATCATTTCATAAGTTTATTATTATTTTTTAATTTATTTTTTATTTCTTTATTTTGGGCTGCGTTGGGTCTTTATTGCTGCAAGTGGGCTTTCTCTAGTTGTGGCGAGCGGGGGTTACTCTTCATTGCTGTGCGTGGGCTTTCTCTAGTTGTGGCGAGCGGGGGTTACTCTTCATTGCTGTACGTGGGCTTTTCATTGCGGTGGCTTCTCTTGTTGCAGGGCATGGGCTCTAGGCGCATGAGCTTCAGTAGTTGTGACACGCGGGCTCAGTAGTTGTGGCTCAGTAGTTGTAGCTCCTGGGCTCTAGAGGGCAGGCTGAGTAGTTGTGACTTACAGGCTTAGTTGTTTCACAGCTTGTGGGATCTTCCTGGACCAGGGCTCGAACCCATGTTCCCTGCATTGGCAGGCAGATTCTTAACCACTGTGCCATCAGGGAAGCCCAGTGCCTCTTTAAAATGTGAGAGCACATGGGGTCCCAGTCTAAACTGGGAAACAGAGTCTTATTTTAATATCTTGTTACATATGATTTGATAAAAATATAGAATATTGTTTTGTGTGTTTTAAACTTAACAGTGAATGGTTTCATAGTGTATGTAACACTCTGCAGTTTGATTTTCTCAGTCAGCATTATGCCTTGAAGAGCTATCCATGTTGATACATAAAGATCTAGTTCATTCATTTTAATTGTTGTCTAGTATTCCACTGTATACCACAGTTTGTTTGTCTATTCTTCTATTCATGGACATTTGAGTTGTTTTCAATTTTTTATTATTACCACCTGCAATAACATCCTTGTACATGTTCCCTTGGGCACATATAAAATAATACATCCAGGATATACACCTACAGTGAATTTGTTGAGTATGCATACTTTCAATTTTAAGAGCTATTGCAAAATTGCTCTCCAAATACACTCCCACAAACAAAATACTAGAATTCCCTTTTCTCTAAGTAATCACTTCCTTGCCAATACTGGTTATGGTCACGATTCTTAATTTTTACCAATTTTCTGTGTGTAAAACAGCATCTTGCTTAAAAATTGAATTTCTTTGATTACCAGTGAGAATAAGTATCTTTTCATATTTTTAATTGAAAATTTTTATTAAGAAAATTGTAGATTAATTTGCAGTTGTAAGAAATAATATGAAGGGATCCCTTGTACATTTTGCCCAGTTTTCCCTGTGGTCATAGTCTGCAAAACAATAGTATAATATCACATCCAGGATACTGACATTGATACATCCATCCGTCATAATCAGATTTTCCCAGATTTACTTGTACTCATTTGTGTGTGTGCCATTTTCTTTTTTATTTTGGTAATTCAGATTTCCTCTCAGAAAATTGACTGCTTATATCCTTTGATGATTTTCTTTTAAATTGTTTTGTATTTATAGGTAATTCTGGATGATAATCTTTTATCTGTCATATGTGTACATTTGTACACATACAGTACATTTGTTCCTTCTACTTTGTCACTCATTTTAATTTTACTGTGACTTTCTAAAAATTTGTGTGTCAAATTTAATACTCTTTTTGTTTCAACTTAAGTTTTTGCTATCTTGTTTGAGAAATCATTCCCTACCCTGAGATCATAAAATATTCTCTAATATTTTCTTCTAATTTTTTAAAGTTTTTTTTCAGATTATAGTTATTAATCCATTGAGAGATTGTTTTTATGTACGACGTGAGGTAGTGATCTAATTTTACTTTTTTTATATGAAACCAGTTTTTCCAATGCAACAGTTATTTATTATCCCATCTCTCTGATTTATCTGATTTTTTCCTCCTCCATTATATACCTAGGGCCCATATATGCTTGTTTCATTCCTCAGCTCTCTGTTCTGTTCTGATGATCTATTTGTCCATGCACAAATACCACCATACCTTACATTAATTACTATCACTTTATAACTAACCTGGATATTAGGTAGCATAAGTCTGTACTCTTTGTTCTTATGTGAGAACAGTTTTAGCTGTTGACTATTCTTGATTATTTTCTGACTTTCTCATGAAAAATAGAATTTTTCAAGTTTCATGAAAAATCCAATTCACTTTTTATTGACACAAAAGTGAATTTACAGATAACAAATTTTCTACAGTGTACTGCTTTTAGCTACATTTTGAAATGTAGTTCTATTTTTTAAATTCAGTATTAAATAGATTTTAATTTTTATATTTGTCCTCCTTCACACTTGAGTTTTTCAGAAGTATATTTCTCCCCTAAAGGTATGACAGCTGTTGTTGTTTTCAAGTGTCTTTTTATTGTTGTTTTCTAATTTAATTATTTAGCTGTGATAAGATAATATGGACCATATGAATAGATTCTCTGGAACTTGTTGAGATGCTTCTCATGACCTAGCATGTTATCAATTTTTATAAATGTTAAATGGGTGATTTAAAACAGTGCATTCTTGGTCTGTTGGGAACAAGATTCCATATCTACCATTAGATCAAGATTTTAAGTTATGTCTTGCAAATCTTCTACATTTTTACTAATTTTCTTTTCTCTTCTTGATATATCAGTTTCTGAGAGAAATATATTAGAATCTCCCACTATGATTTTGGATTAGTCTCTCTTTGTAATTCTCTCAAAGTTTGTTTTATCTATTTTGAGGCTAGGGTCATTAGGAGTAGTAGGCTCATGATTTATATAACTTTTCGGTCGATTGTTAAACTACCCCTTCACTTTTTTAAAAAAAATATTTATTTATTTGACTGCGCCGGGTCTTAGTTGCGGCACGCGGGATCTTCGTTGTGGCGTGCAGGATCTTTAGTTGTGACATGCAGGATCTTTCACTTGTGGCATGCGGGATCTTTCAGTTGCAGCATGCAGGATCTTTAGTTGTAGCATGAAGGATCTTTAGTTGCAGCAGGCGAACTCTTAGTTGTGGCATGTGGCATCTAGTTCCCTGACCAGGGATCAAACGTGGGCCCCCTGCATTGGGAGTGTGGAGTCTTAGCCACTGGACCACCAGGAAAATCCCTACCCCTTCACTTTCAAAGGTCCACAGTTCCCAGACAGCATTTATTTGTTCCTGAGTCACATAAATCACAAAATATTCCAAACTGAAGGTGTCAGTATACCATTGAGCTATTTCTCACTTGGGTCACTCTGTGTAGCATTCACCAAGTGGAGTAGCAATAGAAATGTATTTGTGTATTGGTTCAAGATGGCAGAGTAGAAGGACGTGCTCTCACTCCCTCCTGCGAGAACACCGGAATCACAACTAACTGCTGAACAGTCATCGACAGGAAGACACTGGAACTCACAAAAAAGATACCCCACATCCAAAGACAAAGGAGAAGCTGCAATGAGATGGTAGGAGGGGCGCAATCACAGTAAAATCAAATCCCATAACTGCTGGGTGGGTGACTCACAGACTGGAGAACACTTATACCACAGAAGTCCACCCACTGAAGTGAAGGTTCTGAGCCCCACATCAGGCTTCCAAACCTGGGGGTCCGGCAAGGGGAGGAGGAATTCCTAGAGAATCAGACTTTGAAGGCTAGCGGGATGTGATTGCAGGACTTCAAAAGGACTGGGGGAAACAGAGACTCCACTCTTGGAGGACACACACCAAGTAGTATGCGCTTCAGGACCCAGGGGAAGGAGCAGTGACCCCAGGGGAGACTGAACCAGACCTACCTCCTAGTGTTGGAGGGTCTCCTGCAGAGGCGGGTGGTGGCTCCGTCTCACGTGAGGACAAGGACACTGGCAGCAGAAGTTCTGGGAAGTACTCCTTGGCGTGAGCCCTCCCAGAGTCCACTGTTAGCCCCACCAAAGAGCCTGGGTAGGCTCCAGTGTTGGGTCACCTCAGGCCAAACAACCAATAGGGAGGGAGCCCAGCCCCACCCATCAGCAGTCAAGCAGATTAAAGTTTTATTGAGCTCTGGCCACCAGAGCAACAGCCAGCTCTACGCACCACCAGTCCCTCCCATCAGGAAACTTGTACTAGCCTCATCCACCAGAGGGCAGACAGCAGAAGCAAGAAGAACTACAGTTCTGCAGGCTGTGGAACAAAAACCACATTCACAGAGAGATAAACAAGATTAAAAGGCAGAGGGCTGTGTACCAGATGAAGGGACAAGATAAAACCCCAGAAAAACAACTAAATGAAGTAGAGATAGGCAACCTTCCAGAAAAAGAATTCAGAATAATGATAGTGAAGATGATATAGGACCTCGCAAAAAAAATGGAGGCAAAGATCGAGAACATGCAAGAAATGATTAACAAAGACCTAGAAGAATTAAAGAACAACAAACAAAACAATAGCAAAGATCAATAAAACTAAAAACTGGTTCTTTGAGAAGACAAAATTGATAAACCATTAGCCAGACTCATCAAGAAAAAGAGGGAGAGGACTCAAATCAATAAAATTAGAAATGAAAAAGGAGAAGTTACAACAGACACCGCAGAAATGCATAGCATCCTAAGAGGCTACTGCGAGCAACTGTATGCCAATAAAATGGCCAACCTAGAAGAAATGGACAAATTCTTAGAAAGGTATAACCTTCCAAGACTGAACCAGGAAGAAACAGAAAATATGAACAGACTGATCACAAGGAAAGAAATCGAAACTGTGATTAAAAATCTTCCAACAAACACAAGTCCAGGACCACATGGCTTCACAGGTGAATACTATCAAACATTTAGAGAAGAGCTAACACCCATCCTTCTCAAACTCTTCCAAAAAAATTGCAGAGGAAGGAACTCAACATAGTTTTGGAAGTCCTACCGTGGTAATCAGAGAAGAACAAGAAATAAAAGGAATACAAATTGGAAAAGAAGAAGTAGAACTGTCACTGTTTGCAGATGACATGATAGTATACATAGAGAATCCTAAAGATGCCACCAGAAAACTACTAGAGCTAATCAATGAATTTGGTAAAGTTGCAGAATACAAAATTAGTGCATAGAAATTTCTTGCCTTCCTATATACTAATGATGAAAAATCTGAAAGAGAAATTATGGAAACACTCCCATTTACCATTGCAACAAAAAGAATAAAATACCTAGGAATAAACCTACCTAGGGAGACAAAAGACCTGTATGCAGAAAAGTATAAGACACCGATGAAAGAAATTAAAGATGATACCAACAGATGGAGAGATATACCATGTTTTTGGATTGGAAGAATCAATATTGTGAAAATGACTATACTACCCGAGTCAATGTACAGATTCAATGCAATCCGTACCAAATTACCAATGGCATTTTTACAGAACTAGAACAGAAAATCTTAAAATATGTATGGAGACACAAAAGACCCCGAATAGCCAAAGCAGTCTTGAGGGAAAAAAGCGGACCTAGAGGAATCAGACTTCCTGACTTCAGACTATACTACAGTATATACTACACTATATACTACAGTATATACTACAGTAATCAAGACATGGTACTGGCACAAAAACAGAAATATAGATCAATGGAACAAGATAGAAAGCCCAGAGATAAAACCCCACACCTATGATCAACTAATCTATGACAAAGGAGGCAAGGATATACAATGGAGAAAAGACAGTCTCTTCAGTAAGTGGTGCTGGGAAAACTG